>NC_073236.2:74875000-75192500 GCF_029281585.2 Gorilla gorilla gorilla | reverse complement strand
ACACCAATGCTAGTTTCTAGTATTGACACCACAAGTTTTAAGTGGATCCCAAGATGTAATTGCTCGACACCACAAGTTTTAAGTGGATCCCAAGATGTAATTGCTCTTACTCCTTGTGCTTAAGTTGTTCGAGCCATTGTCTAAACACCTATCATTGTCTAAATGGCAATTATTTTGCCATTGTAAAAAAACACTATCAGCTTGGCCTTATAGTGGGGTCCTAGGATATCTGGAAAGCATCCAATTGAATTAATATAGTGCTGAAGGAAAGCCTGGATGCACTTTTTGCTGTTGTCTGGTGTCTTCAGTCAAATCATCATGCTTTTTATTAACAAACAACTTCTTTAAAAATGTATACTATTTCTGATTACTGTTTCAGAGTTAAAGGGGAACAGTACAGCTTGAGGTTGCACATCAGGGTAGGGTAGTTATGACATTCTTTATTATTTTATTTTAAACTAAGTTAACACATTGGTGCGTGTCCTGAAACTGACAACTTTGTCACTTTTTAAAAAGCATTAATTAGAAACCAGTATTACTAACATGAAAGATTGATTTGGGCATGTACAGTGAGTTTTAATGTTGGGTTGAGATTAAAGTATTGTTTCCCTTTAACGGGTACGCATTCCTTTCGGTCTTTCTGGTATGGCTTCCAGTTTTGATTGAAGCAACTGAACTCCTAAAACCTTACTAAGTGTTACATTCTTTACATTGTACATGAGAAAATGTACATTGAATTAAATTGTTATTTTAGAAATGTCCTTAGTAATGAAAAACTAATACTGTACACAGTTTTAATGTTGATTTTTAAAATGTGTAATGATTACTAATTATAACCTGCATGTTCAAGTGTGTGTCTTACCCCTTTTTACACATAACCCCTCCTCCCTTGGCTTACCTTCTGTGTGGCTGCCTACCAACACGGTCACTGAATTTCAAGCTAGTGGAGGTTCCACTCTTCTGAACCTTGATTTCTTTGGGCCCGTGGATGACAGTAGCTCTAGCAGCAGCACCACAATCCCAGGTCAGCAGAGTGTTAAAACCACAATTCCAGTTTATTTACTAAAAGCATGACCACATCACTTGACTTTCCTATAAACAAGGAAACAAGTAGATTGTATTCTCTATAATGTCTTTTTAATACTTTTCTTTCATCTGTTGTTATTTTCTAGTATCTGATTACAAAAAAAATGACTTATGTATTTCAAGGAAAACTTTCTCAGAGTTTAATATTCAAAGCTGAAAGTAGTTTCTAGGAATAAAACATCCCTAATGTCCTTAGAGAGTTAAAGGCAGGGCTGTTGGTTTTTTTTTCCTCTAAGTGGAAAATGTGATATTTTATATGCTTATTTTTAAAAGCATATTCTATAAAGCCATTTGAAAAAAATACAAGTTTAGAGATAGAATATTTTAGTATACAAAGATGACTTTACATTGTAGTGCCTGTAATAATATAACCTTTACAAATTCCAGCATTCAATTAGTTGTTTATTAGTGCTGCTAAATATATAATTGGGTTCCAAAATGTTGGAGTCTAGCACTAAGTATATAGTCCCACATAGAACTATTTCTGTTTTTATGTAGCTCTTAAATAGAAAGTATACTGTTAGTTTTCCATGGGAAAAAAAATGTTACAAAAGTTAATAGTAGAAAATAATTGCTATGAGATACTAAAAGCTAGAGATTAAAACTTACTGGAGTGCCTGTTAATGTTCAGCCCTGCAAAAGTTCACAAAAGTTCAGTTCATTGACCAAAGGACTAATGTACTTTGTCACTTTCTAACTGAATAGATTAAAATTATAATGGCATTTTTATGTTTACATTTTATTCAATATTAATAACTGTCATCCCAACATGTGATCTGGTAATCATGTCCATTGATCACCAGACAGCTGTTGGGGTGCCATAGAGATGCCCATGCCCAGAATGCATAGTGAGAGTCCCTTTCTGTCCCCACTAGTGGCCAGTTTCACAACTAGCCTGGTTCCTGAGAATTCACTGGTTTTGTGCTATTCCACTAGATAGTGCTACCACCCACTTCCAACAGTTGAGCAGCCATGATGGGCTGTGGATGGGGGAGACTAACAGTCAGCTCAGAGTGAACCTGGGACCTAGGATGCCCTTCTTGAGATCTGGTTATGCAAATCTGATTCTGCTGCAGGGAAGTTCCAAGGTCATTTGGTATAGAATGACTGGATTCCTCAAATCCAAGCCCCTGGTTATTCTTACTGTTTTCAAGATTTTGCAAGCATATAAAAAACCAATCTGTCTGGTTTTGACTTCAAAATGATATTGTACTATTAAGTTACTTCTAAATTTACATTTGATCTGTGCAATGACCTGGGTGAGCTAATTGTCTGACATTTTAGAATACTTACTGGGGGGTAGGAGGGACAACCAAAAACATGTATATCTTTTTGTTACTGTATTCCCAAGAATTATTAAGCTCCCATTTTAAATTTGCTCTCAGCTTTGTTTTGTCATAAACTGTATTATAATTTGAATGAGGTCACTGTTTTTCTTTTGGATCCCTAAAAACCTGGTTTAAATTTAATTTTTGGTTACATTTCAAACTCATTTAAAAACCATTCATAGGAGCACAAATAACGTGGCTATATAAAGAAGTACAGAAATGACCTGATAATCAGGCTCAGTGTACACAGCTGCGAGAAGAGCAAGCGGTTTCAGAAGCTTAGAGCTGTAATAGAAGTGAAATCAGCATGGTCAAATGCAGTTCTCATTACTTTGGAGCCTTTTAAATATTTTTGTTCAATATTTTCATTAATATGCTCTAGATGCTATATAAATTTGATTACTATATATTTGCTTTGGCTTCTTTTTATTGCTATTGGGTTTTGTTAAAAGTTACCATCAAGCTACAGGTATCAACACCTTCCTTAGTATTCCATTTCATCACTTGCTTGCATTTTTTCTGACTTGTTTCTGGGAAAGTCATTTCGTCTTAGCTTGCGGTTAATTATTTTGTGTGTGAGACTTAGGAGGTTGGCATAGAACTTGGTTGGCTAGCTTTAGTTATGTAACTAAACCATGCCTCATTAAGGCTCTGTTAAAAAAAAAAAAAAGACCTTCCATTAAAAAAATTACTCTCCAATTATTAAATAGTTATCTTGTTTTTGAAAAATCTAATCATAGTTTTGGGGGGGTTTTTGGTGTGGTGGTAGTTATTTGGGGGTGTGATTTTGTTGTCTTTTTTTTTTAATCTGCCTCTTTACTGTTTGTTTGACAGTCAAGTGGCCAGTATTTTATAAACCCAACTAAGTTTTTACTAGCACTTTCCTATTGCCAGTCAGAATGCAGTTATTTATTCTGCCTTATACACTAGACAGCAACTTAAATTTTGTGGTTGCTGGAATCTAGCCTTTAGAGAGGGAGGTACTTTGGGCTCATTTAGTCCCTTTACAGACATATACAATTTTTTACATTTTAATTGCAACCCATATTCTTATTACAGGAACACAAAGGAAAGTCCTTTTAAAGTATATTTTGAAACTGTACCTTAATGAAATATTGAGAACTTGGGAGAGTCAATATACATTTTCTATAGCCTTCCTCCCTTGTTAGACTTCGTAACTGTGGAAGTCGCTTTTGCTTGTCTGATTTATGTAAACATCTGAGATCTGTGTTTACTTCTGTAAAGTTGGTTAATAGAAGTCAGTTTCTGATTTTTTAATTTTTTAATATGTTAAGTATCTTAAAAGGAAAAAACTTGTTAATCTAAATATATGCATTTATATATAAGTTATTTATATATAACTTGATCTGCTGATCTTACAGGGCATTTTTTTAAAGAAATAATAAGTAAAAATTTCAGAAGCTCTAAGACATTCTTCCTTAGAATTTTGCTTTGCTGTTAACGCCCGGCAACTCATGAACATTTTTTCTCAAGTTATTTGCTGGTACCAGGAGAGTGTAGGATTAAAAATTTTTTTTTTTTTACTCTGAATATTATTCAAAGTGTAACTTAAGTTTAAAATATTTAAACTGTTCTTTTTAATGTTATTGTTGTCATCATTGCTATAAATCTGTATTACATGAGAAATACACAAAGTTATATGTATTTTAATGCAGTCAGATGGCGGAGATTTTTTAAATCAATTTTTGCAATAAATCTAACCCTCTGAGCTTCCTTTTGAATTACTCTAACAAGATATTTGAACTAATGACTACCAGATTCAGATATGAGACTACAGAAATTAACCCTGTAGACAAGAATTTTCATTTTGTTCAAAAGTAGTACTTTTACTTACCTTTTCTGAAAATCTTTTACCCTCCCCACCTCTAACCTGAAGAAAGAGCTATGTGGTATATGTTTATGATTAGTCCTTAGTCATGATTTTTTTTTTTTTTCTTTTTTCCTGAGACGGAGTCTTGTTCTGTCGCCCAGGCTGGAGTGCAGTGGCGTGATCTCGGCTCACTGCAAGCTCCGCCTTCCGGGTTCATGCTATTCTCCCGCCCCAGCCTCCTGAGTAGCTGGGGCTACAGGCGCCCGCCACCATGCCCGGCTAATTTTTTGTATTTTTAGTAGAGACGGGGTTTCACCGTTTTAGCCAAGACAGTCTCGATCTCCTGACTTTGTGATCTGCCCACCTCGGCCTCCCAAAGTGCTGGGATTACAGGCGTGAGCCACCGCGCCTGGCCAGTCATGATATATTTAAACTAACCAGATCATTTACCATGTTTGGGACTTTGTGGTAGCTTCTAAATCTTTTTCTGTGGAAGAAAATAGAGAAAAAATAAGGAGGTGAGGAAACAGGAAAATTTTTTAAATGAGATTAGTTAATTGAAAAATGGGGTGTCACATCATGTGCATTCTATTTATAAAACATTGATAATTTTATATCACATCCTAATCCAAATTGGGGGAGTTTTCTATAGCAGATAGAAATTTTAGAAGTATTTGGGTAGCATCTGCTGCATAAATGCTAGCTTAAGTATATATTCATTCCAAAATGGAATTTGAAAAGTATTTTCCTGTTTTATAAAAACTCCAAAAAGTGGAGTTTATACTTTAAAAAATAAATGCAGTATTGCAGTGTTCTAAAGATATGTTCTGTTTGCAAAAGACTCAGATGTTTACAGAATATTGCCTTTTGCATCTTGGATTGTGGCTAACTGGGTAACCCATTGCAGCCTGCCATCACTGACTATCATTTTATACTATAAGGTGTGGATCCGGAGTTGTATGAGTTAACAACTTCTAAGCTGGAAATCTCCACCTCAAGCCTCAAAGTGACTGATGCATTTGCAAGACTCATGTCTACAGTAGAGAAGACAAGCACATCTACCAGGTAAATAAATAGTGTCAATTATACCCACAGTTTTAATTCTGAGATAAAACGACCCAAAGGAAAAAGCATGTCAGTTGACAGCATTTCAATATATTATATCACAACTTGCTTTATAAAAGTCAGTCGATGCCCAAGTCCAGAAAATATTATCAAATTATGTTTAATTATGAACTTTATTAGAACAGGATT
This sequence comes from Gorilla gorilla gorilla, assembly GCF_029281585.2. Taxonomy (NCBI): domain Eukaryota; kingdom Metazoa; phylum Chordata; class Mammalia; order Primates; family Hominidae; genus Gorilla; species Gorilla gorilla. The sequence goes on along the minus strand of NC_073236.2, from coordinate 75,187,001 downwards.
ATTTCATAAGAGATTGGCCAAGGCTGACAGATGTGGTTTTCTTCCCCCACCCCCCGCCCCCCGCCCCTCACTTTGTAGAGACTAATTCTGATTAAGTATTGTGATCATAAAGCCATTATAGAAACACTCTCCCTTTCTCTTCATAATTACTGAGAAGATCATCTTTGAGAACCCAGTTTTGTAATCCTGGAGTCACCTAGGCTGATCTTTTTACTTGCAGGCTAAGATGGTTCTTGGAATTTTCATTGACATGCACCTCTGATTTGGGAGGTAAAGCCTTACTTTACCAAGCTTTCTAGAAGCCCCTTCAGAGGCATGGCCTATAGAAGAGCAATTACCATCTCCCTGTGTTGGAACTAAAGGCACGGAATGTCACTCAGGCCATGTGTTTGCGATTCAGAAAATCTTTAGTTTCATATGATTAGGCTAGTACAATCCATTGCTTTGAGTTATTGTTAACCATAAGACTAAGCCAGTTTCTAACAGGAAGATACTATTCTGAACCAGGAAATCACTAGTGCAAAAGCAAATACTGGTTGATTGACACGCCAGCTCTGCTGTCTCAAATCTGTGATGCATCAGCATTTTAAAGTGGAACTATTTACCTGTTAGTTGCCTACTTTGAAAGAAGTGTTATAGCTCTTTCTCCTGAATAAATACATCCCAATCACATGTTAAATTCAGGTTTATATTTTAAATAGATTCTTCTATAGAAAGACATCCGTTTAAAAAAGCCTTTTTTATTGTAAATAATAAATGTTTATCTCTCTTAACTTTAGCTTGAATTATCATATTGTCTTTTAAACTTTGTGTGCTTTTATTCCCCCAGATTTTTCTTATTGCCTTTAATATTTATAATTATGAAATACATTATTATACATTAGACTACCCTTAACTTTTCCCTAGAATGGCTTTGTAGCATGTAAATCCTTGTTTGTCTGCCAGTTCTCTCCATTGTTCTCATAGCCCCATGTCTTTGCAGTATGCCACCTGGCATTGCCAAAGCCGCCTCTTCAATGAACCTACTTGTAAATGTGGCTATGTGGATTTTTTTTAATTTTTTCTTTCCAAATAAATCACTTCTTCAAATTGAAACTCCTCTCATAGAAAAAAATGGATGAGAAATTTGTATATGTTAACTAAAAGCTAACACACATTTGACTTAAAAACCAAAAAGGATGCTTTTATTGTTTGGGTTTCCCCCTGCTATTTTTAGGACAACCCTTTCTGGGACAGTTCTACTCTTTCCTTCCTTTGTTTCCCCTGCAGTCTCACTGACCAAAGAACTATAGAAGTTTTGAAAATCCCAATGATGAGAATTCATTTTGTGCCATTAGGAGGAGCTCTAAACCACCTTAACTTGTTCTCCTAATTCGTTAACTCATCCTTGAAACATGCTGAATCTAGAGAACTCTTCCAAGCCCTATCACTTTAAGAAGCTATTTTCATTTTTTCTCTTGTTCTATACTAATAGGGAATGAACTAATAATGTATCCTGGAGTTAATGTCTGCTAATTCTGTATTGAGTTACTCACTAGGACCTGTCCAGCATCATATTTAAAACAAAATAAATTGGAGAGAACAGGTTGCCAACTTTGTATTTTCTGTTTTGAGAAATGTCATTTGAAAATGGTAAAAAATACAAATGCCCGCAAGTCTTAAAATACTGTAAAATGTCCCAACAGGTGATTCTCAATTGTACAGAGCAGAGACAGGCTGGTGGCATAATTTCAGAAAGCATTTTTAGTGTCTTATTTTTAGGTTTTCTTTCATTTTTCTCTTGAATAAAGTAAACTGAAAAAAATAAAGCTCAGCAAAATCTTCTTGGCTATTGACAATAAGCAGAAGATAAAGTGAAAAGGCATTTTGATAGACTATAGGGTAAGAAGGAGTTAAACAGTGGTCAAGTTAGAAGAAATTTGACATGGACCAAACAATATCCAGTACTCTTTACTAAGTGCCTTTGAATGTCTCAGGGAATTTATATGTGCTCTTCTCTTTTGGAACACAAGTTGTGAAAGTGACTTCTCACTTTGAGTTTTTTAAAGAAATGCAAGTTCTTAGTTTTAAAATAGTTCCATCTTCTTGCCTAACTTTCCTAATATGGAGGAAAATTACTTCCTATTCTAAATCACTACTAATTAGTGACAGCTAGTTAGTAGCCATAGACCTGTAACTGAAATTTATGCAGGTCAAAGAAATTTTATTCTTTTTTAGGCCTTTTTATTGAGATAAAAATTTATAATTCACTCAGGTGTTCAATTCACTGGTTTTTAGTATATTCACAAGGTTGTGCAACCATCATCACTATCTAATTCCAAAACATTTTTATCACCCCAAAAAGAAACCCTGTACCCATTAGCAGTCACTCCTTATCCCTCTCGTTCCCCAGGCCCTGGCAACTACTAATCTGCTTTCTGTCTCTACAGATTTGTCTTTTCTGGTTATTTCATATAGATGGAATTCTATAGTCTGCAGCCTTTTGTGTCTCGGTTTTGCTTAGCATTCTGTTCTCAAGTTCATTCATGTTGTAGTATGTATCCGTATTTGTTTTTTGGCTGCATAATATTTCATTGGAAATAGCACATTTTGCTTTTCCGTTAATCAGTTGATAATTGGGTTGTTTTCACTTTTTGACTATTATGAGTAATGTTGCTGCTGTGAACACTTGTGTATACGTTTTTGTGTGGACAGATGTTTCCAACTCTGTTAGGAGTGGAATTTCTGGGTCATATAGGAACTCTAACTTTTTTGGGGAACTGCCAAACTTTTCCAAAGTGATGGCACCATTTTACATTCCCACCAATAATATACATTCCAAGTTCTCCACATTCTTACCAACACTTGTTATTGGTCTTTTTGGTTATAGCCATCCCAGTGGGTTTGAAGTGGTATCTCATTGACATTTTTGTTTGCATTTCCCTGATAGCTAATGATGTTGAGCATCTTTTCATGTGTTTATCGACTATTTGTATATCTTCTGTGGAGAAATATCTGTTCAGATCCTTTGCCTTTTTTGTTTTTGTTTTGTTTTAGTAGAGACAAGGTCTCAGTATGTTGCCCCAGGCCGGTCTTGAACTCTTGAGCTCAAGCGATCTCCCTCCTCAGCCTCCCAAAGTATTGAGATTACAGGCATGAGCCACTGTGCCCAGCCATTTGCCTATATTTTAATTGGATAATTTGTCTTTTTATTGTTAGGTTGTAAGATTTTTAAGTATATTCTGGATACTAAGCCTTTATCAGAGAAATGATTTGAAGATATCTTTTCCAGTTCTGCAGGTTGTCTTTTCATTATCTTGATAGTATTCTTTGACACACAAAAGCTTTTAATTTTGATAAGATCTAATTTTTCTTGTGATTTAGGTATCATATCTAAGAAATCATTGCCCAATTCATGGTCACAAAGATTTATACCTAGATTTTCTCCTAAGAGTTTTATAGTTTCAACTCTTACATTTAGGTCTTTAATCCATTTTGAATTAATTTCTGTATATGGTATGAGGTAGGAGTCCACATTCATGCTTGTGTAGGTGGATATCCAGTTGTCTGAAAACTGTTGAAACGATTTCCCCCACTGAAAGGTTTTGGCACATTTGTCAAAAACAAAAATTAAAAAACAATTGATCATGTTTTTTTTCCTGGACTCTCAATTATATTCTCAATTATATTCCATTGATAAAAAGGATAAATCTTTACTAGAGAGGAATAGATCAAAATTAGGTCACTGCCTTTGAGAAATGAGCATGATATAACTTTTTATTTTCAAATTCTCCTTAAGTGTTTACTTCTTCCCATATTCTAAGAAGACTAGCTCACACCCATGCACAATGACCACAGATAAATGCACAAACTATGAACTGTGTAAACTTGTTTTTATTTTAAAATATAATTTCATATTGCCTCTGAAATAAGGCAATTGTTTAAAACCCTAGAATAATCTTTACCAACTGTTTCTTAGGTGAAAACTTACTTTTTGCTGTCTGTTCCTACACCCAAACTGCACTCCACAAATGGGAAAATCCATTTAGGTGCGCATTTATTCACTGTTGTTTTAAATAACCATTTATCATTATAGAAGTAGTAAAGTATATTTTTAGAAAGTTAGGAAATCCAGACCAAAAAAAATTAAAAATGAAAGTATCACATTCTTACCATTCAGGATCACTATAATTCCTTAGTGTAATTCTTTCAGATCTTTTTCTATGCAAATACATATATGGGAGGAGGGGGGTTCCACCAAAAATGAGATTGTAGAGGTCATAGTGAATTGACCTCTAAAATTGACCTAGTCTTAGTCAGTGATCTCTGTCAATTTCAGTGAGTTTTCATTTCATCTACTTAGGCTATATTCAGATTTCTCCAACTATCCTTTCTCAGCTTTGTACAAACCAGTATTCAATTGAAGACTATTGTACCTGGCTGTTGGGGCTCTTAAGTCCCTTTTAACCTAGCATATCTCCTCATTCCTTCTGTTTTCTTATTAACAGTAGCTTATATAAAGATTAGTATAGGTGTCCTACAGAATGTCCTAAAAGCTCTGGATTTGTTTGCTTCCTTCAAGTAATATTTGCTGTGTTCTCTATCTCCCTATTTTCCTGTAAATTGGAAATTATATCTAAAGGCTTGCTGAATTCAGGGTAAATATTTTGGCTAGAATGCATCCTAGGTGTTATATCACATCAGAAGATCCATACATCTGGTTGACTCCATTGTTAGTGGTGCTGAGATTGACAATTGGTGAGAAACTGACCTTTTCCATTATACAGTTCCAGGTTTTCACTTGTCATGTATCTGGTTTTACTTTGGAATGATGCAGATATCCAGTTCCCCATCAAACATCCACATAATAGTTTTGCCACTATTTAAGTGCAATTAAAAATGTAGATTTTCATCAGAAAAAAATGTTGGATTGCTATTCCATTCTTCTAAGAACCTAGTATTGAATGCAGTATTTGGTTCATCTGCTATATGCCTGATGCTTTTTCCCTTTTGAAAAACTTTAGTCCTAAAAGTCGTTGGATTTTTCATTCATTCTATAAAATCTTTTTATTTCAGTCTGGATTCAAAGTGGTAACAGAAAAGTCCTAGGAATAAAAAAGCCTGTAGCTATCCTTCCTTTCTTGCTTTACCTCCTGGCTTCCTGCACCCCATCCAAGGAAAAAGGAAACATTTAGGTCAAAGAAATACCTTGTGTCACATCTAAGAATACCAGCTATCCTTTACCATAAAAGAGAATTATTAGGCTTTTTATAATGAACAACTTGAAATGATTTTTGGTCTAAAGCGAATAATATGTATAACTATTCCTTTAATATATTTAATATCCCAGAAAAAGTTTGAATTGCAATCATGTGCCCAATTTGAGGCTCATTTGGCATTTTCTGTGGCTCACCTGCTGAGTAGACCTGGGTCACCAGGCATTTTCATGTCTGTGCTATGCACCAAACTGCTTATTTCCCATATCGGGGGCCAGTGCAGCAAAACCTACTTCATCTACAGGACCCATAGGATTTGAGATTTCCCTCTCCCAGAGTTCCGTCCTGCCTGTGTACGTGCATAACACCAGCAACCAGCCCTAGTGCTGCTGCTTTTGGACCTGCTGTCTGCATCCCAACAGGCTGAGACTGGGTCTTCTGAGCTGAGAGCTTTCTCTCCTGGAATTCCCCATTGGGGATAAAGAAAGCCTGAGGTTAAAATGACTTAGTCTTTCCCTGGACATACTTTGTTTCAGGCTGAGGTAGTTTTAGTGGGTGGAGGGGCAGGGAAAAATCCAGTTAGATGGAGTGTTACTAAGGCTTCAGATTTATATTTCTGTTTAGTAACATTTTAAAATTATGCCTGGGTAGATGCTTCTAGCCTAATGTAAAGGCTAGAAAGTACACGAGCTGTCTAGGTATGCATGTGAGTATCTGTGTGTGCATGCCTAGCTTTAATGAACATAAATAGGCCACATGTCACTCTTCATGAGATTTGGCATTTGGCACAGGAAGCACACTGCACAAAAGTATTACAAGATTCAGGAACTAGCAGAGGAAAAAATACTCAAGTCCCCACAGATTGCTAACTGTCTACCTTGAGAGTGGATTGTCTCCCATTTTACCTACAGCAAAGTCACATTAACACACTTGTCTTTTTTTCATTTGTCAGTAGGAAACCGAAAAGAGAAGAGCACCTAAGTGAAGAAGCTATCAAAGTGATCGCTGGCCTTCCTGACTTAACATTCATGCATGCCAAGGTGTTGATGTTCCCAGCCACGTTAACACCTTCCACAAGCTCTCAAGAAAAAGCAGACGGATAACTGATGTGAATTGGACAGTTTCTATTGCTTTTCCTTTTTTCCATCCCTTCCCTACCATCAAAAGCATACCTGCTCTAATAAAAAAAAAAAAAAAAAATTCAAGTTCAGCTGATTTGTTGGTAAGCCGCACTAGAAAGGTATACATAGTAATGTATATTTATTTACATACTGAAGTCCTAAATTTATATTAGAAAAATGTAAATAATCGGGGGTAAACATTTTTGAAGATTTATTCTTTTTGTGTTGCTGGGGTGTATACATTTATGTCTTTGTGAAATACACTGGTGGTGTCCTTCTTACAAAACTTTTGAAATAAAAAAAAAACTCAAATCTTCACTGTCTGTGAAATCCCCTTCAGTCTTTTCAGATTGCATTGACTGTCCTCTTGATTTTTCATATTACATGTCAAATTACTTTTGCTATCATAAATAAGCTCCAAAGTCCCCCATTTAATTTTTTTTTTTTAATTTTGTGTATGATGGGTTTCAGATCTGGCTTTTGTTAACATTTTGGGGCTTTTTTAATCTTTTCAATCTGGCGTATTGCTGTTTGACCTTTTGCAAGGTACTTAATCAATTGCTCTTTTGTTATAGGGTATGGATCATTGTCAGAACTTGATTGGAGGGGTTTAAAGAGATTGTGTCTGTTTAAAATCAGTATGATTCAGAGAAGGACCAAATTATATGAATGTCTTACAATGGAATTTACTTGTTACTGATTTTTTTGTTCTATTGTACCACTATTTTTTGAGGATTTTGCACAGTGTAAAATGACATAATCATAGATTGCTATGGTTTAGGTTGTATATACAGTGAAAACTATGGGTTTTAAATGTTTGGGGAAATTCCTATGGAAAAAAGAGAGACATGTAGAAGAACCTCTAACAAGGTTAATGTGCATGCCCAAGGTCTTTTGAAATTTCAGTGTGTAAATTTCCTTTTAGCTTATACAAAAATAAAATAATTTAAAAGAAATTTAGCCTGGTGTCTTTGTACTTTGGTATGTGAGGAAAAATGTAATGAGTTTGAATGAGAAGTTTTATTGAATATTAACATATTTCAATCCAGAGAAAATCTTTGGTAGGGCTTCTACTTTGTTGAAGCCAGGAAGAATTAGAATCTGGCCTATAAGAATTGGATCAGCACTTTTAGTAGCTGAGCTGTTTGTTTTTATATAGAACATGAGATCAGTAAAGAAATTCCCATGATTCATTATAATGTGTCTTCATCAGAGTATTGGCAAGGTTAAATAGGGATTTGTAGGGATTTTTTTTCTTTCCAAGAATATATAAGCGTGAAATGAAGGTAGGCAGAAAAAGTCTAAAAATTTTAGAATATTAGATACTGCTTCAGCAAAAAGTCACATGACATTGCATCAGGAACAGGCAGTCAGCTGACAGTCGGCCTCATCCACTCTGGGAATGTGCCAGTGGAACTCCTGCACCTCTGTCGTTGGCAGATTCCTGTGTTGCCAGGGGATTACACTGGCCATTGGAACGCTTGCCTGAGTGTAATGTAAGTATGGCCTGGAGTGACAAGATGCCTATCCAGTCCATATCCCACCATTTCCCTAACTATTTAAAAAAAAAAAAAAAAAGTTTGGTCTTTTTCAGAGAAACTTTCCTTCAAAATAATCACAAGTTTTTAGTGTCCAGCAAACCTTTTGGATGGAAAAAGATGACTCGGAAAATTCCTTAGCAGAATTTTTCATGTTTCAGTAATTGAAACATAAAGGGCTACTTCTATAGTACAACTAAATTATAATGGCAGGTTTCACCAACCTAAGTTCACAGCCCACATGTTAACTGTGTTACCAAGAGAAAATTAATCAACTTCTCTGAGCCTGAATTATCCATAAAAATGGGAGTGATCCTACCTCATGAGGTTGATGTATTAAATAATGGATGTATTTAATAAGACATTTGTCACATGAGTAAACAGTCAGTGAGCGGTAGCCAGAGCATAGCATCAGGGAACTCCGTGAAAGCTCCTGGAGTCCCAGTAGGTTCAAGAAGCAGACACAGGAGAAAGGGTCACTAAATAATAATAGAGTCACTTGGCATTTTAAAATTAAGTGGGCCTTCGTTATGAAAGTGGCTTATTTTAATGACTCAGATATTTCATCTTATAACCACTTTTAGATAAGCCAGACTTCCCTTTGGTGGTTGTATTGGTCTTCGATGATTTCATAACAGGTACATTAATATTGGATCATCATAACTTAAAGTTAATGCTTCAGTACTGAAGACCAAAAAATGGTCAGCTTTGTGCCAGACCAGGTTTAAACTATACAATAGCAGTGGCTGGCAGGAAGAGCTTTGAGCACCTTCTTGGGATCTCAGCTAAGGGGCAGCCTGTCGCTTACAAGCTTGTCTTGGTCATCAGCAGCTGCACATCTGTCTTAAAGTCAACCAGGAAGATCCTGCAGAGTTAAGAGGGGAAGAAACTAAGTAGTAGGAGCCGCAAAAGGCCAAAGCCTACACTGGGGTTCAGCAAACAGCTTTGGGTCCTCTATGTCTTAAAACCAGCTCATTCATCCCGCAGCTTCATCCCACTGGATGCCCAAGTCCCGAGAGCCAGACATAATTCCCCAGGTTAATCCAAGCCAGACTGGGAAGCATGGGAGAAAACTTTCCTAAGTTGAGTCACATCAGTACTATTTTTATGAGTCTTCTTTTTTTTTTTTTAATAGAGAAGCTTGTTCTTCCCTCTTCATGATTGTGTTGTTTATGTAGAATTTGTCATCTTTTCATTCCTTCATGTTTATTGAATCAGTTAGGATTAGGCTTGGCTGTGAGTAACAAAAACCCAAAATACTGCATTTCATGTAATAAGACTCATCCTTTTGTCACATTTTAACTTCTCTGAAATTGGAATGTGTCATACAATTGGATGGGTTGTCTTTAGTTGGCAGCAGTTTCTTTGTCTTAGTGACGTACTAAGTAATGCTACCTTACAACCAATGACAGAGTAGATGAAAATGGTAATGGTGGCTTAAACAGTGGAATTTTATTTCCCTCCTGTAAAATGCTGGAAGAAAACAGTCTGGGGCTGGTAAGGGGCTTCATATGATCACCTCCTGAAGTCCTTACTAGCTTGTTCCATCATTCTCAACATATGGTTTCTACCCTCTGGTCCAAGGTGGCCGTTAAGGTTATGGCCTTCCATGCCTATATTCCAGCCATCAGGGTAGAAAGAGTGAAGAAGGGATTCTCCTTCCCATTAAGGATACTTTCATTAGGGCATACACAGTATTTCCAGTTATAATCTATTGGCCAGAACTTCATTGCAGGTTCCTATCTAGCAGCAACAGAGGCTGGGAAATACCTCTATTCTGGGTGGCCGTCTAAAAGAAGGGGAATCTAGTTGTAAGGAAGAAGAGATCATATAGGGCAACCAGTAGTCTGAGCCACACCTATTTTTTATTTCTCAGCTCATAAACATACTTCCTTGAGATAAACTAATGCATAGAGAAATGAATTCCAAGATCATTTTCTCAGGCTGCAATGCCTCAGGCTAGATTTATTGCCTTCCTGATGCTTTTCCAAAAGGGAAAGGATCTATAGAGGGCAGTACAGGATTTCCTGGGACCATGGAGGAACAAGTGCTAAGACAAGTCCCAGGTGGAAGTAGGGGCAGCCTGATGAGATGAAAGGAACACTGAACTGGAGTGGGAGTTGTGTGTTAAATACAGCCCTGTCACTAACCAGCTGTAAGATCTTCGATAAATCCCTTTTTTAAGCACCAGGTACTTCATAAAATGAGGGATTGGAGTCTATAGAATCAAAAACTAAGGTAGGAGAAAACCTTAAAGAATAGAATTTTAGGGCTGGAAGATCAGCTGGTCCAGTGCTTTCCAACTACTCCCAGGAGCCCCGCAGCAGTGCCAGGAGGCCTTGGCACCTACAGTCAGGGTGTGTCCAATAATAACACACTGGGCTTATATATTTAGGGAGGGGAAAGGTGATTGCAGAAGATTTCATGTAATAAAAACGTTCCATTGCTACCAAAAGTTGAAAACCAAAGATGACTCAATACTCATAGCTGAACAAATGGAAGCCTAAATAAGAAAACTGACTGGCACATCATTACATATCTATAACCAGGGGCAGGACCTGAACCCAGTTTCCCTTACTCTCGGCTTTTTTGTTTATACCCTCCTGCATCCCCACCCCACCCCCAACCCCTGTCTGAACAGCTGGCTGGCCAGCTTTTGCCTGAACATTTGCAGGGACACTGTGTGGGCTCAGGACTTCACCAGGAAGTCTCCTTGCCCACCTCCAAAGCACACACACACATATGCTTGGTTGGCAGCACAGATTGCTAGGACCTTGAGCGGAAACCTGGTTTCCCATAACCGGTTGCTCATTGGTTCAAGTTACCTTCTCTCAAGCTGCAGGGATGAACCTAGACTCTTTTCCATGAATATCTGAAGATCACTATCATGCTCCTCCTCCTACCAAACCTCCCGTGATGACATGGTTTCCAGGCCTTTCTCACACACATTATTCTTTTCTGGACATTGTCCAGTTTGCCAAAGTTCCTCTTAAAATGTGCTCCCCTGACAGAGCCAGAGGTCATCTCTTCACTGGCATGGGGCTCAGGTTTATTTCAGACCCTACTTTTAATGTAGCCTAAAATTGCATTACTGTTTATGGCAACAATATTGCCTCTTTAGCTCACTGTGTGAACAGCCTTTTACCCCTAACTGCCGTCAAACCAGATTTTTTTTCTCTCATCTCTCATCTCCTGGTGTCATTGAGTTTTTTGAGCCTAAAAGCACAGTTTTATATTGATCCTTTTCCAGGATTTTTTGTCAGCTTTAGACCATTGTTTCAGCCTGTTCATCCCATCAAATCTTCATTGTACCATCAACACACAGACTTCCCCTCCTTCCTCTGCTCTGTCATCCACAGATTGATAAACATCCTTCATAATCCAAATCACTCACACAAAATGTTGACCAGTAAAACATCCAGTGTGCCAGGAAGACCCTGGGTGCAGCTTCTCAACCCAGTGATGCCCACATTTCTTCATCTTGCCCACCAGTCATAAAAACAGGTGAAGCCTTGCCAAATCCAATCATGTTACACCTGTGGCATCTCATGGGCCATCCTGAGCATTTCTACAGATGCTCCCTAAAACCTCATGCAGCTTGAACATTTCTGTGATGCCCAGCATGGTGGCACACACCTGTAGTCCTGGTTACTCAGAAGGCCGAGGCAGGAGGATCACTTGAGCCCAGGAGTTCGAGACCAGCCTGAGCAACACAGTGAGACTCCTTTTTTTTTTTTTTTTTTTTTGAGACGGAATCTCACTCTGTTGCCCAGGCTGGAGTGCAGTGGCAAGATCTTGGTTCACTGCAACCTCCACCTCCTGGGTTCAAGCAATTCTCTTGCCTCAGCCTCCAGAGTAGCTGGGATTACAGGCGCGTGCCACCACCCCCAGCTAATTTTTGTATTTTTAGTAGCGACAGGGTTTCACCATGGTGGTCAGGCTGGTCTTGAACTCCTGACTCATGATCCGCCTGCCTTGGCCTCCCTAAGTGCTGGGATTACAGGTGTGAGCTACTGTGCCCGGCTGAGATTCCATCTTTAAAAAAAAAAAAGAAAAAAAATCTGACTAGTTCTCCAAAAGAAGCATAAGGATGATAAAACAAGTAGAAGATAAAATGACATCTACTCAGGATGGGAGATTAAATGAGGATGATCCATATCATCACTGGCATATAGAAAGCCCTCAATAAACAACTTTTTATCTTCATTCATCCAGATCAGTCTTCTGTCATTGATGATGCAGGTAGGAGGCTGATAGGAGGAGGATATGGTTGTCTTCTTAAAGTTGCCCTTAAGGAATCTGCTTTGTTTCAATTATCTATCATTTCAGTTATCTTTTCAGCCTGGACCATCTATGAGAATACTGCATATCACTTTATATAATGTTATTATTTTAAATTTACCTCTTTCAAAAACTGCTCCCTTCCTTCAGTTTTCAAAAACCAGGATTTAGGGAACAAAATACTGGTCACTGTTGTTGTCAACTGTGACTTCAAAGCCTTTCGCTTGCTCACTCCCAGCTCTCCTTTTGACCAGAGCTCATGCTACTCTCCTGCCTCACCATCCCTCCCCTGAAGGTCAGGGACTAGGGAGGGTCATGAAGACCAAAAGGGTCAAGGAGGGAAAATAAGGAGATCTTTTGTGATCTGCGCTGTGACTACCTTAGAAGAGGGGCTGCTGTCATCTCCTACCCAGTGTTTCCACTACAGAATCCTTGATCAAAACAGCTAATGATGATCTCAGGGGAGATCCTCATCTTTGCCTCTCCCCTGAGCTCTGTGCGCCACCCCACTTTTTTTTTTTTTTTTTTTTTTTTGAGACAGTCTCTCACTCTGTCGCCCAAGCTGGAGTTGAGTGGCACAATCTTGACTCACTGCAACCTCCGCCTCCAGGGTTCAAGCAATTCTCCTGTGTCAGCCTCCCAAGTAGCTGGGACTACAGCTGTGTGCTACCAAGCCCAGCTAATTTTTGTACTTTTGGTCGAGATGGGGTTTCACCATGTTAGCCAGGCTGGGTCAAACTCCTGGCCTCAAGTGATCCGCCCTCATTGGCCTCCCAAAGTGCTGGGATTACAGGCGTGAGCCACTGCGCCCAGCCCTGCACCACTATTCTGACAACCCTATGGCCGTCCCCACCTAGATGTCCCCAAGACACTCCTGCAATTAAACATGTGTACCACAAAAGCTTGTGCTCACAGCCTTCCAGCCCTCCACCCGACCCCACCATGCCCCTGGCCTTAGGATCGCCCTTGCTCCATTTGCCACACTTCAGGTTCACTCTCAGCCTGCTCCCCTTCCTTACCCCTCATCCTATTGGCCTGAAATCCTGTCAGTGACACCTCCTAAGTATCCATTGCCTCTCTCTTCAAGCCTTCATCATCTTTACATGATTATTGTAACAGCTTCACGTTGACCTTCCTCTGCCCATCCCACCTCCAATTTAACCTTCCACTATGCCAATGGAATGCTCTTTTCCTGTTGAGCATCCTTCATGGTACCCCCTTACCCTCTGGACAGTCAGCTCCTTGGCAGGTTCCACAGCACTGGGATCGTCCTCTCTGCATGGAGGCTTCCACCTGGCCTACCAGCTCCTTGCTAGTTACCAAATGCCCACTGAGGGCTGGCCCACGCTCATCATCTCTTAGGAAAAGCCTTTCTCACCAGCCAGCCAGCCTCATTTCCTCAGGGAGCCTTTCTGGGCCACCCCCACAGACAGAGCTGGCTCTCCAGCCTCTGCGATTGCTTGGCAAATCTCTCTGATCATGTAATGCTCATCATAAAACTACTTCACATTTATTAAGAGCTCTGCTGAGTGCCAAGTACTGGGCCTCACACACATTCTCTCCTAATGCTCACAGTAACCCTAAAAGGTACCTGAACTCATCTCCTGATAAGGAAACCAAGACGGGACATGATGTCACTTCCCCCAAGGTCATAGAGCCAGGAAGCAGAAAAGTCTTGAGCCCAGATCTGAAGGATCACAGAGCCTGAACACTTAGCCACAGAGCATCAGCCTCAGTGGGATGAGGGCTGTTATGTCACCTCTCACCTTGCTTCCTGATGATGGATTTACTTGTCTCTCTCCCTCAGGCCATGAGCTCCTTGACAGCAGGGACTGGATCTGGCTCATGTTTGTCCCCTGTCCTCTGGCACAGTGCCTGGTGCATGGGCTGACTTTCATTTTGTTTGCTTCCTAAACCAGTTTATGCATGAGCCCCTCAGGGGAATGTACGGGGACCCTTCCTGAATCTGTGCTTTGCTTCTGCCTGCAAACATTGTGACCCTCACCTCAAGCAATGTCCAAATTTTCCCCCAAAATATCATATTCTATCAATCACTGACTCAGTTCTCCAAGCTCTGAAGCAACCCCCCAAACCCTTCGGTTTTCATTCTGCCAAATGCTATCTGTTTCTGTTGGCTTTTGCCTCAATCCCTGCCTTGTGTAACCAGCAGGTAAGAACTGGATATGGGGTGATCCTACTCCTGGGGTACAGCTCTACAGCCCACAGCACCAGGAAGCCCCTAGTTGAAAAGTATGTACACAGCTCTGTAGGAGAGACCCCTGAACCTAGGACCCATCCTGACCATTCCTCCTAGGGTGCCCTGAGTGGATGGTTGGAGGAAATCAGTAAAGATGCCTCTCAGTTGCCGAGTGTGATACCGCAGGAGCACCTGAAGGCATGCTCCCTAAGGAAACCTGCCCCACCCACTGTCAGCCTCACCGCACCCCACCCCCAACCTTTTATTTTTCTCTGTTATCCAAAGCAAGACTTCCAAGTTTGGGCTGGAGGTGGTGCAGGGAGGGTAGGTGGAGTTGCTTCTGACTTTGTAGCTCTGGGACCAGGCTTCCCAACATGGCCCAAGGACCCCCAAACCCAGCAGGATTACTGCCAAAGCAAGCCACACTGGGGGCTCTCCTTCTGTTATAAATTCAAGTCACATAGCCTGGGCACGGTGGCTCACACCTGTAATCCCAACACTTTGGGAGGCTGATGCAGGAAGATGGCTGAAGGCCAGGAGTTCAAGACCAGCCTGGGCAACATAGTGAGACCCTGTCTCTATAAAAATAATTTTTTTTAGATGGAGTCTTGCTCTGTTGCCCAGGCTAGAGTGCAGTGGTGTGATCTTGGCTTACTGCAACATCCACCTCCCAGGTTCAAACGACTCTCCTGCCTCAGCCTCCCAAGTAGGTGGGACTACAGGTGTGCACCATCACATCCAGCTAATTTTTATATTTTTTAGTAGAGATGGAGTTTCACCATGTTGGCCAGGTTGGCCTTGAACTCCTGACCTCAGGTTATCCGCCCGCCTCAGCCTTCCAGAGTGCTGG
Organism: Gorilla gorilla gorilla; assembly: GCF_029281585.2. Taxonomy (NCBI): domain Eukaryota; kingdom Metazoa; phylum Chordata; class Mammalia; order Primates; family Hominidae; genus Gorilla; species Gorilla gorilla. The sequence continues at coordinate 75,171,819 of NC_073236.2, read as the reverse complement.
GATTACAGGCATGAGCCACTGTGCTCAGCCAACAATTTTTAAAAATAAATAAATTTAAGCCACAGCTTAAAAGAGACCCTCAGCTGAATGGAGACATGTTACCAAAATCAGTATTTTTACTCAGTGGGAGGAGAGAAGTCTTGCCTAAGGACTGTCCAACTCCTCATAGAACACTTTAGTCCTAGGAAGCATCAGGGGAGTGGGGTTGCAATTTATTTCACTTTATTTCTGCTGAGTTGCCTTGGGAGTCTGAACTTTGATCTGGGTGGGAATCAGAGAATGGCACGGGTCAGTTCAAGCTCTTGTCAGATAAAATGTTCTCCCTTGGCTCAAAGAAGAGGCCTGAACTCATTTCCCGTTAACCTAATATCTGTCTCGGCACCCCTATTCCATGGTGATCCCTTCTCCCCCACCCTATTTAATCACCTTTCCCGGCCACTGCTGTCCTGGCCATGCAGCAACAGCTACAACCCAGAAGACAGGCAGGTATTGCTTCCCTTCAGCTACTATCTTGTAACTCCCTCTTAATTTACAATCTGTTTGCTGTTTCAGATGTTTGGAAAGAAAACGCCTTAGTCAGCAGCCCTAGAAAGCCTCATTTTCAGTAAAATCTGGACACTTCTTTTCCACCCTAGGGTTGTGGTTTTTGTTTTTGTTTTTTTTTTTTTTTTTTTTGGCTGGAACCTAACATCTGTGAGGCAGACAGGACCACATGGGCTCTGTGTCACCAGACACCTGTTGAAAGGATGTAGTCAGGGGTAGAAAATCTGGGCGGAGCCCACCGGTGACAGCTGGTATTTATCTAATATCAGCCTCCACTGACAGGGAAATGGACGGCAACCCAGCACTAACAGAAGAGCAAAGAGAAGAAAAGGTGATGGGTCCGAGCTGCAAATGCTCCTGGGGACCTGCTGGGAATCCCTTTCCCCACTGACTGACAAGAAACCCAAAGGTGCTTGAAGACATGATGGTTTTCCCTGCTGAAGAGGAGTGGCTGCCACCACAGTATACACCTCCGCGGGGCTGACCTCTGGGGAGAGGGTCCTTCCAGGCACATCCGTAAAACGACACACCTGTCAATCTGCCTGAGTTTTCATGGTCTTGTGGTGTGCTTCTGAAGGATCATGAAAGAAAGGGCATGCGCCATTTTAGATAATCATTTCAACATGGGGCTTGGTAGAAAACAAAACTCATAACTGGAACTGTGTTTTACGCATGAGGCAGCTCTGGGGCCCTGCCAGCTCACGGCTTGCCTAGGCCATATGTCCTCAAACGCACCAGCCTCAGGACATGAGGAATCCTGAGCCCTCGAGGTCACAGAAGAGGTGGCCTGTGCATCACTCCTGGAAAAGAGGCAGAAAAGTGGCAGCCAGAGTTCGAATGAGGGCACCGCCACTTCTGTTGTGAGACCATAGACCAGTATGTAAAATGTGGCTAGGAATTAAAGTAAAAAATACCAAAACAGCCTACTTAGGGGAGTTAGAGATAACTCATTGTCTTCGTCTGTCTGGGCTGCTATAACAAAATACATTAGACTGGATGATTTATAAACAACAGAAATGTGTTGCTTACGGTTCTGGAAGCTGCAAAGTCCGAGATCAAGGCGCCAGCAGACTCCGCGTCTGGTAAAGGTGCACTCTCCGCTTCGCAGATGCCTCCTCACAGCGTCCTCACCTGGAGGAAGGGATAAGTAAGCTCCCAGGCCCCTTTTATAGGAGCACTAATCCCACTCACAAGGGCTCTGCCCTCGTGGCCTAACACCTCCCAGGTGCCCCAACTCTTAACACCACCACATTGGGGATTTGGTTTCAACATATAAATTTTGAGGGAGACACAAACATTCAGACCAGAGCACTAAACCCTTAGCACCTGAATCTCCATAGGGTATAACTGCAACATCGACAACCACTTAGCATAACGCTTGGAAACAGTCAGTGCTCAATAAATGTTAGGTGTTATTGTTTAGGGCACCAAGATCTTAGTGAATATCTACATTGTATACTGCCTGGGCTGGGAGCTTTTTAGGGCACTAGGGTATTTAATATGCAGCACCTGATTCAATGAACTAATTAGGGACCGTCAGGTCAGCTGTTCACTATCAAATGATTATGAGCAACCCACTGTTGACTTAATGATGAGGCTACAGAAGTAAGCCCTGTCAGGAGGCTGGGAAGGGGCTCAGTTTGGGGAGATGGCCATGTGGCCCAGAATCACCCAAAGAGACCTCAGAGGGATCTCATAGGCATGTCCATAAAAGGTGACCCTTGGCAACCTGTCCACATTTTTAATTGTCTTATGATGGGTCCATGTTTTTAATTGTCTTGCGGTGGCCTGCAAGATGGGTGGGATGTGAACACGTGCAAAGGGAGTGATCAGCCAGGGCCCATCCTGGGAAGTAAATCCCAAAAAAGACTATCCATCCATCCATTCATTCAACTTCTAATAAGCACCTACTATGTGCCAGGTGCTTGTGTGTTCCATCCCAAACTCACAGAGAGTGTTCACCCTTGGGTTTGTCAAGCATCTGGTACCTGGCCAAGCCCAGGAAGGTGAGTGGTGTCCTTTAGGGTATCTCATCTTCCTCCCTCGAGCCATCCCTAACTTCAAATATCTTAGATTTTATGTACTTGTTTATTTTACTGAAATTTTTTAGAATAAATTATGGACATTCTCCCATGTCACCCACACACACCAACACTATATCCAAAACAAAGGGATGATTTTCCATATCTAACCTCACCACTGTTATCACACCTAAGACAGTTAAACTTAATTTCTGATTCCCATTTGAAATGAAGTCTATATTTGAATTCCTCCAAATGTCCCTAAAATGTCTTTTATAGTTTGCCTGTTCAAACCAGGGGCTGCTCAAGGAAAATACATCTCATTTGGTTGTATGTTTCTTTTCATCTAGAACAGTTCTCCCATCTTTTTCTTTTTCTTTATAATTTCAACTTTTATTTTAGGTTCAGGGGGTACATGTACAGACTTGTTACCTGGGCATATTGTATAATGCTGAGGTTTGGGGTATAAATGATCCTGCCACCCAGCTGGTGAACACAGTATGCAACAGTTAGTTTTTCAACCCTTCCCCTTCTCCCTCCCTCTCCTCTCTAGTAGTCTCTGGTATCTATTGTTGCCATCTTTATGTATGTCCATGAGAACCCAATGTTTAGCTCCTGCTTATGTGAGAACATGTAGTATTTGGTTTTCTGTTCACATTAATTTGCCTAGGATTATGGCTTCAAGCTGCTCCTAGGTTGCTGCAAAGGACATGATTTCATTCTTTTTTATGGCTGCACTTTTATTTTTCATTACATGGCTTTTTTGAAGAGATCAGGCTAGTCGTCTTGTAGAATGTCCCACATTCTGGATTTATCTGATTGTCTCCTCCTAGTGTCATTTAGCTTGTCCCTCTATCCCCTATGCTTCCTCTCATGGTATCCATAAGCATGGGGGTGCTCAACAACCTCGTCATCCAGAAACCCCCAGCAGTGGGAACTGACCCTGTGGGTCATCACTCCTACTGGGCTATCCCAGCCCCATCAGGATTGGTCACCTGGTGCCTGGTCCTCCTTCCTCACATGGGCCTTTCTCAGACCTGTGCTGAACTCCCTCCCTCCCCGCTTCAGCCTCTGCTGGAAGAAGCCTTTCCTGACCATTCACCGAAAGTGTGCCCCCCAACCTTCTCTAGATCCCAGCCTACTGTATTTTTCTTCTTATCACACCATATCATCCAAGATATATTTACTGTTTATTTTGTGTTCTCTGTCTCTCCTGCCAACACTGTAAACTTAATTAGGACAGGCACCATTATTGCCACAATCACTACTGTATCCCCAGTGCCTAGAACAGCTTCTCATACAAAGAAGGCACCTCATAAACCTTGAATGAATGAGTGTATGAATGAATGGGCCCTATGGCTAATAATCCAATTCTAAGTATACCATCTACCCCAAGTAATAGTTTGAGGGTATCATCTTCCCAGAAACACATACAAAATTCTGAAACTACACTTAACATTAAGCAGGGGAAAAACCACATCATCTGTGAACAGCAACAAAGTCTCCCTGTGCAAGTTGTCTGGTCTTCCAGCCCTCAGGCCCACCCCGCCCTCTCCACCAGACTTTGGGCAACTCCTGGATCACTCAACCCAGGGTGAATCCAGGGCCGCTTAGCCATAAATACCATTTAGTCTCACTCAGCAAATATGAGCCCTATGAATTATAGCACTTGGCTTGGAGGATGATTTCTTTTGTCTGATTTTTTTCTAAGTCGAGTCTACTTTTTTCCTCCTTTTTCTTTCTTAGCCTTCAAATGCTGAACAAGTTCTGCATTCAACTCCCAGCCAAGTTTTGTAGCTTGGAGCTGGCACTGAGCCAGAGGGCCCGGGCAGAAGAATCAAGGAGAGTCCCTGGAGCCAGGGTGGAAGCTGGGGTACAACCCACCGATGAGCAAAGGAGCAGGGCTAGCTTGTGTTTTGTTGGGATCAAACCAACAAATGAGACATGGCACAGTGCACCATCTAAAATGGAGCTTCTCACCCTGGCTCCCAGGGAGCCCAGGAACCCCCTGAAACTGTGTGCAACATCTTGTGAATATTTGCTTCCAAGCACCTTTCTGGGGAGAGGGTCTGTAGCTTTCATCAGTTTCCCAAGGGAGTTTGTGACATCCTCACTCCACCCCCAAAAAGAAGGGTAAGAAAAACACAGTGTCCGACAGCTTTTCGGATACAGGATCAAAATTGTGTGAAACTCTTGCTGTGCCTGCACCTCACCCAGGAGCTCAGGCTCATTTAGGAAACAAGGCCCGATTGAAGGAGGCAGGTTCGGGTTTTGTTTTATTTTCTTTTGTTGAGTTATCATTTCTTGAGAGCTTCCTGTATGCACAGCACAATATTAAGCTCTCTGACAACAACAATAATAGCTAGCTCTCAACCCAGCACTTAGTGCCAGGCCCTGTTCAAGGTGTTTTCTGTGTATTTGCTCATTGACTCTCCCAAGAGTCCTAAGAAATAGGTACCATTATTCTCATCTCACTTTACAGATGATAAAACTGAGGCACAGAAAAGGAACTTGCCCCAAAACCCATGGCAAGACAGATCTGAACCCAGGGGGTCTGGCTCCAGGCCCACGTGCCTATAGGACCTCTCAAGCTCTGTTATTTCATTGGAACCTACAATTACCTCCAAAGTATGTAGTCTTGTTTTCTCCGTTCTACAGATGATAACACTGAGGTTGAACAACTTGCCCAAGGTCACCTCATGCTTTACACACCTCTCACTGTGAGACTGACAACCAGAGAACAGTCAAAGGAATTCAGAGGGGGTCATTCCAGGAAGGGGATACAGGGGAAGAGTCAAGCAGGGGCGGTGGGAATCTGGGAGGTCATGGAGCTCAAGTGTGTGTGCCTGAAAAACCGCTCCCCGAGTGCTGAGGAGCAGCCAAGCCTCCTTCCAGAGCCTCAGCCCAGGAGAGGTGGCTTACAGTCCCACAGGTGGAGAAGGAGCCTTAGGCTCAAGGTTAACACCCACTCTCCTTCCCTGTTCTGCATCACAGTCACGGGGGTCACCCAAGGAGTGCCTTCTATGGTAGAGAGAGATTAACAGGGCAGCCTCCCAGCAGTCCCCACCCCAACCCTGCTCCCTGGGCCAGCTGTCCCGCTGTCATTGACCCGGTCCCTATTTACAGTTCAGTAGCAGAGGCCTATGACTCAGGGACAGAGGGAATTCCCACGGTGCCAGGCCTCAGGCCATGTGGAGAGTGGCTCATTAAGAGCCACGGCACAGCGATTACCTCCAGAGAGGCGTGTGAGCAGGTACCTTGGAAGCTCTGTTTCTCATGTTTCTAAAGATCGCCAAGGTGTTGTGTTCTGAGTAATAATGAATTGCCTTCATTATTGACACGCACAACCTGCACCACCGCCCACAAAGGCCTTGGACACTCCTGCTGAAGAGGTCAAGTCAGCCCTCTGGTCCCAGCTCTCCCATTGACTGGCTGGTGGGTGTCAGCCTAAGAGCTGTAAGGACTTCGTCAGTGCCGGAGTGTGAGGCCCTTTGTATTTTGGAGCCATTACCAGAAAGCAGAGCCTCCAGTAGACCTTTTTCAAACTTTCTGTGTTGTTTGCACGTTCGTCCACTGTACCGAGGTAGCATTTCTTCTCATTATGACTCCTGGGGCTGTCCGCCTGCCTCCGGTTCCCAAAACCCTGTGGGTGTGGAAGCTGTGAGGTAAGCAGAACATGGCCCAGCCCCCGGCCCCTGCTGATTGGTTCAGAAGTGGACCTCTGGCGCAGGCCCCTCCAACCACAACATCCTGAGTTCTTGGCAACAATTGCTTGGTGACGGCCTCAGCTTTTAACTAGAATTTTGGAGAAAAGCTGCAGTGTGTCTTTAACTTGTTAAGCTTGGGAGCTGCTATCGGAGAGTCTTGCATTCTGGGACCAGCCACATCCCTGCTCTTGGTAAAGGTTAGTTATTTACCTTTAGTTAATTACCTTTACCAAAATTATTTGAGCAAAAAATAAATTATATACATGCACACGCGTGCACACACACACACACACCCATACATATGTCTTTAAACTACTTAGAGGGGCGTTCCTGCCACTTGCAACCAGCCTGTCATATATACTTCTCTGAACCATCTGGACATTTTGCAGGAGGTTCCCTTTCTGCAGAGGGACAAAGGGGTAGGCTGGGGAGACATGAAGGCCTTTGGGTTAATGTGTTGGAAGCTGCCGCCAAGCTTGTAAATGAAAAGCATCTTTGAACTCATTGAGTAAACGTATAGGAAAGTGGATTTAAACTGAACGTCATCTGCCTACAGTCTTGGAAGCACATGTGTATGGCCCCAAAGCTAAAGGCTGCTAGACTTCTGCACAGGAGCTTGCGGCCTGGTGGTAGTCACTTCCCTTGGCGGGGCTTCCAGGGGTCCAGCAGCCTCACCTGACACGTGACACAGGGGCAGAGCCAAGCAAAGCTTCGGCCTCCAGTGTGAGGTGCAGCCACAGCTATCTCCTGCCCAGCTGGATTTTCCAGTCCTGCCAGCACGTTCCTTCCTGTTCCTTCCCTCATCCTTTGGCAAACAGATATCTGCAAACTCAGGCACCCAGAGAGTGAGGGGATTCCCATGGGGGCCTTCCGTGGTATAGGCTCTTGGGGCTCTGCCAGCCTGCTCTTAGAGGCCGGGACTGGTGGGCTAGGCTGGCAAAGCTATCCTCCATGACCCGCTCTCCTCCCTCCTGTCTTCCTTTCCTCCACCCACCTCGCAGCCCCTGGCCTGCCTTTACTCCCAGCTCTCCTCCCTGAACCAGACCCGCTCCACCCTCTGCCACTTACACCTTTAAGGTGGACAACTGAGCTGGAAGGAGCCTCAGAAACCATCCCCATCCAATCCAGTTCCTTTCCAGAAGGAGAAACTGAGGACAGGGAGGCGAAGTGAGCTGTTAAAAGTCACCATCTAAGGAGCTGTGCTGGGGATAGAACGCGGGTGGCTACGCCGGGCGTGGTGGTGCGCACCTGCAGTCCTGGCTGCTGGAGAGGCTGAGGCGGAAGGATCGCTTAAGCCTCGGAGTTCGAATCCAGCCTGGGCAAGGGGCGAGATCTTCCTCTCTTAAAAAAAGGAAAAAAAAGTCCAGGCGAGGTGGCTCACGCCTGTAATCTCAGCACTTTGGGAGGCCAAGGCGGGCGGATCACTTGAGGTCAGGAGTTTGAGAGCAGCCTGGCCAACATGGTGAAACTCCGTCTCTACTAAAAATACAAAAATATCAGCCCGGCGTGGTGGCGCATGCCTGTAATCCCAGCTACTCGGAGACTGAGGCAAGAGAATCGCTTGAACCCAGGAGGCGGAGGTTGCAGTGAGCCGAGATCGTGCCACTGCACTCCAGCCTGGGCGACAGAGCAAGACTCTGTCAAAAAAAAAAAAAAAAAAAAAAAAAGACAGAAGAAGGAAGGAAGGAAGGAGGAAGGAGAACCAGTGGCCAGCGCCCTGAGTGTGTTTGGAGAGGGTTGGGGTGTGGGGTTGTGCGTTTGAAGCCTTGTGTCTCCTGTGGACGAGGAGGAGCGCTCTGTGCCCTGGGGGAAGCCAAGGGAGAGGAGGGGTTGGAGAGGCAGGGACCCCGTCCGCCTGGACACTCGGGAGTGAAGGCGTGACAGGCCTCAGCCGGCCGTCCCTCCTCGCGCCTCTGCCCCGGGGGACGCACGAGGACCGGAAAGCCGAGGGGGCGCAGGGCCTGCTCTGGCCGCTGGGCCCGGGATGCCAGGATGCGGGGGGCCGGGGCTGCCGGTGCTCTTGGGGGCAGGGGGAAGCTCCGCTCCCTCTACAGAGGACAACCGCCCCGCCGCCCCGGCAGCCTCCGAGGCGTCCTCTCCGCGCTTCACACTCGGCCGCTCCCCCGGAGCCACGCGAGCCGGTCGTGGCGGCTGGACCCGAGCCTGGGAGCCTGCAGGCGGCCGCGCCGCGCAGCGCTGCCGAACCGCCCGGAGCCGCAGGGCCGCCGCCCGCCCGCTCGGGGGCGCCCCAGCTTCCGGCCTCCGGCGGCTTCCGCGTCGCGCTCCCAAGGCCCGGCGGCCGCGCCAGGCCCCCTCGGCGCCCCCCGTCCCCTCTGCCGGGCGCTCGCCCCCGCCTCCACCCTGGGATCTGAGCCCGGGCCGTCTCCCCGCGGCGCCGCGCCTGACGGTCACTCTCTCTGACCTCCTGGGCCCAGTCCTGGGGCCAAGAGCCGCATCCCCGGGGACCTTGGTAGAAAAATATGCGGCTCCTGTAGCCACCCGAGATCTTCTGGATCAGAACCCCTGCACCAGCAGACTGGGTGTCGTGGACCTCCAAGCGGTTTTGATGCTGCGGAAGCTTGAGAACCTCCGCTCTGGAGCCCAGACCCCGCTGGAGGGTGGACAGAGCGGGAGGGTGGACTGAGCCCCTCGGGGACAGCGACCCTGTCTTTGTTCCCTGAAATAGCAGGGAGTCCTGCTGATTATTGACTGGTGAGACAGGGAAAATGGTTCCTGCAGGCAGCCCTGGGGTACTTTAATAAAAATGGTCTTTCCTGGATGATGACCAGGAGTGACTTGGAAATTGACACAGATTTCCTCAGGATTGATCCATTTAGCATCTGTTTACATTACATCCCAAGTTGTTGACAATGGAGCTGGAAAAGCACTCTGACCCTCTATTGTCAATGGTCTCTGAGGGGCTCACAGCACCTGGCGTGGCTCACATATCCAGCCTTCTGCCAGGAACGTGGACCCTTGCTTCATGGATGTCATTTATAGGCTGAGTGAAAATCTATCCCAGAAGGTTTGGGATACATTTGAAGATACTTCCAACCTTCACTAAAGATTATTCCCATTTCATAGGAAGGAACTACTTCCCTTCTTATTCCACCTAGAAAAATGTGGAATAATTCAAAAGATGTGACCATAACTTTTTGTCTTTTTTCCAGAATATTTTAAAATATGTTTACATAATATTTACAATAAAATTTAACCATTTAATAACTCTGTAATGTGTCCCATCCCCTGAGACCCAAGTGTCTGCTGTTAACCTAGTGACAGGGAGGGTTAGGGCCATGGTGTGTTAAGGAATGTTGGCTCACTGCACAATATCTCCCACCAGAAGTCCATTTTGCAGCCAACAACATTTGAATCACCCTGCCCTTGACTCAAGGGGATGATTCTGATGGTGGAGAACGGATCAGAGCGACGGGAGATTTGGGATAGGCTGGCCAGGTCTCTCAAGTCCCATCTTCCAGGTGACCCTCTCACCTGCTTCTAAGCCTTTGAATGGGTTGTAGGAGGTTGGGGGCTGGGGGTTAGGGATGAGAGGAGGGCCCCAGAAGATGGGGCTTTCTGGCTGGTCTGCTTGGGGAGGATGGGAGAGGGTTTGATAGAGCAGGGGTTTGTTCAGGGCCAGTTGTGCTGTCAAGAGCCTGTTTTTCCCAACAATTCTACTTCAGGAATTTCTTCTATGGGAATAATCAGAGAGGCCTTAAATGACCAACAATAGGCTGGGCACAGTGGCTCACAACTGTAATCCCAGCACTTTGGAAGGAGGTGGGTGGATCACCTGAGGTCAGGAGTTCGAGACCAGCCTGGCCAACATGGCAAAACCCCATCCCTACCCAAAATACAAAAAATTAGCCCGGCGTGGCACCTGTAATCCCAGCTACTTGTGAGGCTGAGGCAGGAGAATCGCTTGAACCCAGGAGGCGGAGGTTGCAGTGAGCCAAGATCTGGCCACTGCACTCCAGCCTGGGCAATGGAGAAAGACTCCGTCTCAAAAACAAACAAACAAACGGAAACACCTAACAATGTGGGAGGGGTTTAAAGAAGAGTGCTCAGTCACATGAGAGAACAATCTGCAGCCATCAAAAAATCCCATTTTCAAAACAGTTCTAATGACATGGAGAATTGCTCATGATATGAGGTGAAAAGCAGCATAGAAAATGGTATTGTATGATACCTAATTTATGCAAAATACATATTATTTGCCTAAGGAAACATATATTTTTAAAAAGGACTGGAAGAGAGTTTGTCAAAATATTAACAATGATTTTCTTTGGGTGATGGGTTCATAGGTGATATTTGGTTTCTGCTTTATTTTGTCTGTTTTCCATAATGAGCACGTGTTACTTTTGAATTAGAAAAATAATTTAAGAACCTGCAATGTTCTAAGCATTGTGCCAGACTCAAAGATGAATAAGCTACAAAGACGTATTTTCTGCCTTGGAGGAACTCATCATGGTCAATGGAGATAAGAGGTAGCCAGAAAATCGCAGTGTGGGGCAGGGTGGGACAAGTGTGTAAGAGAGAGAGGGGCAGGACGCAGTGGGAGCTCAGGGGAAGGACAGAAGACATCCCCTGAAATCTAAGTTCCCTGGGAGCTGGCACCTAGGAGGTCAGCAGAGCAGGGTGGGGTCAGAGTCCCAGCTCTGCTCCCTGATGCCCTGTAGCTTTGGGCAGGTTTCACTAACTAGTCTGGCTTTCCCGTCTGTAAAATGGGATAATGAAAGGTTTTGTGAGCAATTAATAAGGTAATCAATACAAAACATGGTCCCTGGCACAGAGTAAGTGTTCAATAAAAATTAAATTTACAATAGAATTTCTAAAGTCAAGTCTGGGCAGGAAAGTGCAAGGGTAGCGAGGAACTGGTTGAGGTTGCTTGGGGTTCACAGGGAAAGGGTGGGAGACAGGATAGAGGATGCCAGCCAAGGGGCATAGCTTCTGGCATAGGTGCTGCATCGCGCTGGAGGCTGGGGGACCAGTTGGGTGGGGGTTGCCTCCTGTGCCCCCTGAGCAACAGAATAATGGAGGATGGCTTGGGGATGAAAGGATGGAGAGTCAACGGGCACAGTGGCTCACGCCTGTAATCCCAGCACTTTGGGAAACCAAGGCGGGTGGATCATCTGAGGTCGGGAGTTTGAGACCAGCCTGACCAATATGGTGAAACCCCACCTCTAACAAAATTAGCCGGTCATGGTGAGCATGCCTGTAATCCCAGCTACTTGGGAGGCTGAGGCAGGAGAATTGCTTGAACCCGGGAGGCGGAGGAGGTTGCAGTGAGCCGAGATCGCGCCATTGCACTCTAGCCTGGGCAACAAGAGTGAAACTCCATCTCAGAAGAAAAAAGAAAGGATGGAGAGTCTGGAGGTAAACTCAAAGCCCTTAGCCCTGACTGGAGAGGGTGAGGGCATGAAGGGACCTCCACAAAGCACCCCTGGCATTAATCAAGCATCTGCAGTGTTGTATGTGCTGTGTTTTTAGTCCTGTTATAACCTTGAATATCAACATTACTATCTCCATTTTACAGATGCAGAAACTGAGGCCCGGGACCACACACCTGACACCAAGTGGACTAGGATTCAGGCCGTTGACCATATTCTTTCAACTTCAGGAGCAACAGCACCTGGAGGACCCAAATTTGCTGTCATCCTCCACGAGGCCTCAGCAGTCTCCAACATGGAAGGGCACTGAGCCAGCCTGGGGGTTTCCAGGGACCTTCCTGACTGAACACTGGAAAGACCCTTTCATTCCATCCTGTCCCCCAGGTGGGACCCCACGCCCTGAGGTGGAACAGAGGTGAAGAGGAAGGGGAGCGGCTCCTGTGCATTTTAATAGAAATGAATTCAAGTAAGTTTGAGGATGCCATAAATCCCTCAAGAGGGCTAGAAGTGGTGGAGGAGCCCCTGTACCCCCAAGTGATCCCTCTGATGCCTTGACAGGTTCTCTCCTGAAGGACTCAGTTCCTTGGGCCCAAGCTTCTCCAGGCTCTCATGAAAGGAGATGAACTGCTTCAGATAAAGTGCTAATCTTCAGCCTCAAAGTCCTTGGAAGGGTAAGATTGCTATGTATCTGAAGATGGGTGCTACAGAAAAGCAAATGTCCCATAAGACCCCAGCTCTCTCCTCCTCCACTGAGAGCGCACACTGTCTACAGGGCAAGTCTCGTTGCTTGAGAAAGCTCTTTTAATTTTTTCCAATCCACCTGGCAAAGAGCCTGACCACAGCGTCTGTCTCACCCTCCTTCCCGAAACTTCGGTCTCCCCCATGGGATTTGCAGAATTTGGGAGGGGGTGCTGTGTTGCTTTGCAGTTCTGCTGCCCATTTTTCACAAGAGAAAACTGGGTGTCAACGAAATGAGAATAGATTGTGCAATGAAAGCATTTGGAGCCAGACAGTGGGAGAAATCTGATGTATAACAGTGGTTTTCAACCACGGCTGCAAATTAGAAGCACAAGAACACTTCAAAAAATACTCATACCCAGGCCCCACCAAATATTTATCTTGAGATGGGATGCTTTCTTGCCTGCTTTCCTTGTGTGTGGGGTGTGTGTATGTGTGCGTGTGTGTGTGATATGTGTGTTTTAAAAAGTCTTCCAGGTGATTCTAATATGCCAGAGCTAAGAATTACTCACCTAAAATAAGACAGCTGTGTTAGAAAGAATATCCAATGGACAAATGAACAAAAGACATGAATGGGCAATTCACAAAGACAAAATAAAGATGGCTAATGGGCACGTGAAAACCTGTTGACCCCAATTAATAATTAAAGAAATGCTAAATAAAACAATAATGAGATAGCATTTCACGTATCAAGTTGTCAACCCTTTTTTTTTTCTAATGAAAGAATATTCCCAGGAATAACAACAACATGTTTGTGTGTGTTGGGGGTGGGGCTGTGGCGAGTCTCAAACACTGTGAGAATAAATAGCTACAATCTCTTCTGAGGGCAGCTGGGCAACATGCACCTTTACACCCATCAATTTCACATTAAGATTCTATAAGGATGCACTGAGATTTAGCTAGAGCTGTTAATCTTAGCAGGAACAGAAAATTGGAAATTCCTAAATATCTACCATTAGGAGATGAGTTCAATGAATTACGGTGCTGCCATAAAACAGGATGCCACACAGTCACTGAATGTAATAGAGTCGATGACTATATCCTGATTTGGGAAGATGTTCAGATAAACTATTGAGTGAAAAAAGAAGCAGTTTCCAAATAATAATACCATTTTTGCTTTTTAAAAATATAATGTCTTTCCATGAAATAGAAGTAAAAAAATTAGAAGAATATGAAAAGTATATGCGTGTATGTGTCGGTACTTAGGATAGAGCTTGCAAAAATATATGCAGGCCAGATGTGGTGGCTCATACTTGTAATCCTGGAAAGACTCGGGAGGCTAAGGAGGGAAGATTACTTGGGGCCAGGACTTCAAGACCAGCCTGGGCAAGATAGGGAGACCCTGTCTCTATAATTATTTTTTTCTTTTCTTTTTTTGTTTTGTAAATTAGCCAGCCATGATAGCACGCACCTGTAGTCTCAGCTACTTGGGAGGCTGAGGCAGGAAGATCCTTAAGCCCAGGAGTTCAAGGTCACAGTGAGTCATGGTTGTACCACTGCACTCCAGCATGGGTGACAGAGTAAGACCCTGTCTAAAAAAAAAAAAAAAGCAAGGTTTTAGTAGTCATCACCTTTGTGTACTACAAAGGTATTTTATATTTTTATTTTTGCTTTCTGTATTTTCTGGCTTTTCCCTGCAAAGGATATACTGTATTTGTGTTTGTTAAAAGGAAAAAATTATTGTTAATTTAAAAAGTTAATGAAAATTTAAGAATTTAATTTAAAAAAATGAGCAGTTTGCTCATCTGTTTTCCTCTGGGAGGAGACAGTCAACATCTTGGTGCAGTGAAATCTCCAGAAAATCCCCAGACTCTCCACCCTCATTTCCGCACCCCACCTCTGACCAAGGAGCCAAAATATAGCCTCAAACTGGACTTCTTTTCCCTCCTCTTCCAGGCCTTCTCCGCGCTGCTGCGCTGTGAAAGGCTGAAGGAGGTGGAGCTGGGGAGGAAGATGAAGATCTGGAGGTGTGAGAGAGCCTCAGCTGAGTGGGGAGCAGCCTGGGTTCCAAAGTCCTGGCCCCAGCTCTGTGTAGCCATGTGACTTTAGTTCAGGCCCTTGACTTCTCTAAGCTTCTGTGTGCACAGCTATCAAATGGGAGTAATAACAGTATTGACCTCGTGGGTGGTTATGAGGCTTTACTGAGATGGTACAATGTCAAGGGCTTAGCACATTGCCTGGCACGTAACACTCAGTAAATGCCACCCTGACTGCGTTTAATTTGGGAAGCTAGACCCTTACCTACCCAAGGGCTGTGATGGTAGCAAGCCCACCTGCAGCCATCCTCAGAGGGTAGGTGGAGAGTGAAGCCAAGCCCCAGAGCCACAGACTCCAGAATGAAGGTATGGACTCCGTGCCTGGACCTGTTACTTGATTAGGATTTCTGACCCCAGCTTCTTCCCCATTTGCCCTGTCACACCACCCCATAATGTCCTGTTGCCCCCCTCTTGACCCTTCCTCCCACCCCAATTCCATTTATCACAGTCCACTTGTGGTGTCAGGGCAGAGACGCCCAAGGCACTGAACTCATCTTGCCACTGTTGGTCGCCCTCTGTGCCTTACAACAATGTGGGACTTGGGGATTCTAAACCACCACCCTCACCAATTCTCTCAATCCCCATGACCATCTCCATGCCTCCAAGACTCTCTGTGCCAGCCCAGAGGGGAAGCTGTCCGCAAGGTCTCTGGCTCCTTAGTGCAGAGCGGGGTCTACACTAGGTGTAGAGCTCTCTGGTCAGTGCAGCAGTGGGCCTGCCACCCAGACACACAGAGGTGGCTCAGCAAGAGTCAGAGGCCCTCAGACAACATCGGGAACAGAAGTGGCTGTATGAGCTTCTAAAAAGCCCCATCTGGAAGCTGGAGAAACTGGGCCCATTCCCTAACTCAGAGGAGGCCACAGTCCCTGGGGCAGGAACTGGCCCCTCCTATTCTTCCTCCTATTCTTCACTCTGCCCTCCAGAGTGGGGTTGCCTGGGACCAGGTCCTCAGAAACTGTGATGGGAGGAGGGCACCTTTACAACAGCAGGTGGAGCACCTGTAAGTCCCGAGTTCCCTTCCCCAAAGACCAAGAAAGAGTTTGGAGAAGACTGGAGCCAGCCTTGCCTTCTCCTCTCCTGAAGGAATGGATGCATGAATGAATGAATGCCTCTACTTTACTCTTTTATTTTTAGAGTTAAGGTAGAGAAAGAATAAAATAGCTGTGGATGTACAAACACCATTTAGAACACAGTTAAACAAGCCCAGAAGCTTAGTTGAATACAAATGTCAATAGGCAACCACATTTTGCATTTGCTGCCCAGCAGCTAAACCAGAACTGGGCCCTGCAGTGCAGTAGTTTGGCCAACTGTTTAATGAACGAATGACATGACATGACCACACATTTCAGATAAGGGGGAAAACGGGGAGGAAGCTTTGGGGGGTGTGTCTCCGCACCCACATAGAGTTGAAGTCACTTGTACTTGGTGTAACTTGACAGCTTGGTGAGCTTTAGAATCAAGCACCCACAGATGGGGAAATCTCATTTTCTAAATGAAATTAACAAAGTAGGAGGGGCAGATCAGGGTGTTTCAATTCATACCCCAGCCTGCTCTCCTAGCAATCTGGTAACTAGACCAGAGCTTCTGCTAAATAAGTTAATCAAACAACACCTGCTGGGGCAGTGCTGCCCACAGACTTGCCCACCATTCTAAGACCCTGTACACACACACACACACACACACACACACACACACACACACACACACACACACACACTGTCATCCTGTTCTGGGCTATTCTATGTGTTTGATGCTTGAGCCAAAGATAGAATTTGTGTGGACTGTTTTCCCTGAACACTTAACTTTTGCCTGATCAGGTACCCAAGAACTCTTCCTGAGAGCCCAACCCAGGCCTTGAGTAGCCACATTGCCACAGGCCCTCTGGCTTTATTGCTGTGTTGTTGACTCAGCTGGGGACTTCTGGTGGCTTTGAGATTCTCTCTCCATCTGGACTCAGTCTCTGAGGCTCCAGACTCCTTCCTAGTCCCTATTTCCTCCTGTCTCTCCCCCTTGGACTCACCTGGGCAATGGGCTTCTCCAGTCTGAAAGAGTCAGGCCCTGTTAGGCTGGGGCCACTGCCCTGGGCAGCATCTGGAGTGAAAGGCAAGCTGCTATCGGGCCCTGAGAAACAGATATTTTTATTCTGGGGAGTGGCCCCTTTTCGGGACTCAGACCCTGGGAATTCGGGTGCCCCACTCAGCTGTAGCTAAAGTTGGGCTCCCAGGACCCTCATCAGGCTAAGAGTGAATGCGCTTGGGTTTCTTAGCTCCCTTGCCCCCCACCATTCCCCATAGTGGGTTCCTTTTGTCTTCACTAAATCCCCTCCAATCTCCCCTTCCAAAAGCCAGCAGATCCAAGTGGAATTCAACACCCAAACACTCACACAAAGGCAAGGATTAATAGCTGGCTTTGTCTGGGCACAGATGTGCAGCAGCTTGGCGGTGGGGGGAGGGGGGCATTTTTTTCTTGCCACTTGAGTCAGCTGGGCTCTGGCTCTGCACTTGAGGGTGGGGAGGGGAGGAAGCTGGGGAGGAACTGCTGCATGGATTCCCCCTCGAGGGCACCACACCCGACTTCTCTGAGCTGGTATGTTCTTGGGGGTCTGGTCCCCAGGAAGGAGAGACTTCCTCTACAAAGTTCTTCTCTGGCTGGGAGGCCTGTCAGCCTCTCTTCCTTTGACTTCAACAAGTCACACTCACAAGCTGGTGCTCAGTCTCTGGACTCAGTTCCTGTTCTTCCAGAGCCTGAGCTCTAAAACAGGCCCCAGAAATTCTCAAAGAAACCCTGAGAGCTGAGCAGACTAACTGGGACACTGACAGGAGGCACACAGGGGCATACTGCAGGAGGATGGGGAATGTTCCTGGAAGAGCTGGGGCTTAATCTGAGCTCCAAAGGATGGACAGAGGGGAAAGAAGGGGACTTCTTTGCAGCGACTCCAGGAGGGGTCAGTGGGGCAGGAGAGAGCAGGACCTTGAAGGTATGGGAAGGGGAATGAATATTTCCTGTGGCAATAGGGAGCCACTGAAGTTGTAGATCAGAGTCAGAGCTGGAGAAGCACCATGGGTGTAAGGAAGCCTGTTCTGTTATTGGGCATAAAACAGGCTGGAGGAGGTGGTAGCCAAGGAAACAAATGGGTGTCTCTGGGCCAGAGCTCATTCTCACTCAGTCCCTCTGCATCCAACAGAATCCCTTATTTGAACAATCCATGCTACTATTCAACCACACAATCACGGAGTTACAAATTTGGTCCTCAATATTTAGGGAAAGAAATATCATATTTCCCTATTGTTCTATGTCAGGTAAATTAGGCTTCATTCCTAAACACAGAGCTCATTGGAAATATGACATCAGTCAAGTTTGGGGTGAAGGGGTGCTTCCCCTTCCCTAGGGTGGGACAAGTATCTGGGGTCTCCAGACCAGCTGGTCTCTGAGGGGCTTGTTGATCAAGACAAGACCCCTGGTATCAGGAGGTTTATATGCTAGAGGAGGAAAAACAGTAAGAAACAAGGAAGCAAATGAATAAATGGGATAGCTTTAGATCAAGTTTGTCCAACCTGTGGCCTGCAGGCCACGTGCAGCCCAGGACAGCTTTGAATGCAGCCCAGCACAAATCTGTAAACTGTCTTAAAACATTATGAGATTTTTTTTTTTTCCTGAGACAGAGTCTTGCTCTGTCACCCAGGCTGGAGTGGAGTGGCACGATCTCGACTCACTGCAGCCTCCGCCTCCCAGGTTCAAATTATTGTCCTGCCTCAGCTTCCTGAGTAGTTGGGATTACAGGCATGTGCCACCACACCCAGTTAATTTTTTGTATTTTTAATAGAGACGGGGTTTCACCATGTTGGCCAGGCTGGTCTCGAACTCCTTACCTCAGGCGATCTGCCCACCTTGGCCTCCCAAATTGCTGTAATTATAGGCATGAGCCACCATGCCTGGCCAAATATTATGAGTTTTTTTAGCAATTTTTTTTTCCTTTTTTTTTTTTTTTTTTTTAGCTCATCAGTTATCATTAGTATTAGTGTATTTTATGTGTGGCCCAAGACAATTCTCCTTCTTCCCATGTGGCCCAGGGAAGCCAAAAGATTAGACACCCTTGCTTTAGATAGTGACAAATGCTGGAGAAGAACAGACTGATATGTCTGGCTGGGATGAGTGGTCAGAGAAGGCTACTCTGAGGAGAGAGCATTTCAGCTGAGAACTGGAGGATGAGAAGGAGTGAGACATAGTAGAATCTCATCTAGTCTAGATATTTAACCCTTTTTGGTCTAAAAACAGTAATTTCAGAGAGCTCAACATAATACAGAGATAGAGGTGCTGAGCATATTTAATGCAAAGGAATGGAGGCAGGACTGAGATTGGAGTGGCAGTCTCAGCTCAGAAAAGCTGGTGCAATGACAGGGCACTGAGTGAGGGACACATAGGAAAAAGTGAGCTCGGAGGGCAGGCCTGGCTAGAGAAGGAGTTGAGAGTCTAAGTTCAGTGGGAAAAATAAATTTCAAGGGTCAGATTGTGAACTGATTCATGTTTGGAATGTTAAAATGTTGAATGTTTTACAATTTGAAATTAAAGACAATACCATTTACATTAGCACCTCAAAATAAGAAATACTCTAGTATAAATCTAACAAAACATGTACAAAATCTATATGAGTAAAACAATAAAATGCTGGTAAAATAAATCAAAGATCTAAATAAATAGAGAGATATTCCATGTTCGTGGATGGTGAGACTCAATATTGTTCAGATATCGGTTCTTTCCAGCTTGATCTATAGATTCAATATAATCATAATCAACTCCCAGTAGTCTCTTTTGTGGAACTGGCAAAGCAATTCTTAAGTTTATGTAGAGAGGCAAAAGACTAGAACAGTTAACACAATATTGAAGGAGAAAACAAAGTCAGAGGGCTGACACTACCCCATTTCAAGACGTACTATAAAAGCTATTGTGATCACCTGCAGTCCCAGTTACTTGGTGAGAGGATTGCTTGTGCCCAGTAGGTCGAGGTTGCAGTGAGTTATGATTGCACCACTGCGCTCTAGCCTGGGCCACAGAGTGAGACTCCACCCCTAAAAAAAAATTCAAAATAGATTCTAGATCTAAATATAAAGGCAAAACTATAAAAATTCTAGAAGATAACACAGAAGAAAATCTAGGTGACCTTGGATTTGGTGATGACATTTTAAATACAACACCAAAAGTATGATACATAAAAGAAAAAAATGACAAATTGAGTTTCATTAAAATTAAAAACTTCTCTGCCAAAGACGTTGAGAGAATGAAAAGACGAGCCACAGAC
The DNA here is from genome assembly GCF_029281585.2 of Gorilla gorilla gorilla. NCBI lineage: Eukaryota > Metazoa > Chordata > Mammalia > Primates > Hominidae > Gorilla > Gorilla gorilla. The sequence continues at coordinate 75,152,088 of NC_073236.2, read as the reverse complement.
TAGGAGAAAATATTAGCAGAACACGTATCTGATAAAGGACTGCTATCCAAAGTACACAAAGAACCCTTCGACAATAAGAAAACAATTCAATTAAACATGAGCAAAGATCGGAACAGACATCTCACCAAAGGCATACAGATGGCAAATAAACATATGAAAAGATGCTTAACATAATATGTCATTAGGGAATTGCAAATTAGAATAACAATGAGATACCACTACACACCTATTATAATGGCTAAAGTCCCAAACACTGGCAACACCAAATGCTGAAGTGGCTGAAGAGCAATAGAATTCTCATTCATTGCTGGTGGGAATGCAAAATGATACACACACATTGGAAGGCAGTTTGGGAGTTTCTTGCAAAGCTGAACATACTCTTACATATAATCCAGCGATCACCCTCAGGAATTTACCCAAATGAACTGAAAACTTATGTCCCCCTTGCACATAAATGTTTATAGCACCTTTATTCAAAAAATTGCAAAAACTTGAACCAAGGTATCCTTCAGCAGGTAAAGGTTAAATAAATAGTGGTTCACCCAGACAATGAAATATTATTCACAGTTAAAAAACGATCAAGCTATCAAGTCAGGAAGGAACCTTAAATGTGTAATGCTAAGTGAAAGAAGCCAGTCTGAAAAGGCTATATACTATATGATTCCAGTATATGACATTCTGGAAAAGGCAAACTTGTGGAGACAGTGAAAAGATCAGAGGTTGCCCGGGTTCCTGGGGAGGGGCGAGGGATGAATTGTGGGAACACGGGATATTTAGGGCAGTGAAACTACTCTGGATGGCACTATAATAATGGTAGCCATTATACATTTGTCAAAAGCCACAGCACTCACAACACTAAAAGTGAACTCTGATATAAACTATAAACTTCAGCTAATAATAATACAAGAAGCACTTTGGGAGGCCGAGCCAGGAGGCTAGTTTGAGCCCAGGAGTTCAAGGCCAGCATGGGCAACAGAGCAAGCCCTCAGCTTTACAAAAAATAAGAAAAATTAGCCAGGCGTGGTCATGAGCACCTGTAGTCCCAGCTAATCAAGATGCTGGAGGATCACTTGAACCTGGGGACGGAGGCTGCAGTGAGCTGTGATCATGCCACTGCACTCCAGCCTGGGCAACAGAGTGAGACCTTGTCTCAAAATAATAACAACAACGATAATAATAATGTATCAGTATTAGCTCATCACTTGTAACAAATGTAACACATGAATACAAAATGTTAATAACAGAGGAAACTAGGGGCCGGGCAGGGTGGCTCACGCCTGTAATCCCAGCACTTTGGGAGGCCGATCCAGGCAGGTGGATCACAGGGTCAGGAGTTTGACACCAACCTGGCCAACATGGTGAAACCCTGTCTCTACTAAAAATACAAAAAATTAGCCAGGCACGGTAGTGCACGTCTGTAATCCCAGCTACTTGGGAGGCTGAGGCAGGAGAATCACTTGAACCCAGGAGGCGGAGGTCGCAGTGAACGGAGATAGTGCCATTGCACTCCAGCCTGGGCGACAGAGCAAGACTCCATCTCAAAACAAACAAACAAATGAAAATAATCATAACAGAGGAAACTTGAGGGGTTGGGGGAAGGGGTATATGAGAATTCTGTACTTAAAAAAAAATTTCTGTAAACCTAAAGATGCTCTTTTTTAAAAGCCTATTAATAAACATTTAAAAAATAATTAAAAAAAAAAAAACTGCTGCCTAGTTCCATCTCCTTCAGGGCAAAGCGAGGCAACCCCTCTCCCTCAGCACCAGCTACCAGCAAACTCTCCCTTCTCCCCAGCCAAAGGCCTGGAGTGCTCATGAGGGAGCCCAAAGCACCACTTGGGGCCAGGCGAGAGCACAACATTTCTTCAGCTGGGAAAGGGAAAAATCTCTCCCAACACTAACACACAAATCATCTCAATCCATGACCTGGCCTGGGATGATGTTGCCAGACCTTCTCCCTGCAGGGGTGCCATCCGTACTCCACATCCCCTTCCTGCCCTCCCAACCCTCTCCAGTGTCCCTGGGTGGGGTGCCAGATTAGTGCAGTGCCCAGGGACAGCTGTGGCGCCCCAGCCTCAGGGGAGTGGAGGGGGAAGCGCTAGATGCTTCTCCTCCCTGCAGGTTGCCTGTGCCTTGGCTCGGGGCAGGATAGGGTAAGGAGGTCAGGCCACTGATCCCAGGGCAGACAGGGGAGCCCTGAAGAGCTGTGGGACAGCAAGCAGGAGGCCACCCTCCAGTGGGGGGTAGCGATGATGGCAGTGCCTACCTAGCTGGGCCGTAATGAAGATTAAACAAGATAATTCACAGAAAACCCTCAGCATAGGGCAGACACAGGAAGCGGTCAGGAAGTATCCACCATGACTATTCCCGCTCATCGGCCCCACGCCTGTCCTCCTGCTGGGGAACAAGGCTGTAGATGACGCAGAGGCCAGGCACCAGATCTGCTGTGTCGGTCCTGGAGCCCCAGCATGTAACGGGATCTTGCATTTCCTCAGCAGGCAGTACTGAGGGTCTGCCCTGTGCCAGGCTAGGGAAAGAGCCACACACATACACACACATTCCAGCCCTCCCAGACTCTGCAATTCAGTGAGGGAGACACGATCATCGAATAAACACGGAGAGGTGTACTGCGAGGAAGTGATGCGTGCTGTGAAGAAAAAGAAGGCGAGGAAAGGGCTACTGAGTGACAGGCTGCTACCTTAGGCAGGGCGGTCGGGAAAGGTCTGGGAGGCAGCCTGGGAGAAGGGAGAGGGTGCCAGGCAGAGGGAACAGTGTGTGCAAAGGCCAAGAGGCAAGAACGTGCTAAGTGTGCTTGAGGAACAGCAAGAAGATTGGTGGGGCTGGAACAAAGAGTAGGGGAGAGGGGAGCGGTGGGATTGGACAAGCAGCTGAGGCCACAGAGGCCAGGAGAAGAACTTTGGATTTTACTCCAAAAAAGCCCGTGGAGTGCTTGGAACACAGAGGGAGCATAACCTGATGCTGGGCCAGCACCGCCAGACACGCAGGGCTTATTAAACACACAGGCTCTTGGTCCCCTCCCAGACCTGCTGATTAGACTCTGCATCCTCACAAATCCCCAGGTGCTCCTATTTGGAAGCACACAGCTAACTCATTTTTTTTTTTTTTCTTTTTTTCCTTGAGGTGGAGTCTCGCTCTGTGGCCCAGGCTGGAGTGCAGTGGCATGATCTCGGCTTACTGCAACTTCTGCCTCCTGGGTTCAAGCTATTCTCCTGCCTCAGCCTCCCGAGTAGCTGGGATTACAGGCGCTCTCCACCATGCCTGGCTAATTTTTGTATCTTTAGTAGAGACAGGGTTTCACCATGTTGGCCAGGCTGGTCTCGAACTCCTCACCTCAAGCGATCCGCCTGCCTCAGCCTCCCAAAGTGCTGGGATTACAGGAGTGATCCACCGCGCCTGGCCGGCTAACTCATTTTCTAAAGGATCACTCTGGGTGCTGTCTTGAGAACAGACATCCAAACGATGATGGGAGCAGGGAGGCCAGTGCAGAGGCTGTGGTGATCATCCTGGTGAGAGGTGACTGGCAGTGGGGATGGTGAGATGCCAGTGGATCCTGCATCTATTCAGAAGGTAGAATAAACTAGGATTGCTGATGGGGTGTGTGTGGGTGGGAAAGGTGAAAGGCAAGAATGGCTCCAAGGGCATTATGAGTTAGGTAAGTGGTAGTGCATCTGCTGTGATGGGCGCAGCGGCAAATGAGCTAATGGGCCACAGGGCTCCTGACCCACAGCCTCCCCAGCCAGTCTTCCTGAGGCTACCGGCCATCAGACAAGTTTTTTCTATCCTCTGGCCTGTTTTGACCCATGGGGATAGGCCTCAGTGAGTGTGAGTGAGCCCTTTTCTCTTCCAAAGATCCTCTCTTAACCATCTTGTCTTCCCTGTAGCCAAGCTGAGGGGCCTGGCAGGCCACAGTAGCAGACTACTAGGGTTTGGGGACCAGAGAGTATTCCTGGTTCCTGATTCCCCTCTGGGCCAGCCTTGAGAAAGCCAGGGATCATGTCTAAGCCTTCTGCATAGTGGCATCTCCACGATAACCCACAGTGAGGCCCGGGTCCCCCGGACAGCGGGGAAATGTGTCCAGCAGGGCAGAGCAGAGTCCCACAGGCACACTCAGACCCCAGCTCCCAGGTTCCAGCTGCCTTGCACAATTTGCCTCACCTTTCAGGGCCTTAGTTTCCCTTTTTGGATCTGTGAAAGGGAGACCAGAGAAGGCCCTGCCCAGAGCCCACACTTTCTGTAAAGGCAAAGAGCTTTCCACCGGTGGTCTCCTCGGCCCCATCTCCCTGAGCACAGGCTCGCAGCCTTCACTTGGGGCCCCAAGCAGCCCCTGCCCATGCCACACAGTCTGTTTACAGACCACTTAGAACAAATGACTGAAGACTCTGCTGCCTTTCAGCTGGGCAGAGGGGACAGTGGAAGTGCAGTGGAGGGCGCCTATAATCCCAGCGACTCAGGAGGCTGAGGCAGGAGGAATGCTTGAGTTCAGCAGGTCAAGATCAGACTGGGCAATGCGGTGAGACCCCATCTCTTTAAAAAAAAAAAAAACGGACTCTGTTGTCCACCCCTGCTGGTACCACCGGCTTCCATCCTCCTCCCAGGCAGTGGACGCCTCCTCAGAGCCCACCTTCCCCAGGGCCCAGCACCCCACTGGTTCAGCCAGCCCAGGCAGCCTCTCTGCCTAGAATCTCCTTCCATGCCTGCAGGACACGGTCCAATCAGAGCTTCTTGGGCAACTCAGAAAACAGAGATAGAAAACTTCTAACCCCAATGACCTCATAGCCTGCAAGCTAGGCAGCCCCAAATGGGGAAGCCAGGTACTCGGGGCAGTACTGAGGCCCTGGACACCCCCCTCCATCCCAAAGGGTCCTGGGGCCCTCTTGTGGTGACTCTGAGGACCCCAGACCTCAAGGAACCTGAGCCCTGGAGCTACCCAGCCCCACCAGACCTGCCTCAAAGCCCAGAAGTTGGAGCCCAGCACGTCAGACCCAGAAAACCCAGACCTCAAGAGGGCAGGGGGCTGGCCGTGTTATCCAGGTCCCAAGGTCAGACTCAGCTGCTCTGCCACAGCAAAGCTTGCTTTCAAGTAATAATGCAGAAGAGAGACAGAGACAGACACTGCAAGGGAGAGGATGGGAGTAACAGCCAGAGACACAGAGTCAGAGATGGAGGGCAGGAGCGGGAGAGAGACTGGGAGACAGGGAGAGAGGAAGGAGAGAGAGGATGGGGCGGTTGTGGGGAGACAGCATGTATGCCAGTGAGCATGGGGGCCGTAGAATTTCTGCATTGGCAAGGCTTAGAGGCAGAGTCTGGTTGGAAGGGGACCCAGGGTTTGTCTCAAAGCTGGATTAATGCAAGTGCTGGCTGGGTGCTGTGGTTCATGCCTGTAGTCCTACCACTTTGGGAGGCTGAGCTGGGAGGATGGCTGAGGTCAGGAGTTAGAGGCTATAGTGAGCTATGATCGTGCCATTAGGTGACAGAATGAGACCCTGTCTCAAAAACAAAAACAAAAACAAAAGCAGAAGAAACACAGGAAGTGCCTAACTCTGTCTTAGGTGGAATGTTTGAGGAAGACAGTGGCCACCTGTAGCTGCATCACTTCTTCCCCTCCACTATGACTGAGTGTGTGTGTGTTTGGGGCAGCGGGAGGAGAGGGGGTCTCAGGGACAGAAAGGACAGAATCAAAGCTCAGAATGGTTTCAGTTCCCACCCTGCCCCTGTTACAAAGCCCCAACAGAATATGTGGCTTCTGGCTCCATGGCTCACTTATAGACCTTGATTTTTTCGTAAATTTCTGGCTGTTTTTTCTAAGCCCGAAAGCCGCCACCTGAGGGTGATAAAGGGAGGGGCCTGGGTCTTGGACCTGCTCTTCTGTCTGTGCCACTTCTGTACTCAGTGGCCCATGCCCTCTGCTCCTCAGTGTCCCCATGTCTGCAGAGCCTCCCTCCCCTGCCACCTCCTCCAGAACTGCCATGAGAATCAAAGAAAGCGAATGGGCCAGGCACGGTGGCTCAAGCCTGTAATCCTAGCACTTTGGGAGGCTGAGTTGGGCGGATCACGAGGTCAAGAGTTCAAGACCAGCCTGGCCAACATGGTAAAACCCCGTCTCTACTAAAAATACAAAAATTAGCTGGGCATGGTGGTGCATGCCTGTAATCTCAGCTACTCAGGAGGCTGAGGCAGGAGAATTGCTTGAACCAGGACCCGGGAGGCGGAGGTTGCAGTGAGCCGAGATCACACTACTGCACTCCAGCCTGGGTTACAGAGCGAGACTTCGTCTCAAAACAAAAAAACAAAAAAAAAAAAAAAAGAAAGCGAATGTGTGTGAGGCACTCAGACGCCATGAAGCTACCCACAAACGTCAGGCTCCTCAGCTCCACGGGAGCCTCTCCAGGCCCAGGGAGTGCATTCCACTCAGAGCATGGGCTGGACTGACAGGAGCAGCCTCTTTCAAATGCACTTGGCCACCTGGCACTACTTGCAGGCCATCAGCTGGGAAGTAAGTGACCATAAATCTTTTTCTAGAGGAGGCCTGACTCCCTACATTGACCCACGAAAACACGGCCACACACTTCCACCCATCATCACGTCCCGAGAAGACAAATGAAAAAGAAGTCTGTGAGGCCCTAAGGAAGGAGGGGACAGACCCCGCACAAGCGGTGTGTTTGTCCCTGACTCCTCCTGGGCACGCAGGCCAGCGCCCCAGGGAAGCCGGTGTCAGGGACATTTCCCCAGCTCACCCCACCCTCCCCCTTCCGCCTCCAGCCTCTCTCCAGGAGGGTGCTGTGCTCTGCAGCCATTTCTTGTCACTGCTGAACAATAGGCCTTGCTAGCAGCTGGCAGCTTGGCTGCCCTGCCTGAGAGGGGAGGGAGGGAGGGAGGCCGCCTGGCGGGCTGTGGGGCTGGGGCAGCCAGCCTGCTGTGGTGGGGGTTCCCAGTTCCAGTTCCAAGGACAATGCGGGCATGTGTGTCTCCAGGATCATGTACACGGCCGCACTATCCAGAAGCCTTGAAGGCTGGCACCATAGAACAGCGCTCGCCTCCCACCCGAGAGCTTTTGTAAAATCCTCGAGGCCTGGATGGCATGTCCAGGGATGCTGGCGGAGACCTCCATGCTACCAATGTGCTGTAGGGAGAAGCATAGTCCAGAGCTTGCAGAAGGCATGTACGTCCTGCTTCTGTCTTTTGCTCCTGAGTCCCAGAGAGGGGAAGTGACTGGCCCAAGGTCACACAGAGCCAGGACAAGAGAACTGAGGGGGCATTCAGCCCTGGAGAGCTATCCTAACTCCTGGTCTACTACTGCTGGCCCCAGTAGGAGATCTTCCTCCTCTTGTTCCTCAGGGCAATGCTGTGCACGTGCCAGGAGAAATCCACACCCCATGAAGAAGAGAGGTCCAAGGTTCAGGGAAGTTATAGAGGTAACGATCGGATTCGAACACCTTGCTCAGCTTCGAGGCTGAAGACAAGACATGTGCTCGAAGGTGTTCTAAGAGTCAGAGAGACCCAATCCCAGCTCTACCCACTTGCCAGCTGTGTGACCTTTGGCAAGCTGCTTAACCTCTCTGAGCCGGCTGCCACTTCTGTAAAGTGGGGGTAGTAAGATAAAGCTCAAAGCGCTGGAAAGAGTTCATGAGCTCACACACACCAGTATATAGCAGTGTCTGGCACATGTGAGCGCTCAGTAAGTGGTAACCCTGGAAACTATTACTCCTGATTCAGTCAAATATTCCTCTCCAAGGGGAACAAAAGGGCATTAAAACGAAGATGGAAGAGGCAATAGAGACTCTGGGACCACATATTGCCATGCGAGCACGGAGCACAGTGTTCTCTGTAAGTGGCCGACCACCACAACATGCAAGGTATTAGGAAATCATGGTTCTGCCCAGCAAACATGCCTCCAGCATTAAGATACCCCAGTTGTGCTTTGAGGCTTAACCTAAAACACCACGCTGAGAGTGGAGAGCTGGATTTTAGCCTTGTCTGCCATCATGTTAGCTGTACTGACATTTGTGGACTTTCCAGTGCCCTAGAAATGCTCGAGCGTGCTTCACATTTACTCATTTGATCCCCACCATGCCCTGAGACAAGCTCAATTATTTCCCCCGTTTTATAGCTAAGAAAGCTGAGGCACAGAGAGGCTCAGGAACTTGCCCAAGATTGTAGGTGCCAGGATTCAAGCTTGGGAGATCTGGTTGCAGAGCCAAACTGAACTCTGATGCTATAAACTATTTTGCCCCAGACAATAATCCCTTTCCCTCTCTGGGCCTCAGTTTGCACATCTGTCAAAAAGGCCCCTTTGGTGGGAAGATCTAGCTCTATGGCCCCTCCCAAGTCTTAAGCTCTCTGAATATGTCCACTCTTGTGTAACTTTCCAGACTACTCTGCCCCGTCTGGCCCTCGAAACCCCACCTCCAGCATTCTGCACCCTTAGGACTCCCCTGACGCCTGTACTGTATTCATCTTTCCAGGGGTGTGTGTCCCCAGTCTATGTAGCCCTGAGCCTATCCCATCTATGGTCAGACGCTGTTCTCAGTATTGGGAGAGTTGCAAAGATCAGGATTTGGCAAACTTTTTCTGTAAAGGGCCAAATAGCAAATAGTTCAGACTTTGAGGGCCATGTGGTCTTTTTGCAACTACTCAACTCTGCCATCGTAGTAAGACAGCAGACAGGGCAACACACAGATACACCAGCGTGGCCAGGTTCCAGCAACACTTTTCTTACAAAAGCAGGCAGTGGACAGGATCTGGCCTGTAAGCTGCAGTTTGCCAACCTCTGTCAAAGATAAACAACACAGGGTTGCTGCTCTTAAGGATACAGGGAGTACAGAGACAACAAACTGCACAGCTAATCCGAAGACGCGGCAGGACTTGCTAAGTGCATTTGCAGAGGCATGGAGCCCTGGGAAAGCCCAGAAGAGGAAAAGGCTGGTTTTGACTCCGGGCATGCAGAGGTTTCATGGACAGGCATTTGAGTTTGGCCTTGGAATGATGGGCAGAATTTCCACAAGCAGAAGGGGCAGGTGCAAGCAAGGACACCTGGAGGCAGGCTGCTGGTGTGTGCTGGCAAAGCAGCACATCCTGAGGGTGAGGGTGGTATGAACCTAGGACCCAGACAAGAAAGATGTTGAGTGCTGGGCTTCTCTCATTCTATAAAGAAAGGTGAACTACAAGATTGTTTTTTCTTCTTTTCATTCAACAAACATTTTGAGTGCCTACCATATGCTGGGCACAGCTCTAGGCATGAGGACAGATACGACATTCATAATTTGCATTTTCATTGTACTGTCAACATTTTCAAAGAGCTCTGGGAGCCACGCTTTATCTCATCCTCATAAATACAGAGATTGAATGATTTGCCAAAGTTTTATCATTAATAGCAGAAGCTCCTAATTCCAGATACAAACCACTCTACTGAACAACGGACCCTCCGTCCTAGTTGCCTGGTGCTTATCTCCGCCGGGTGTCTGGAAAGTGCTCGCCCTGTTCTTCTACCCCTGCATCAGTGTGCTAGGGCTGCTGAAACAAAGTGTCCCAGACTGGGTGGCTGGGACAACAGAAATGTATTTTTCTAGAGCTAGACGTTCAGGATTGAGGTGCTAGCAGGCTTGGTTGCTTTGAGGGCCGTAAGAAAGTGTCTGTCCCCATGCCTCTCTCCTGCCTTCTGGTGGTTTGCTGGTATCTTTGGCATTCCTTGGTTTGTAGATCCACCGCCCCAGTCTCTGCCTTCACTGTCACATGGCCTTCTCCATGTGTGCATGTATGTGTTCAAATATCTTTTTATAAGGACATTAGCCATTGAATTAGGGCCCACACTAATAACCTCATTTTAACCTAATTACCTCTATAAAGACCCCACTTCCAAATTAAAGTCACATTCTGAGGTACTGAAACCTATCTTTTTGGGGGAAACAATTCAGCCCCTAACACCTCCCCAGCACTTCACGCCCCACCTCACATTCCACTGCTGATTGAGCTGAACCTTCACTTCCCAGGTCTCACACATCCATCCCTTTTCCCTCGCCAGTGGTGTGGTGGCCCAACCACACCAAAATAAAAAACTGCCTAGGCCAGGTGAGGCCAGATCCCATGACTCCATCCAAGACAGCCCAGTGACCAAGGAGGTTGCACAGGGTCTCCCCCACTCCCCACTGGAAGACAGCAGGGGCAGGGTTCAGATGGTATAATCAGTGGGTACACCTGGAGGACGTGCAACAACCACGTGACCCACTGGCATTTTAGAATGTCAACTCCAGCATCAGGGATGGTAAAGAGACGACCACAGCAGGAAGACTGGTCAGGAAACAGGTACGGTGGTCAGAGGCAAGGAGAGAGGAAGGGTCCGAGCTGGGGACGCTATGGTGAGGATGGAGAGGTGGCGGCAGAGGGAATGACATGGCTGGGACTGCGGAACAGGGTGCAAGGGTGGGCAACTGAGCCAAGCGTGGAGCAGAGTGCTGAAGACAACGAGCCCACAGAAGAATCAGCCCCCAGGGGAAACGAGAGCTCTTTAGACGCACTGAGAGTGAGGGAGCAAATCTTGGTAGATACTGAAGTCTGGAGCTCAGGAGAGAGGCAGGGGCTGGAGACCAGTTTTGAGAGTCCTGAGTGGATTAGATCGCCTTGGGAAAGCAAGCGGCAGCAGGAATGGAGGCTCAGTGAAGTGCAGTCATGGGCCAAACCCTGGAAAAGACAATGTTTTAAAGAGAGCTGGGGCACAGATGTGAGAAAAAGGAGGTCCAGAAGGGTCCCAGAAGCAGGAGGAGAACCAGGAGAGAAGGGTGGTTCCTGAGACCAGGAGGGTTCAGGAAGACCAACAGCACCCACTCCTTCAGGGCCCCCCTGCTGCTCTTTCTTGCTGGACTTTGCTTAATGTGAGCAAACTGTCACAAATAAGCTGGTTGAGCTCCCATCAAAAGAAAACTGCAAGCATGCCTCTCTCATCTTTTAACTGTTTATTGTATAATATAAAACTACAAAAGTAAGACTGCTCATTTCCATGTACATTTAATCTGTCCAATTGTTTAGATTACAGCCCAAACCTACATGTGAATACAGCCATCTGGGTTCCGATGTAACGTCTGTAATATTGCATAGAAAAGGCACAGCTCTCAGGTCTGTGGGGGAAAGGTTATACCTCCTTTTTGACAAAAGCCCTCCTCAAAAACCATGCACCAAACATGTCACTATGTACATCTTTTTTCAAAATCTCGGTCATGCGCACATATGGCCTGCATTTCTCTTCCAAAACTTGTTATCCCCAAAAGTCGTCCAACTTTTTATTGGCTTTGTCTGCAATAGCATTTGATCCTGGCTAATTTTCAAGAGCCATTCAGACTCATTCTTAGAAACACTGAAAACAATTGTACATAAGCAGGATGCACACAACTCCATGCCTCCAGGTGCGGGGCAGTTACAGGAAGGTAACCATTTACAGCCAGAAAAGGTTAAATATGCTCTTTTCATTGTTTTCAGAAAATGTATAAAGGTCCAATTTGTAACAGCAAGGTTTTCAAATTAAGACAATTCGTATAGAGTAGCAATCGCTGCACAAAGTAGAGTCTCTCATTTTTTTTTTTACATTTGTCATTTAAGAAGGCTGCCCTGCGGTATTCATAATTCATTGTTTACCACAAAGGTGGTTCATAAATTTAAGCTTTAAAAACGATCTGTAAGTTGATACTTTGGCTCTTTGGAGCTTATTTCATTAAGAAATTTTCCTTGATTGACCTCAGGGCAGCTGGGACACTCCAAGGGGCTATGGCGATAAAAAGCTCAATTGGTAAAGACACTCGAGAGGTGCAGAGGAGGCTCTGGCCACTGCTCACCCTTTGGTATGAACAAGGGTGCCCATGTGGTTGCCCCTTCTGTCATCCAGAGAAAGTGCTACTAAAAAAACTTTTAAAAATATCAACCCTTTGATGCTTTTCTTAAAAATTTGGAGGTATTAAAACATTCCTCATACCTTTTGCATATTTCAAATAGACCCATATTAGAGAAGAGTAAAAAAAATGAATGCGGACTGTGCATACAATGAGAAGACCCGGGGGCCTGGCTTGGACCCCCTTTTAATACAGATTTACATTCCTACAAGAGAATACATTCCTACCATACATTCTGCACATGTTACGATCCAGATGTTAGCGCTCCACAGTAAAATAAATATATTTACACAGAAAAAAGGAATAAATAACTTATGGGGGAAAAAAACTCACTTCAAATTCAAAGCTCTTACGATTCTGCTCTCATCTTGTCACTTCATTGCACATCAGTGTCAATAACTGTCCTCTCCCAGCCCCAGCTCGGTTTTCTCGTGAAGGCACCTCAAGCCGCCTGCCTGGCCCTGGATGCCATGTGATGTCTTTCATAAAGGGAAGGCACTGCTGGAAGCACATCCCACACTCAAACTGGGACTTGGAGATCCCATTCCAGCTCCTACTGTTCCCTGTTGGGACATCACTTTGTAAGAATAGGATGCAAAAGCAATTAGAACCCTCGATCATTTTGATCTTTCTGAAAATGGGCTGCTAATTTTCCATGTCTTTCTTGTTAGACTTTGAGTATCAGGGATTTACGGCAACGGTGTCAGAGTTAAAAAGCATTTGCCTGCTGTTGTTGGGGTTTTTGTTTTGATTTTGAAGCCCAGCCTTACAAATACATGAGAGTCAGAGAACCAAGTTTGGGCAACACTTCTCCGTGCTTATTTGAACTGTTGCCCAACATATGGGATTTGTTTAAACACATGATTTGCTAATCCAACAAAAGTACAGTTGTTGTAAGTTACTGTAAATCAGTTTTTAACAATGGCAAACCAACTGTTTTACCCTGTTATTGTTCAGAATCATCAATACTATTGTATATGTGTACGTAGGTAGATGTGTGCAGCATGCGGCAGGTTTGCCAGGTCCTCCAGTTATAGAAAGCATGGAATCTGGGCAGACTTGTTCTCTGCAAGAAAGGGAAGCTCTTAAAATTAACAGGCACACTGACACTGGAAGCATCTACTACAACCCTCACCTCAGTTACATGGTCCCTGGTCCTATTAAAGGAAATGACACACCTGTAGCAGTACGAGGTGTCTGCGTGGAGGTTGCTTGTAGGAGAACAAGTGCAATTTGATCAGTTTCTCACTGCTCTACTGAGCTGATAATTAGCCTTTAAAACACATTCAAGTGGGGGGAAAAAGTAAATTAGAATGTAGAAAGCCTTTATCATATCATACTCAAATCTTTTGCTTAGATGAGCAGTTCCTTCATCACAAACGTCTTTGCTTTGCCATGTGCATTACAAAAATAAAACTAACTATGGCTTGCTTAAAGTGCCATTGTATAAAGTTGTCTTTTTTAATTAGCCAGAAAGACCCAATTTTATCCATGGCAAGAAGTGAGCAGAATTGGTGACTGAATATTGACAAATGACCAACAACAAAGACAACAACAACAACAAAACATCCCATAATTTAAAAATTTTTAAATAAATATAAAAGTTATTCCTAAAGAAGCCATCTGCATAACAATATAGGTTGTAACCTGCACTCAACAGCTAAAGTACCATTGGAAGAAAAGAAAAAACTGAAACAAGGCGGCCATAAACAGTTTCGGCAACAAGCATGATACATTGCAAACTTTTTAAAATTAAATGTACACCACTAGGAATAAAAAGCTACTTCTCAAGTGTGTCCTGGGAGATAAGGTGATGGTGGGGGAATTGCGGGGAGGAGGGAAAACATGCATAGAAAGTCCTGTCTGAGTTTTGGGGTAAAACAGCCTTGACAAGTGTGAAGTAGCTGACTTAGGAAAGCAACCAGATGGGAAGCTGTGACGTAATGTGATGAACTCCAGGTTCAAGAGTCACACATGTTGTAAGAGTGCATCCCGGGCCGGCCGAGGCGAGCCAAGCTCACTGTGGTGATCACGAAGATGCCATTTTCAGCTCTTAGCAACACAGGGAAAGCTCTAGGGAAAGGAAGCTGCAGAAGACAATTTAGCAACATGATGGATGCCTTCTGGGGAGATTTTCTTCTTTAAGGGCCCTAAGCATTGCAACAGGGCTAAGTTCCATGAAGAAGGTGGTTGCTTTTCGGATGTAAAATTTTGTTCGGATGTAAAATTTCAGGTCATCATAAAAATTATGCCAAAAAGGAAAGATCTGGGTTTTCATTAAAAAACAAAATAAAAACAATTAAAAGCGCAAACTTGGCATAAATACACTCTTAAGAAAGACAGTAGCTTTACCCTCAAAAGAGGGAGCAAAAGAGAACCATCACTTAAACCCCCAGCTCCACAGCCATCTCCCGCCAACTGCTTAATGCAAGTTTGATGAGCACATGTGGCTCTGGCTTTGGAAGTCACAGTACTGGCGGGTGTTGGTGCCAGGGGGTCAGTGCTTGTGAAATTTGGGTGTGAAATCACCTGGCCCTTTCTTAAAGCACTGTGTATGTGTTTATGTGTGTGTGCATGTGTGTGCCTGTGTTTGCATTTGGGGACATCAACTGCAGATTGATTTGATCCAATTTTCTCTTGCACCATACACATATAAAACATTACAACTCTATAAAAGTACAAGTGCAACTTGTACATCTGAAGTTTGCAGGAACTATGTGAGCAAATCCTATCAAAATAGCTATCTCATATGTATAAACAGCATTTGTTTTTAGAAAAACAATATCATAAACTGCAGAATCTGTACAAAAATATAAAATAAATTTGGGCAGCAGTTTTCTAAACAGCCATGTAAATGCAACACTTACGAGGAGTAGTTAATGCCTCTAAAAAGGCCGAATTGCCAAGTCAACCTATACAGGGCAAAAATGCCAGAAAAGGTACTGAGATTATCTAAATAAGATATATATATATAGTTTTCTTCTTTACCTCTTGCAATAAAACTTATAGAAAAAATAGACAAATATGCACATGCAATTTACAGCTTTTCCAACTTAATCCTTGTGCTTCACTTGAACTGTTTATTTTTGTCATTCAACATTGCAACATTGTCTTCGAATGGATTCTTTCCTATACCAGGGTAGTAGGTCTCTGAGGAACCACTCAAAAAAGTGTATTAAAAGTGGTCATACTTGGATGAAGGCACTCCAACTCTGCTCAAAGCAAAAACTAGTGTGATCCTGTTGTAAAATTTTCTTTTTCTCTGAAAAAGGCAAGCAAGGGTGCATGCACAGTGTGGAGAACTGTCAGGGTTATGGGAACGCTCTGGGGTCTGGGTGGGCACAGTCGCTGGGTCCCTGGGTCTTAGGACCCAACAAGCACCTCCATGATGTGGTCCAGCTCTGTGAGGTCCATTTTGAAAGGCTGACTTGGGGCGACAGGCTGACTGCTGTAAGGAGCCAGAGTTTTGAGGAGGTCGTCGGCAGACACAGGGGCCATTTTTGAGGCTGTCCCTGATGAGGAAGTGCAGGGGTCAAAATCATACATGGACGTATCAATGTCAGCAAACAGGATGTCATCCAGGGTCAAGTCTGTGAGGAAACCCGTGGACGTCGTTATTTCAAAATTCCCAGGCAGAGAGTCCATCAGTTTTGAGTCATCTGCGCGGCTCTCTTGAGGACCGTCGAGTTTCTGGGTGCCAGCCTCGCTGGAGGTCCCTTTCACACTGTCAGTCGCAGCCGCGGCCGCCTCTGTGGAGGTAGATGTGGGACAGAGCTCCTCGATCTCATCCAAGGCAGAGGAGAAACTGTCCTTTTCTGGCGAGAGGGCTGGAGGTGACAGTTTGGTGGAAGCCGTGGGCTGCATGGCCTGGGAGGTGCAAAACGTGTCATCGTCGTCCTCGAGCAGTGAGGCCGGGGTGAGGCAAGCCTCCAGGGGCGTAGTGCTTCCGAGGTCGCAGGGGTGGGAGGACGGGGACGCCAGGTGGCTGAAGGCTGGCGGGGCCTCTCGGTAGCTGTCGCTGGGCTCGGTGGTGGGCTGGGAGGAGGGGGTGAACATGGGCCTCAGGCTGCCTTCCTGTTTGAGTTCCTCCTGGATCCGCCTCAACATGTTGTTAATTAAAACGGTCTTTTGCAAGCTGGGCTCTGTCAGGGGCCTGTGGTTATAGAGTTTCATAAGGGAAATGTTGAAGATAGTCTGGCGCTGTAAGGTGTAAGACACCTTGGATGGACCGTCACAGGGAGACACGATTTTGCCTTCCAGCCCATCTTCATGCTCATCAAACTTCCGTTTTCCTCCTTTACCCAACATATATCTGCAGAGGGGAGAGAGAGGAAATGGCATTAATCACACGAAAGCTGATTTCTACCATAAAAAAAAGAGACTGATTTAGAGGGCAGGACTTGGACCTCAGTTTCCTGCCCAGGGTTATTTACAAGTACACGTGGATTAATTAGGGGTGGGAGGAAGGAAGACCTTTTACAATAAGAGAGAGTTAGAAAATCCACCTTTGTATGCCTGTGGAGCAATTTTTATCACTAGGTAGTCTGGTGAGTGTATTTCTTGAGAAATGTGTACGACACAGACAAGTTAAGAATTACCATGGAAACCATGATTTTGACTTTCTCAGCTCATGTGCTTGTGTTCGCATGCCTAAGATTATCATGCAGGTTCAATTTCCCTCCCCCACGTAGATTTATTTTTAAAGCCCAAGAAAACACTTACAATGCTATGACCTAAACAGATATAGGTGTCATAGATTACAGTTTGAGCACTTCTTAAAGGATTAAAAGAACCAAGTTAAAGAAAGGTAACATGTATAATTTGGGTAGAACTGTGTGTGCTTTCAAAATGCTTTTCCTTCCTCATTAAGCACGGAGTCTTTCTGCCTGGTTGGGGACATGTGGTAAAGCACTGCGCCTGCGTTAAATGACCACAGTGACTGAGCCGCCGCCACTTTTCAGTCTAGAATCAAGGGGAGGAATGCGTATGTCCCAGCCTAAGTTTTTCCTTGGCTCAGCTTCATCCACGCACAGTTATGTTTGAAGACAACTGGATTAATTTTGAAGTAATTAGCTCTGATTATAAGCATTGCTGTTTGGGTACTCGAGACATTTCCTAACAAACTACCTCCTGTGATTCCAGAGATACATGCATATTTTGAGGAAACCATGACCTCGTATCTCAGACCCTGAGAATCTGGTAATGGGTTGAATTTTAAAACTGCAGCGAGGAACTCCTGCCCCATCTTGCCTGCTGCTCACAGGCCAGGCTGTGTCCTCTCTTGCTCTGGCCTTAGTGAATACATTTTATCATCTGGTTGTCATCTTCTGGGGAGTGGTCCTTCCAACTTTCCAAGATCATGTGACATCGTCACAACCTCCTTTCAGAACTTCTACTGTCTAAACAGAACAATCTCAAGTTCATTAGTCTTTGCCTCAAAGATCTCACTTTCTAACCATTTAACAAGAAACCTGTCTTTTGGTGTTCGGACCAGGATCGTGGTTCGAATGAAGCCAGGCCCATGCTTGCTCCCTCACCATCCCCGCCTCCAGCTACAGCACTCTCAGGGACTCCTGCTAATCCTGTCCTCAGTGTGACTCACTCATGTCATATTCATATACAGGCAACTGCTTTGTAGTTATTCAATTTCTCTTCTAAATGCCACTTACCTTTTAATGAACTGCTTCAGCTGGTTGATCACACCTCATTCAATCCTTTAATAACTTATCCACATCTACACTGTCATAGGCACTTGGCCAGGCCCAGTGGGGAGTCCCACGTGAACACCCTGGCCTTCAAGAGGCTAAATATCCCCTCCTACACCTGATCACCATTTTGAATTTCAAGTCTCGACCTAAAGAAGTAAGGCTAAACAGAATATAAACTTCACAGAACTTCTTTCTCATACTTTGTCACAAAGCAGGCCATGCTGCCCTCAAGGCCAGTATACAGGTAGACATGGAGCCTGCCACTTGGGGTAACCGTCTTACCTCATGTCTCATGAGGTCTCCAGAAGAGACAGATGAACAAGCTGCGACTTATCAACATCAGAATCGGCTTGAGATTTGTTAATACTTATGAAGAATGTGGAGTTACTTGCATGAAACATTTCCCCTCATTTGGTTAACATTTAAAAAATGGCTGTCAATCACAATGACCAGTCCAGTAATTAACTGTTCTTCAGGGCAATAAAGGTTATGATAGTAACAGTTGGTTTGTCTAAGACTTCACGTGATAGACATATTTCCTACTGTTTAGTGCTAAAAGTCTCATTTGTGTATTTACTTTGCATAGAACATTTCCTATCTAAAGTATCTGTTTAAACTTGAAGGTGAATCAGAGTGGAGGTGGTTTCATCTCACATTGCAAAACGTTTTCTACTTCATGCATCAGAGGTACTACTGGACAACTGGGTTTTGAAACATAACTGTATTCACAAGTATACTATTGGTATTTGCTTATAATTTAAGCATTTAAATACTTATAGAAAAATTTCACTTTTGCTAAAGAGCTAAGTGCATTTAATTCTCATATAAAGTTCTAAGATTTATGTTATGTTATAATGTGATCATGGCAACATACTTAAATGTGTGAGTACACAGATACATACACACTCTAAAATAGTGTTTCTCAAAGTGTGGCCACAGATGGTGCCTGTCTGCGAACTGTTACTGGTCCATGATGAGGTATGTAGAGAGAGACATTTTATTATTTAGAAACTTCTACAGCAAATTTACACAGTAACTGTTATGTCTGTACATGGAATTTTTTAAATGGGGCTTCTATTTTCCATAACTTTGTATTTTTATTTCATTTTATGGTAATTATTTTTATTGTGTCTTACTGAAGTCTGTGAAAGATTGGGGGGTCAGGGAACCAAGAGAGCCCCTAATCACAGAAAGCTTGAGAAGCACTGCCCGTAAGTGTAAAACAAAATACAACCGAAAACAAACTAGCTTATTGCCACTGTGGATTTTTATCGGTTTTCTGGAGGAGAGGTAACATTTAGGGAAGATGGTGTAGACTCTTCTTACAGTCATCAATGCAGAATTGTCTTTTTTAAGACTTGTTACTAGAACAAACAACAGGGCTTTTTTAATACTGCATTTTTCTAGAAATAATCACTGAATCTACAGAATTCACCTATTTAAAAAGTATACAGGCCATGCAAAATATTATAGGCATTTAGTAGAATTCCCATAGCTGAAAGAGATCTTTGGAGATATTTTCAGAAGGATTTCAATGTGAGAAGCACCTAATTTCCAATTAGAATGATCCAGCTGGCCAGAGCTGTGTGCTAATCCTAATGATTTAGAGAAAGCCTGACAAGACATCTGTAATGCTGCCTGGAAGGGGAGGGCAGAGGGCTCGGTAAGCAAAACCTGTAAGCAGGAACAGACACACACACACCAAATCTTGGATGCACCTCAGAGGTGTGAATACGGACCCCTGATGAAGTGTACCTCAAGGCAGTTTTGCCACCATTTCTCTATTTTGTATTATAAGGCAAAACTGACTCCACACACCCAGTAAGATTGTAAAATGCATATAATCTTGATTTTTAATCCTAATTCTATCTAAGCTGTTACAGAAAGGAATACAATGCAACATAATAAAAAGTGAAGTCATTTTCCTTAAGTTTGCCTGACACACTGCAGTAACATTACAATGAGCATATTCAGAAGAGGCCTCCAACTCCTAGAGGGGGAGGGCAGTGGGAACTCTCACTCTCAGGGCTTTGTGTAACAACCACCTCCTTAAGCAGGGCCCAATTTAAAGGAGAAAAGACACGACATGCCCTCAAGAACCGGAGGGCAAGAAGCCAGGCGCATCAGACCCTCCAGGCCTCTCTGGGCCTGGCTCAGGCTGGCCAAGGTCAGGGGCGGCCCAGCTCCTAGCTCCTCAGAAGCCTCTCTTTCCTCAGGCACTCTAAGAAAATAACAATAGCTCTTTAACCACCCTTTGGAGAGGCAAGGGACCTTTCAAAAAGGCCTCGCTGGGCTGCAGCTTGAAGATGAGGCAGTAGCAGGAGCTAAGGACGTGTAGGTAACTCTAGGGAGGGGGTGCTGTGGTTCCTGTGGAGGGGGGGCCTGGAGTTCACGAAAGGGAGGCCTGTGACCCATTGGCTTCCTAGGTCACCCCTGTGCTTTGACACTCCACTTTATCTCCTCCCTTGGCTGGTGAAGACCAAAGCCTAAAAAACCCATGTCTTCTACCCAATTTTTCCAAAGACCCAAAGTGACCCTGAGCTCCAGGGCGGGGTTGGAGACTCCCATGTGGAGGAATCATGTGGGTGCTCCTCCATCTTCTGCCCACCCTAAGGGGCCTAAAACTAACCCCAGCCACTTTTCTACTGAATAGTCATTGGCTCTTAACATGAGGTTTGAGATCAAACGACCTCCCTCCCCAATAAACTTTTTAGAAACAAATTCCTAGCATTCTGGTTTTCTAAACATTAATTTTAGCAACTATTAACTGCAGCAAACTAAGTTTCAAACATAAAGAACAAAACTCATTGGTAGAGACATAAATGAAAACTTCTGGAGTTTTCCAAGAAATTTCATACTAAACACAACTCTGTACATGAAAACTAGTTTTCAACTGTGCAACTTTTCATTAGGAAGGACCCTGCCCTCAAAAGCTACAATCTGGGTAGATGCTCAAAAGTAACAAATGTCACTAGAAGTGTCCTCAGAAGTCAAAGGACCAGAGGACCAGGAGCCTGAATGACTTGACTTTTTGGGGTTTTGCAATTCCAGAATCTGAGTGACTCCCATAGTAAGCAATCTGAGAGATTACTGTGGGCTGGGGGCGGCCGGGAGACTGCTGGAAATAGGTTTGTAGCCTATTTGAAAGTTACATTTAAGGTGGGATTGTCTCTTCATATCTGTTTCCCATCTCAAGATAGTGAGCCCCCCAGGACACAGACGGTGTGTGTTTTGTTCACTTCTGTACCCTCAGCATAAGGTAGTCTCCAACACAAGATGCTCCATAGATGGTCACTGAATACACGAACAGTAAGTGGAAATAATGAGGAAAGACACCAAGGGGCAGCCAGGGCAGCACTGTAAAAACAGAGCCAGGTGTGTGTGTGTGTGTGTCCCTGAGCGTGAACTGTGTCTGGGAGGGAGGGTCTGAGGAATGGGAGGGTTGCACAGACCTCGGAGTTGAACGGTTTTACAGGCGGGATCAGGGTCGCGCAATGCACCAGCAGCTGAGATATAGAGTAGGCAGGAAAGCTCCAGCTGAGAAGCTCTTCTGTGAGCGGCTCTCCCATCCTTCACTTCTCAACCACGGACAAGCCTTAGGCTCACCTGGAGGCCTGATAAGCACAGGCCGTTGGGCCCCACCTCCCATATTTCTCTTTCAGCATGTCTGGGGAGGAGCCCTCGAATCAGCATTTCCAACAAACTTTCGGGTGATGCTGGTCTGGGAACCTCACTTTGAGAATTACCATTTCTTCTTTTCCTCATCAGGCCATTTCAAGTTTAGGCCGGAGGATATCTTTATTCAGTTAATCTTGATTCCCAAGGCCGTCCTTATTTGTGTCTAATTTAGCAGGACAAAAAGGAATGAACAGCATTTTTGTGATAGCAACTGACAACCGACATTAGAAAACAAAATACTGCACGCAGAGTTAAGATGTCTTATACTCAATTTTAATGACAAAACTCAGGGTCTCAAACTGATGTGTCAGATCCTACTGGCCCAGTGGGGCCCAGATTCTCCTTGCTGGGGTCTTAAAGTGATGGCAGTGGGATCTTATCCAAAGCCCAGAAAGGAACTGAAACAGTACTTATGTTTAAAAGAGTAAGTAACATCTCCCACTACTACTTTTTGCATTTTGGAAAAAAAATGCAAACAATTTTTTTAAAGATGAATCAGAAAAGGTTATCTTTAGCTCAATGTTTTTCAACTATTTAAAAGCTACACCTCTTTAAAAATCTTTTTTTTAATTACTGTCCTTTAATGTTATTTGAACTGTCAAAGTAAATGTTATGATTTTTTAAAGTGAGAGTATTAAATCAACTTTTCCAAACTACCATTTCTGTCATCCTACCACCACCAACAAAAATCACTGCTTTAACCTGCAGGCTCACCCCAGCCTCTGCAGCATCACAGCATCCTGGCGGTTCCCTCGACAGACCCTGGGTTGGGGGGGGCAGGGGCAGTGTGGGAGCTGTAGGAGGCCTGCACAGGGAGCCCTCCTCAGACCACCAAGGCTGGCTTGCTGGATTTCTCTGTGCCAGTCAAAAAAAGATGCAAAAGTCTTCACAGATGTAAAACTCTGCATTATGTTTTAACTTGATTCATCCCAAATGACTGTCATTAGCCCGGGCGGAAGGAAAACTCTCACTGATAGACTTTTCTACTCTGTCTGGAGAAAGAGAATTCATGCCACAAAATGACTTTAAAAGGGGGTCAAATTCACAGCTTAGTTCTAAATTCTTAAGAGAGGAAATAATTGGGGAAGGTGTGACTGGTCTTGTGACCAAAAAGGAATCAAAGATTGAGTGGAGACACCTGGTCCTGCACCCCTGGAGCTTGTGCAGCTCGGCACCACCCTGACCTGGTGCGGGGACAGACGGGGAACTCAGGAAAGCATCGCCTTAGAAGCCCAACTGGTTTGTACCTTGTGTACGTTTTCAAGAGCTTTTTCCAATTTCCTTTTGGGAAACAGCAACAACTACACATTCTGTGTGCTCCCTTCTCAGGAGAGCAGCAGGCTTCACAATTAAGTGGTATGTTGTTTTAAGTCAGGTAACAAGGCAACACTGAACTACAGTGTCTGCCGTGGTGTACAGGCGGCTAGTGGGGTGAGCTGGCCATGCTCTGCCGCTCACCTGGGTGGAGAGCACAGCTGGGGCCTGCCTCATGATGAGTCACCGGCCTGCACACGCGGGATCCTGCACGGCTCTACATGCACGCTATACTTTAACAGGAACGTTTTCAAAACGCTAGCTAACAGCTCTCAGGAAAAAGGCACCTAATTCAAAGGGGAGCTTTAACAAGCTGTATCCCTTGGCAGGGCAAGGTGGCTCACGCCTGTAATCCCAGCACTTTGGAAGGCCGAGGCGGGTGGATCACGAGGTCAGGAGATCGAGACCACCCTGGCTAACATGGTGAAACCCCGTCTCTACTAAAAATACAAAAAATTAGCCAGGCGGTGGCGGGCACCTGTAGTCCCAGCTACTCAGGAGGCTGAGGCAGGAGAATGGCATGAACCCGGGAGGCGGAGTTTGCAGTGAGCCGAGATCGCGCCACTGCACTCCAGCCTGGGTGACAGAGTAAAACTCCGTCTCCGAAAAAAACAAAACAAAACAAAACAAAACAAAACACCAAGCTGTATCCCTAACCTCATCAGACACACTGTCCCATATGGCTGCTGGTGTGACCACTGGTTGCTGACAAGTCCAGAGGTGTCAATGCTAACGCTAAAACCAGAAAGATGAGGCCTTTAACCCAACGCCAACACTCAAAGTAGTGATCTCCCCTCATGTACCCACCTCTTTGGAAGAAAAAAGAAGTGTGGCGATTGTCTTATGAGAAGGCTGGCAGCGGTCCTTCCCTTCCCCTGACATACTGTGCCACCAAAGCCCACAGCCCTAAGTGGAAACACATTCATTCTCCTGGTGTCTTTTGGTGGTAGTGGTAGAAGAAAGGCGTGCCCCTGGTAAAATTAGCTGGGCATGTGGCAGACTTCTGAGCCGAAAAGAGGCTCAAAGTAGGGCCAGGATTGTTTTGAGACAACTTCTGAAACACAGAATATGCTGTTTCTCTTCTCTTCACTCCACAGGCTGGCCTCCCAATGCGTTTAGGACCCTGCTTTTGAGGCATCCAAGTGGGAGAGCCTCTGTTCATGACAAAAGGGAACCTCCCACCAGCCTGAGGGCGGGACGCTGAGGACCCCAGAGCCCTGCCTCCAGGCTGCTGTCGTAGTGTGACACAGCAACTTCCGAGCAGGAAGGAGAAGCCCGATCCTAACTGGGGGAAGCTGTTTGCTTAGACAACTTTCTACACTTCAAATATTACACCTTAAACAACACACTGGACTAAGAAATCTGATCATGTCCAGGCTTTTAACACCCTCCTCCCCCAAGGAACAATAAAACACACCAGCGAAAACAAAGAGGCTGCCCTGAAAAGGTTGCAGTGGTGGATGATACTGGCAGAATCAGAAAGGAAGCTAAGAGAAACAGGCGCGTCCTCAGCCGGGCCTCGCGTGTCCTGACACTGCAGCAGGCACGGGATGTGGGCTGTCCCCTCCAGCACGGTGCGGGAAGGTGCTGGGGTATCCAAACAGCAAAAGCAAACCTGAGACCCCAAAACAACTGCGTCTGGCCCAGGGGAGTGGGCAAAAATTCCAACAGGGAGAGACCGTCTCTGGCTTATTTACAGACAGGGTAAGGATGCCCAAAGACAAGAGGGAGTATTAGTAACAGAACTCATGAAGTTCTATGGATCGGGATGCTTTAAAAAAAAAAACAAAAAAACACCAAAGCTCATCCAGAATGTCTGAGGTCCCTGCAGTAACATCCATGCTAATTGGTAAGTAAGACAAAGCCTCCCCTAACAAATCAGCAATGTAATTATAAAGCCAGTCACTAGATCAAGCCAGTCTCCAGTGCTCCAGCGATATTCTGAACCTGTAACCCGATACCACTGTTTGCTGCCGGCGCCTCCTCCGGGCTCTCCCGCTGCGCACCGGCCGCGCGGGGGCCCGCAGGGCAACGCAGCCTAGGCTGTTTGTGCAAGATGAGACCCTGCATTTGACGAAGACCTGCAGGAGCAATCCTCCCGGCTTTCTTGACAGTGAAGAAGAAGAAGAAGAAGATAAAAAAAAAAAAAGCCTGACGACACACTGAAATTCGAACAGGAAGTCAAGCCCCAAGTAAATTTAAGAAACAACTTTTACTGTTTGGGGTTGTTTTCTAAAGTCCAAATTTTTAAAATTCTAGTTTCTCCTCTCAGATTTTTACATGCTCCTATTAAATTGAAGGCAATTTCCAATACTGGAGGCTTGTCAAATATAAACTTTTCTACTAGTAAAATAGTTTTTTAAAATGTTGACAGCTGCATTTAGTAAGCAAAACATAGTCAAATTCTGGGAGGGAATGTTTCAAGTAAATATTTCTTTAGAATAAATTATGGCCTTGTTAGTACACATCTGGAAAGAGAATAGGCTTTTTAGAATATAAATGTCAAGTGGTATATAAAATGTTTCTTATATCCTGTCTTAGTGGTTCCTCTGCCAGCTGGGAATTTTAAGTTTTAATCCCAACTCTTATGAAGCTATGGACACCAATTACCTTCTTCCAAGGACAATGAGAATGCTGCCAATTGTTTTATTTTATCTAAGGATTCTGGCTAAAAGTATGGTACACTTGATTTAAAAAAAATTAGAAAGAAAAATGCTTTGTTTTCTCAGTTTTAAGGAATTTTAATTTATAAGGAAAAAAGATTACTTGGGAATGGCACACTTAATTCAAGTAAAAGGTTGAGTAGAATTATACAGTTTCTAACCTTAACTTAACAAAAACATAATATGCTCTGATGCCTGGAATTTGCTTTAAAATACTCCAAAACAAACAAACAAACAAAAAACCCAAAACCTGGCCATGTAGATGAAACAAGATTTGACAAAATGTTGATACCTGCCGAGGCTGGCTGATAAGTACAAGGCGGTGCATTGTACTCTTTCTTTTACTTTTGAATGTGTTTGGAATTTTCCATAATAAAAAGTTAAAAACCACAACACGCCAATATATATTTCTAAATTAAAACATACAAAATAAGCACAATAAATTACTCACACCCCCAGTGAAAACTATTATATTAATTTGATAGAGTTTTTTTTTTTCTTCACACAGAAGAAAGCTATTAGTGCTCCATGTAAACAAGCACGCCCAATTCAAGTTGGAACTCTTTAAATTCTGGAAGACAGCACATCACATCCAGCCACGAGGGGGCGCAGCCGAGCAGCAAGGAGCGCAAAAGTCTCATTCTTCACTGCAATTTCTACCTACAGCTCTCTCAAAGTATACACATTTTCAAGATTGTTTCCAAATTCAGGTATCCACAGGACACTGCTAAGCAAGCTGGGAGCTTTGCCAAGGCCAAAATAAATTAAATTATGGTACGGTTCAAACTCTGGAAGTACTGTGTATAGGAAAGGTTGTTTCTCTGTATATAAAAGTTAACACTGGTATTTCAAAAACCATGGTTAAAATCCCTGGAGGATTCCTGAAATGAGAACAAACACACAACAACAAACACACACCCAAGTCATGAGATGTGAACGTGGAGAAACCAACAGTTCAGAATTTCCAGTGGGGCTTGCAACATGGACTCCCAATAAAACAATGAGTCTCAATAAATTCGGCACTAAGCTTTTACCAGTATAGATAGACGCCTTTACTAGGCCTACTTACTACTTCTTAATAACTATAAATTATCTCCATACTGAACAGATACTGCTTCAGGCAGTTATTTGGGAAAACCCTTCATAAAGGACATTGGAGAGGGGCCATTTAATTATAAAATGTAACACAGTTAACCTTAGGGAGATGATGAAGCGAGATCATTATGTGTAACTACTTGCTGGGATTCTTTCTACTTAAATTATAAGTTCAGATTATATGATGTTGTATGTTCAATAATAATGCTCATAATAGATGAAATGTTATAATGAGTCTCCGCATTTGAAAATTGGAAACTATAAACATATCTATATTTTATAATCATTTGAATTGTGATACTACTTCATAATAATTTGGTGTCAGAATATGTTTTTAGCATTTTGAGTCTAAGGCCTCATTAACATTAGGGTAAGGAACTCTCAGATTTGACAATTTTTCCCATAAGATTACGTGCTTTACTAGTAAAGACTAGCCAGCATTGCCCAACCTCCCATTCTCGGGCATAATGAAAATATTTTTTCTCCTGTATTTATAATTGCTTGGATGGGATTCTGTTTCAATCCTCCTGTAGCATCTTTTCCCTAAAGATACACTGTTTTTCTCCCTCACACTAGAGACCCTTAATAAACAATGTCAAGGGGGTGGGGAACTTAGAGTAGAAAGGAAAGGCTTTGCCAAAAGTATGTGACAGTTTTTGTGTTAAAAAAAAAAAAGAGACTCAACATATATATATAAGTCTTACTAAAACAGGGAAATATAAGGTTTTAGAACAATTCTGTGAAAGATAAAATTACATCTTAGTTAAAACCAAAGGTGGCCTTCTAGGTTTTATTAGACAACTATTTGCCACTGAATAAAACTAACGAATAAAAATAAAGTATGCTACTTCAAGAAATGCTTCAATGGAAGCTTTTCTTAAAAGTTAAAAATTAAAAACTAGTCATGCCTTCAAATCTGGATGCTTCATTACTATGAAAGAATCACTTAAAATATTCCTTACAAATACAGAACATATTTCATCTTATAACTTATCCGTGCAGTCCAAAGAGGAAAACCAGAGAAATGTTGTTTCTTTTACTTACTGTGTAAAACTGAACATTGTATTGTACGGCCTAAACTTGGATTCCCTAGAGAACAATATCACATTTCTACAACATGACATGAGTACGAAAATTTGAGGTGCAGGATAATAGAAATATACTTGAGACATGCAAATGGCAGGAAATAACTATTCTATGTAATACCTGTCCCATGTAAGTAACCTACATGTTCCGAATGTTTAATTTGGTTGCCTCTAAGAATTAGGTAGGCTAATAAGGTTTTACAAAGACAATTTAAAGTTTGTATCATATACCTGAGTAATTCACACACAGAAAATAATTGTAGAAAGAAAAAGGCAACGAGGATACAACTAAACTTGAGGGGAGTAAATGATACTTTGTAAATATGGCAGCCATTAAAGAATAACTACTTTGGGACTATTTTGAGATAAAATGTTTGTCTTCCCAAGGACTTCTGTGCATTGATAATGAATGGCTCATTGAACTTTAAGCTATGTCACTTAAATACAATAAAAATAATCAGAGTACCACACTAAATGTAATAACTATTTATTTTCTAAGGAAAATACTTCATAATTCTTCAATTACCTTCAATGGTCTTCATGGAAAGCCTTCCTCAACCTCCCCAGCCTGCCACCCCCAGCCTGCCACTCTATTCATTCTACCTGTCTTCTGGAGCTTTAGAAGGAGGCAGGAACCACCTGAAGAATCGAATTTTTAATGTGTAAACCAACTACTTGTCAGAGAGCTAAGAATCACTGCCAGTGAAACGTATTTTATTTTATATTTCTGGACATGGTAAAACTATTTAAAAAAATTAGTTTGCCTTAAAAAGTTCAGAAAAGACCACCAAGTTCCTGACAAGCAGAGAGGCAGAGCAAAAATTCTTCCACTCTGGATCATAGCACCCAAATTCCTCAGGCAGACTGGTTTTCTCTGATAGCATGGAAGACACAGGAGAGGTACAGATGGACAGGGAGATGTCCCCTCAAAGAAGGAAAGAAATCTGAAAAGCAAATCTGTATCACCTATTATAAAATGGGATAACCACACAGGGAAGATCAGTTTAAAGCAGCTGCCAGCTCGATATCTCATTAGCGTGACTAGGATTTTATGCAAACCTGTTCTGGTGTAGAGATGACCTTGGGACTTTCAGATTCTCTGAGTTTAACTTGGGCAATACTTCTAAACACAAGGGTGGGGTACACCAGCAGGCCTGCTCCAAACCCCAGGAGCTGCAGTGCATGGCGTGGAATGATAAGCAGCCGGCCGGAGCAGAGGCAAGCAAAGCGCTGAAGGCTGATCTGGAGCAAGAGACTTTTGATCATTTAGTGTTTTTGACCATGGTCTATTCAAGTGTACATTTTACTTTTCTTCAACAGGTTCACTCTGCCCACTGTTAAACATCAGTGAGTGTGCATATGGATATACAGAATATATAGACATAGATCATGTCTGTAAGAACCAGAATCCCTTCCCCTTTACTATTCTATGGGAAAGTCCTTAGAAAATGCTTAGCTTCTTTTCAGTTAACTGCCTAGGAAGGTTTTTAAAGGAAAAAAGCTGAGAATTAATTAGTAACTCTGCAAAGCTACAGGTTTTTGTAAAGTGACAAAAAAGATAGTAAGGCAGACATGAATGAGTTTTAAGAACTGAAGTTTGCTGCTACCTGGAGTTACTAGAGAAACAAAGCTGCCTTTGGGCACCTCAAACTAGTCAGACCTGCTATAGCAGTTGCACAGTCAGCTCCAGATCTGTCCTCTGCTCTTCTCCCTCCAGCCCCCACCACCCCACGCCTCCGCATAGCTCAGTCCACTCTCTACTCAGGGTGGAGGTGGGCCGGGCCAGCTCTGGCCAGACAGTGTGCAAGTGTAAGAATAGGCCGGCCAGGAGCACAGATGCCAACTCCATTCTGAGCTGAAAACTGCAATGGGTGCAGAATACAGCTTAGGTGATCTTGGGTTTCCAAAATAGATCAATCAAATTGTGGGGTTTACTTCAGAGAATCCTAGCATTAAGTTCAGATGAGGGACAGAGGATTCTGAGAAAAGACAAATGGGTCTTTCCAGCTTTGGGATCCCTCAGACCACAAGGAGGGCAGAATTTTCAAAAGAGAGTTTGCACGGTCTATATGTGGTGCTTGTTGAAACTGGCAGTATCTGTTCTGTCCTATTAGAAATCATATATTATAAAATATATTGTGATGATTTTACTTTGAAATTTTCATTTGTATTTCAAAGAAAATTTTTAGACAGCCAATCATGTTTTGTTTGTCTCGTGATCTCCGAGAAAAAAAAAAACAAACAAGGAGTCTATTTATTACTCAGAATAGGAATGTCGTCTTATTGGGCTGACATATGCCATTCACAGATTCATACAAAGAATGAACTGCCACACAGTGCTAATGGAGAAAGACACTGCTCCACACAATGAGTGACGGACGCTCCAGGGGACAGTTCTGTTCATAAGGGTTTCCCAGCATCTGCACACAGGGCATAAGTTTGCCTTTAATATCAACTGCACTGGCCATTTGAGACAACCATTTTTTCTAGATTAGTAGCCATTTCCTTCAAACATACTAAAACTAAATGAAATAGCCACACATTTCTTAAACAGGAATCCTGGCTTGTGGGTTTCTACCAATTGCTTAATGAATAATTATTAACAATATGTACAAAATATATGAGTTGTGCATATAAAGTGGCCACGGCACTTTTAGATTTTCATGTTTTGCTAGTCAGTATTAATTAACAGAAAGACCTATGAGAGCTGGTGTCACCCTTATTGTGAGGCCATTTTCATGTCAACTGGAGCTTGCCTTCTGGTGCCTTCAGTACACAACTGATCTTTGGACTCGGTAATCAGAGACGGCGCCTGCGCTTGCTCTCTCTCTCATGCACCAAGTAACTATTGCAACTAGAGCTATCTCCTATAGGATATGCCATGACAGTGAATACAAAATTTCTGTTGCCAAGAAGCTTTAAAAATTCTATGAGTGAATTAAAGTTCATGGCCCCAAATACGCCTATCTATACATAGCTTTTTCCACAGGTAATATTGACAAAGTGGTCTTGATTCTGTTGACATATGTGAAATATAAAATAAAGCTTCATACTTTTTTTTCTGTGCTTTTTAACAAGAAACCACAGCAAAAGAAACCTCTCAAAGTTTCTGTTCCAGCTTTCACCTTTCTTAGTTACTAAAATGTAAAATATTTTTTCTGAGGGTAAACTTGTAGTATAATTGGACACTGATAATAAAAGTAGCATGCTGCAAGTTGATAGAAATTTTTATGTATTTGCATTCGAACATCTTCAAACTGCCTTCATACGTTTTGTAATGTTTTTTGTGTGTGATGCATGTGTGTGCCTTTCTAAAGTAGTGTTGTAACTTACTCTGCCATTGGAACCCTGTTTAAAATAGCAGATACCATAAGCTATCAGTCGCCACACAAATTTGAATGAGTTTTAAAATATCAAAATATGTGCTATTTTACTAGGCTCATTATCAGTAATAATTCAGTGTGTAGCAACTGGGCAAAATTCATGTTTCAGCTTCTCAATTAAATAGAAAAGCTTTAAAGAGGGACAATTCAGCCAACAGAAGTGTAAAGATTTTCTAAATCTGAATTAATATCCTTCTCTTAGTTCTTCAAGGGAAACAAGCTTGAGCAGCTGTTACCTAAGACGCTGTGACATTCGCCTGACAATAAAACCGTTCCCTAGGACACCTCCTGTCACACATACACTTGGTTGGCATTACAAAATGTGAGTCCTCTCCCTTACCTGTCTGAATGAAGTAAGGAAAAGGGCCGGGTGTTAAGGAAAAAGGGGGTTGGGGGATGTCAAATCCAAAATAAGATTTCTCATCTGAGAACAACATGGTTATGTATATTTTAATTAGGGAGTGAAACAAGTAAAAAAAAAAAATTGTTAAAGGATTCCAAACTTAATGAACGACATAAACAATTTTATATTAACATATAATACACCTCTAAAGAAGTCAATGAAGCTAAAGGAAAACTTTTAAACATTTGTCTCTTTTAAATAAAAAGAAAAAAAAAACCCTGAAAAAATAAACAGAAAAGCAGAGATCCACAAACAAACTATTCTTGTTCACTCCAGAAGTTGGGATCTTAGGATGGATATTTTCATCTTCACAGCACACCCTAGCACACTCATATCAGAATAGACTGCTATAAAAAGGGGGAGGGATGGGAGCTGCCAGGGTGAGACATGCCTTCTGCTGAGCTGAGCAACTACCCCCAACCCCCATCGGCCAAGCAGCCCAGACGCTCTCAGGTGGACGGTCCTTCAGGGGCGGAGCGAAGCCAAAAGCCCACTTCACTCTTGTCAGGGACTAGTCTCTAATTACAAAAAGCTACTGTGAACACTTAGGGCCTCAGGAATCCTGGTGACTACAACTTCTAGGCTCTTTACACACATTATGGATATTTCTTAACATATATTGGGAAATCAAAAAGCGTATTTCATGAACAAAGCTTGAAAACATGTACTCTCTACCCTAAGCCCAACTGAGGCTGCCCAATTCGATTCAAATAAAAACTGCTGTGGTCTGAGGCTGGCTGTCTCACTCTGCTGACTGTCCTCCCCATTCAGTGTCTGTGAAAACTTACTTTCTACCTCCTGAAACGACTCAGCTTGCAAGCAAAAAGTTATTCCAATGCAAACTATACCTGATCTTTTCGTGAAACTTAGAAACTAAACCTAAAACTCGACTCCCATCTCAATCTATTACTACCACTTCTGCTAAAGGTAAGATAACTTATAGCCAAGAAAACAAAACAAAACACGATTTTCTGTCCATGTAGTGGCCCTGTGACGACACCCCCTGTCTTACTGGTACAAAGTCTAGGGCTTGGGACAGCTGGCTCCCCTCAGCTCCCTCCCTTTCAGTCATAGGCGGTTACCACGAAGATGACTTGTAGATTTCTAACTTAAAAACCAACGAGACGTTAAGTTTAATATACATGTAGATCCCAAATCAATTCATTTGGGCATGGACGAAAAGAGGGTGGAGAGGAACGTTTTCAACATTATAAAAAAAAACACCGGGAAATTCACAAAAACGCACTACAGTAAGTTGGATGCAAACCCGGCCACGGAACTCAAAAGTGAAGCAGCCTTCGCGCCAGCAATCCGAGCCTTAAAAAAAGTCTCGCACGTTCACAACAACACAACCGCCACAACGCGCACACACATCCCAGCTGTAGAGGCGACAGCTCCAGGCGCCCCCGCCCGCCGCTCGGCTCTCCGAGCTCCCGACCCCCTCCTGACCCCGGCCCTGCCCCCCAGCGGCTCAGCCTGCAGGCGCCGGGGGTCCGGGAGCGCGGGGCCGGGGCCGGGGCCGCGGGAGGGAGCGCTCCTCCCGTACCTGCTCCGTCCCCGGCTCCCTCCCGCGGCGGCGCCCGGCCCCTCCTCCGCCCTCCGGGCTCTCCCAGCCCTGGCCGAGTCCCAACACCGCCCCCCATCCACCCGGAGCCCCCCGCGCCCGCGGATCCCCTCAAGCCCGACGCCAGGAGAACTTACCACATGCAGCTCCACCTGGGAACTAACGCATCAGGAGGGGTTTCCGCCCACTCCTCAGCTACTCCCGCTCCATGCGGAGTGCCCCGCTCCAGGGGCCCGAGGGTGGCGCCGGGGAGCGGGCAGCAGGCGAGGCTGAAGCTAAGACTCCGCCGTCCTCTGCCTGCGCGCCCCGAGCATTATACAATGGTGGAGGCGGCGGCGGCAGGCAGCGGAGGAGGAAGCAGGAGGCGGGCGGAGGGGGCGCCCTGACCGAGCGAGCGGTAGCTCGTGCTCCAGCACTCGCCGTGCAGGAGTGACGTGCGGCCCGCGAGCCTCCCGCGAGCTCCGGGCCCCGGCGCCGCAGGCCCCGCCCCTCGCCGCCCGACCCCGCCCCCGCCGGCCCCGCCCCGGCCCGCCTCTCCCCGGCGGTCCCGGGAGGCGCGATAAAGGCCGAGGCCGGCCGCGGCCGCCGGAGGAGCAGGAAGGGGCGGCGGGGCGCAGTGGGCGCTGGGTGGCAGCGCCGCCCCCAGCTCCCTGCTGGGCCGGCGCGCCCCTGATTTTCTCGTAAGGACGGGCTGAAAGAGGAGGGGAGACAGAAGGAGACACTCCGGCCCGAGGACCACCACTGCCACTAGTAACGCCCCCCACACACTCTAGAAGTGCTCAGGCGAATGACGAAGCGGCTGGTGACAAAGGCGGCGGCGAGTGCAGCGCGTGCACAGCCCGCGGAGCCGCGCGACCGCAAATATGACAAGCATTTGAGCTATTTGGCAACGTGGGGCCGGTCAGCGGGGCGGGCAGGGTCCCCGCGGGGGGCGAGGGGCAGAGAGCTGGCCCGGGCGCCCGTCTCACTGCCTGCGGGGTTCCTGGGCGGGGGTCCGCTGCGGGACACTCCTACGAGGCCCGCACTGGTCCGAACGGCAGGATGGGGGCTCCAGCCGTGAGCCGGGGACAGAAAAAGTCCCTTGCCCGCGTGGCCTCAGCCCGACACGAGAAGTGGGTCACCAAGTCCACGGCACTTTGGGAGCCGGACCGAACGAGTTGCATCCTTCGGGGCCGGCCGGGCCTCGGTGCAGACCCGGCAGGAGGGAAGCCAGGCTAGGAGACGCAGCCAGGTCGGAGGCGCAGTCCTCTGCCCACAAGTTTCACATTGATAGCCTTTTCCTCCCGTGGAGTAAGCTTATGCTTGGAACTACTTAAATTTACCAGGGAAATTTATACTAGTTGGAAGAGAATGTGTGTATGCCCAAATGGTGAGAATTTAAGAGCACTAGGGAAAGAGGCCAGATAGATGGTTCCACTGGAAAATTAATGATTATTTTAAAAATTACACGTGCATTCAGCGTCAAGATGTAAAAAGCAGTGCAGGCAGGCACCTTAAAATTTTGGCTGCCACCCCAATCAATATCATTTCAGATCACTTTGGAGTTTAATGGTCCACTATACTAGTTGTATTTAAGAATAATAAAGCTTTAAGACCTAACATAAAGGTGATTGTAAGTCGTTAACATCAAGAGAAATTTAGACTTGTTTAAACTGTTCTGTAATGATTTGTTATCAATCAAATTGATGATCTCATCGAAATTAAACTTGTGCTAAAATGTTGATAGAGGAGACAACGCTTCTTGTTTTATCTTTAAGGAAGATGGAAAAGGTTTTTACTGGACCCTCAGTATAATTAAAGTCTTATACAGTATAACCTAAGCCAAAAGCTAATTATTTGTGGATATCTTTGCAAAGTCTCATTATAATGGCATTCAAAATGACATATTATGGAAGCTGTGCTCACCAGCCCTCTGCAGGTCTTGCTCAGTTTGCGCCTGAGTGGCATAACATTCAAACATTTTGCTGTGAAGCCAAGATATTTTTCATTTCCAGAGTTCTGCAGTTTAGAGAGGGCATTAACTACTAACAGTTTCCTAACCACCCACTCACTTATACTTTCAGTGCTCACTTTAAGGAAAAGCCATTGAAATAGAAGCTGCAATAATCTCTTCCTGTGATATCTTTGTAGAGGAGGCCAGAGGCATTAGCTCTGTTGAATTTAAAGTGAATTTAAACTGCTATTTGTGAATTTAAACTGCTATTCTTGAATTAAAGTAAGCAGGAAGTTACACTTGCAGAACTTTTGTGACACTTGGATATTTTCTAGCAAATAGATTACAGCAAATGCAGTGTTTCTGTATAAAATAACAGGATTTAAGTCAAAGTGACAATTTTGTGTCACTGGGATAGACAGGATTCTGCTGAAGTCCATAAGGTCTGTATTCTGTACCTGCTCAAACAAAGGTTTGTGCTCTTAACGAGACCAGCAACCTGCGTTTTTTGGAGTGAAATGGTTTCCATCTCTTTATACCTCTGAAGGCTGTAACATCTTATCAATGCACACATTACAAATAGCTCCCACTTCCCCCACTTTTAGAATCTGGCATCTTTGACCAGCTGCCAATGTGGTTAACACCAGCTGGTTAACCCTCTCCCTCCCCTTATACAACCCCCTACCCCAAGGCTGAGCCACACATAGGCCAGGACAGCAATCTCTACCCAGCCCTAGAAATTCAAGTCTATGAGGATAAGGAAAGGCACTTCCCACACTTCTGAAGTCAGCTCCCTTCAAT
Organism: Gorilla gorilla gorilla; assembly: GCF_029281585.2. Taxonomy (NCBI): domain Eukaryota; kingdom Metazoa; phylum Chordata; class Mammalia; order Primates; family Hominidae; genus Gorilla; species Gorilla gorilla. The sequence continues at coordinate 75,116,567 of NC_073236.2, read as the reverse complement.
ATGCAATGACATGATTTGAAATATTTATTCAATCAAATATTATTTATTTCAAATCATGTCATTGAATAAGCAGTGTTTAGTGAATATGTAAATTTTGTTCTCACTCTTTAGGAGATTTAAAAGCCCATTTAAGGGCTGGGTGCAGTGGCTCACACCTGTAATCCCAGCAATTTGGGAGGCCTAGATAGAAGGATCACTTGAGGCCAGGAGTTGGCCATTCTGGCCAACATAGCGACACCCCCATCGCCACAAAAAATGAAAAAATTAGCCCTGCATGGTGATGCATGCCTATAGTCTTAGCTACTAAGGAGGCTGAGGTGGGAGGATTGTTTGAGCCCAGGAGAGGAGTTCAAGGTTGCAGTGAGCAATGACCACACCACTGCATTCCAATGTAGGTGAGATCTTGTCTCAAAACAAAATCCCATTTAAAATAATCCTACTCTGAGGGCCTCATCCAGAATTTAGAAGATCTGCCTCTCACTTTCATATAACATAACTTTAGAACAGTTATAAGAAATTAGGCTAGTCATCCACATTTAACTACCAGGAACACATCTGTTTAGGGAGAAAAGAAACATTCCTTTTATAAGTATAGAACTGTGATGGTAAATTTTAAAAATGCTCCTGAGTTTAATTTCAGAGAAGTACTTCTCGGCATCATTTTGTAGTTCTGGGTACTGGTTTACACTTCACTGATTCTCCTTTGAAAGTTTCTGTGCCCTCACATCTTATAGACTAGTACACTAGTGCACTAACTGAAGGCCACTTTTGGCACTTAATTAGCACACACCAAAAACACAAGGGGCAAACTGGATATATAAACTGAGAAAGACTTTACAACAGGTTTTGAACTTAAATTTCATTTTTCCTTTGCTTTTATTAAATTTTTATCTTTCAGGTTCCACCTGAAATGCCAGTAATGATCATCCATCTATATACCTTGCAAATATTGGTCTTGGTTTTATGGCAAAAAAGATAAATGTTTCAGTTATTAAATGAATTGTATAGAGCCAGCTAGGCTAAATAAGCTTTTCATGGAAAATACGGAGATCCTAACTGTGGACTCATCATTCGGATAAATGAATATTGGAATAAATCTTCAAAATAAAGTTCTGGAAGTCACATCACCTAACTGATTAGCAAGGAGTCAATAGAGGATACGATGATTTGGAAAAGTAAATACTCTCACAAAGATGGCACAGGCAGATTCAGTCCTTTTCAGCCACTAACAATTTAAAACAATTCTATTGAAGCAGCAAGTGAACTCCTCTACTTCTGCAAACTTTTCTCCATCTCTTCTTCCACCTGCTTTTGTCATGGTTTTTTTCTGCTCCTCCCTGAAGTCACAATTCATAAAAGCAGAACTACAGCTCCAGTGAAGGCCCCTTTGCAAAGCTTTCCATGTTGTTACGTTGAACTGCTTTGCAACGACTGCTTCTTACCTTGAGGGAGGTTTCACTTGTCTGTTAAAGATATACCTTTTTCTCTTTTAAAAATCTGACAATATGTAAATCTAAACCTGAAACACAATCTTCATGGCAATATTTAAAGAAAATGCTTTTAAAACCATTTCCTTTTTTTCTAGCAGTTAGGGTCAGTCCCTTCGAACTATTACTGGAGAAGATGGCTTCTGTTAGGCATCAGCTTCCTTCCTATTCCATTTTCCACTGAATCTTCAAAAGCCTTGTGCAGTCTATCAAAATGCAAAGAACTTTCTTGGTGACTCTGACAACTCCAGGGTTCCCTCCTGCAGGGACACTACTCCACTAAGACTGGTGGTCACTTCTCAGAAACATCTCCCATCCCAAGCTCCCTACACAACACACATTGCCTCTATGCATCGACTCTGTATTTCTTCCTGTCTATAAGCCATCCATCATTCTTGAGAAGTTCCCACTCTTCTCAAGGCACTGAGCACACTTCTAGCTTCCACAGAAAATTTCAATGAATGTTAGAAATTGCACAGACCTTTCTTGCCCCCAGGAACCAGCTTGGTGAGAGGAAAAGTCCTGGACTAGCAGTTTGAAGATCTTGTACACATTAATTACTTAACCATGATAAATCTATGACTTTTTAGTTTCTTAATTGACTGGTCACAGATTTAGGATCAGCACCAGTTCTGGTCAAAAGAGCACAGGGTTGTTGAGTCAGGTGATTTCAGGGCTAGCTCGTCAGCCACAGTGAGCAGGGAGGCCGAATCAGACCCTCTGCACTGGGCCTGCTTCGACACCTGGCAAAAAAAGGAACTTGGACTCAAAGATTTCAAGAGCCCCTCCCCAGAGCTAAGAGTCTATGAAACAGTGATTATACTGTCAATATCCTCATGGAGGAGTTTTAGGGCTAAAATGAGATAAAATGCTTTGGAAGCTGCTCAGCTTGTCTGGAAGAATATAAAACCAAGTTCATGTCCACATATTTCTAAATGAAAGGACTAGAAATACAAATAATGATAATGTGCTCTCTTCAATATGTTCTTTGCATTATTTTTTTAAGTCCAGAAGATGGACTTGAGCAGTTCTATCCATATTCTTCTAGATTTGTTACCCCTTAGGGTTGAAGTCACCCAGCTGTGAGACTGGGAATACCCCTACCCCCTAAGTTTGTATAGCAGCAGGGCAATTTACAAGGGGCTTTTTTTTTTTTTTGAGACGTAGTCTTGCTCTTTGTTGCCCAGGCTGGAGTGCAATGGCACAATCTCGACTCACTGCAACCTCCGGCATCCTGGGTTCAAGTGATTCTCCTGCCTCAGCCTCCCAAGTAGCTGGGATTACAGGCATGCACCACCACACCTGGTTAATTTTGTATTTTTAGTAGAGACGGGGTTGCTCCATGTTGGTCAGGCTGGTCGCGAACTCCCAACTTCAGGTGATCTGCCCGTCTCGGCCTCCCAAAGTGCTGGGATTACAGGCGTGAGCCACCGTGCCCGGCCACAAGGTGCTTTCATATGGGTCCACTTGTTTGCTCTTCATAATACCTTCCCTGTGCCATAGGCAGGGCAGGTACTACTACCCACATCTCATAGAGGACTAAACAGAGGATCTGAGAAGGACCTACCAATGGAACTCTTTATCAAGTTGACTCCAGGGTCAAAGAAAGTCTGGATCTAACACTCACTGAAGCATTCTGTGGAAGCCAGGAGTGCTGAGCATCTTGAGAAGAGCATACACTCCTCAGAAACAGCAGATGTTGCAGAGCCAGGAAATACAGAGTCAACGTGCAGAGACTAACAGGAGGGTAGTGCTGGGCTAGGAACTGGATGCTGCTTAGCTCCATCTCTCTACATGGGTCATGGAATAACAATTCTATTTCTTATACAAAAAACTCCAATCCTGCCTATGCTTAGCCTTGTTAGCACCATATTTTATCCCACAGAATTAATAATCCACAACCACCACAACAAAAAAGAAATAAAACTCATCATATCCTCTAGCCCCTCACTCATTTCCAGTAAGGTTCATAACACAGTCATTCTTGTTTACCACCCTGTCTCTAGCCTCTACAGCACTGCCTGACACAGTAGGCATTCAATAAGGATCACTCAATAAGTGGACCGATGAGGAATGCTGAAGCACTTACACCAGCTTCGAAAACTCAAGAGGTTAATCTTTCCTGCTAAAATTTCTCTCATGAAGTATGTACTGTTAAGGGTTAATTTTAACAGGATCATTACACGGGGAACAACCTTGCAGATAAACACCAAATTATTGCCAGAATCTCACCATTCTGTACTTTTTAATGAAGATTCTTCTCTGCCTACTTACTTTAAGAATGAAAAGTATCAGTCAAATAACATTTTAAAACACAGCAGCATTTGATTTTTAGGTTAAATAAAAAAGCCACATAGGGGTTGAAGAAAACCAAAATATATGCTTAGGCCATCAACCTGAAGATAAATTAAAAAAAAAAAACCATCTCTACTAAAAATAGCAAAAATTAGCCAGGCGTAGTGGTGGGTGCCTGTAATCCCTGCTACTCAGGAGGCTGAGACAGGAGAATCTCTTGAACCCGGGAGGCAGAGGTTGCAGTAAGCCGAGATCACGCCATTGCACTCCAGCCTGGGCAACAAGAGTTAAACTCTGTCTCAAAAAACAACAAAAAAGACTTATCTATCCAAATTTTCCAATGGCTACCTGAATGGTTCAAATGAGCATTTAACACTGTCACCTTCACACCCTTTTGTTCATGGAATACAAAAATATGACAGTAGTTAAGAATTTTATCTGTTAATTCTGAGGAAAAAATGGCAAAGTGATGACAGGAAAAATATTTTTTTTCCAAAGTATTACTCTAATGCTAAATGTTTTTATGTTTTAAAATCAAGCAAATTTATATGATTGGCTAGACTAAATTCTATCTTTTGGTTTACATATTCTTATATCTATTGTAGAAACTATCTAGGATTGAGTACCTTTAAGCCTTATAAGTAAAGAGGACTTTTAAGCATGGTGAATTTTGTAATGTAAATAATATATTTAAACCATTTTTTGAAGTCTCAGCTATAAAAATTCTACTTAGAGAAGTTAAAAAAAAAAAATCAAGACTTTAATGTGAATAGGTGCCCAGGAAGTGCCTCCAAGTTTAGGCTATGAGGCATCATTAGAAAATAAACGTGAACAGAAGATACAGTTTAAGTGTAAAACACAATATACAACTAAAAATGAATCAGCCCTTTGCCACATGAATTTGTATTAGTTTTCTAGGGGAGAGGTAACACTTGCCAAGACTGTGTAGGCTTTACCTTTTAGTCGCTAATGTAGAATTGTCTTTTAAAGACCTGTTGCCAGAATAAACAAGACGTTTTCAAAATTATCCAACCTGTCTAATAATACTAGTCTTTTGCTTTAAACTGGAATATAGACACACACACACACACACACACACACACACACACACACACACACACACACAATTTAAAATTTATAGCCAGGCATGGTGGTTCATGCCTGTAACCCCAGCACCTTGGGAGGCTGAGGTGGACAGGTCACTTGAGGCCAGGAGTTCGAGACCAGCCTGGCAAACATGGCAAAACCCCGTCTCTACTAAAAATACAAAAAAATTAGCTGGGCATGGTGGCACACGCCTGTATTCCCAGCTACTCGGGAGGCTGAGGCATGAGAATTGCTTGAGTCCAGGAGGCAGAGGTTGCAGTGAGCTGAGATCGCACCACTGCACACCAGCCTAGGCAACAGAGCTGACTCAAAACAAATTAAAGAATGAATGAAAATAAAATAAAATGTATAATTTTTGTTCTCTTTCTCTTTTGTTTTTGTTTTTAGGTTTTAAATTTTTATATCTAAAATTTCAGAAATGCAGAGTAAAGTCAACTAGGAAGAAAATAAAGCAAGCAGCTCAGACACCAACACCACATTAGGTACACTTGTATAAGTAGTCAATTGTTTTTTCAAAAATATACTTTAAATATTGAACAAAAGATTTAATCTTGCTAAGTAATATTTGTTTCAAAGCGGTTTTCTTGGAGAAGTCTTGTTTAGGTTATAGGAAACTCCTCACATGGGCAGAGAAGCTGGCTTTAAGGAGAAAATAATAGTGTGAATGATCTATCTGCAACTTCCCTTTTTAAAAACAGAAGTTGAATCTGTAACACCAAATTTAGAAAGGAGAGTGGATGGCAGCAAATACCCTAAGAATATCATCTGTAGCACAGACGCCCACTGCTGTTCTGTTCTGTTACAATTAAATGTACACTTTACAATCCTGAACTTGCTCAGACAATGCATATATTTAAAGATGATTCATTTAAAAGAAAACATACATCTGAAAGAGTCACAACAAGTCAAAAATCTCACTTAAAAAGTGCCAGATTCCCTCACTATGAGTGCAGAGCTATTCATTTGGCCTCTTTACACAGAGTGCAGCACAATCCAGTACTGGGCTACGGAAAAATCATTTTTGTGGGACTAATGTTGATAATTTCAACATAATTTCTGTTTAGCTTCCTTTAAGAAACTAAAGCCCAAATTACAAAAAGGTAGAGAAAATTTTTAATTAATCAGATACTGATTTTCAATCCATTCTGATTTGTTGCCCCTTTAAAACTGTGAGACATCATGCTTTTAGTTTTAATAACAATTAACAGCAATGAGAATAAAGATTCCAGAATTACTATTTTCTCATTACAGCCAAAAATGAAAAGTGAGAAAACAAACACCTTTCCAAAAGTTCATCAGATGAAAAGATAAAAATTAATGGGGAGCCATACCATTTAATGGACAAGAATACTTAATACTATATACATGCAGATTCTCCCCCAAACTTATCAACAAATTACATGAAATTTAAATCCCATATTTTCCTTCAATGGAACTTGGCAAATGAATCCTAAAATTCATCTGAAATAGAAAAGGGCCAAACACAGTTGTAATAAGCTTAAGGAACAAGATGGGGGACATGTCCTATCAGAGCTTATTATAAAGCTCTAGTAATTAGAGCAGAGTAGAGTTGACATAGGTACAGATAAATAGATCAATGGAACAGAACTGAGAGTTCAGAACCACATATATATGGAAGTGTAATACATGACTGAAGTGAAATTACAGATCAGTAAGGAAAGAATTCAATAAGTAGCTCAGGGCCGGGCACGATGGCTCACGCCTATAATCACAGCACTTCAGGAGGCTGAGGCAGAAGGATCGCTTGAACCCTGCCTGGGCAACATGAAGAGACCCTGTCTCTACAAAAATTTTAAAAATTAGCTGAGCAGGCTGGGCACGGTGGCTCATGCCTGTAATCCCAGCACTCTGGGAGGCCGAGGCAGGTGGATCACGGGGTCAGGAGTTCGAGACCAGCCTGGCCAACACAGTGAAACCCAATCTCTACTAAACATACAAAAAAAATTAGCCAGGCATGGTGGCGGGTTCCTGTAATCCCAACTACTTGGGAGGCTGAGGCAGGAGAATCACTTGAACCTGGGAGGCAGAGGTTGCAGTGAGCCGAGATTGCACCACTGCACTCCAGCCCGGGCAACAGAGAGAGACTCCATCTCAAAAAGAAACAAAACAAAACAAAACAAAAAACCAACATTTAGCTGAGCATAGTGGTCCCAGATTCTCAGGAGGCTGAGGTGGGAGGATCGCTTGAGTCCAGGAGGTCAAGGCTGCAGTGAGCTATGTTGGTACCACTGCACTCCAGCCCAGGTGACAGAGTGAGACTGTCTCAAAAAAATTATAAATAAATAGCTCAGGGCCACCTGATTACCTGTATGAAAAATAAATTAGGTGCCTAATATTTACAAAAATATATATTTCAGGTAGACTAAATAGGTAAAACAAAATTTTAAACTTTTGGGAGAGAATATATGAAAATATGTTTATGGCTTTAGGATAAGGAAAATGTGCTGACTGTAGTTCATCTGAGATTCATTCTCCACTTGCCTCTGCTTGGCTCCATGCCTTGAAATGTTGACATCTAGGGACCACCTCACCTAAGTTCCTTTGCTCACTAGCTTCCAACTGGATTCAGACAAAGAAGGTACCAGAAGGAGACCAATGGGTCAGAAGGTGGAGAAGCTGGGGTACTTCTTCCCTGCTCCTTCCTGCTTTGGGCCCTCACCTGCGAGTACACATCCCTCCACAACTACAGCTTCTGCCAGGTGGCCCCTTCTCCAGGATGCCAACTCCCACCAGGTTCTGGCAACACCATTTCTTCCCCTTTCCCCTTTAGGCTTAAGGACAGTAACAGCTTCCTACAGTTATTTGTCTTCTGTGCCTCAACTTTTGTCACATCTCTGTAAAATGTCCCTTCACTAGTGTCTCTTTAGTTGAATCATCTCAGTAGAATTCTGTTTCCTGCAGGGATTCTGACTATTTAAGAAACAAAACACCCAATGAACAAACCATAAAGAAAAATATCAATAGCTTTGACTACACTAAAATTAAACATCTCTTACATAAAATACACTACAAACAAGTTAAAGGCAAGCTAAAGATTGTCAAATGATATACGTGATTCATAGAAATAGAATCAACAAAAGATTAGTATCCAGAATTAACAAAGAACTCCTCTGAATCAATCTTTTAAAAGACATATAAATCCAATAGAAAAATGGGTGAGGAAACTAAAATGTCCAATGAACACAGGAATAGGCACTCAACTTCATCAGTAAAAAGAAAAATGCAAATCAGGTTGTGTCAGTGGACATGCCGCTAATCCCAGCACTTTGGGAGGCTAAGGTGGTAGGACACTTGAGGCTAGGAGTTCAAGACCAGCCTGGGCAACATAGCTAGACCCTCATTTCTACAAAAAAAGAAAAACGCAAATTATAAAGAGATATTTCATAGCTATCAAATTGATAAAAATCAAAGTTTTATATGTATACCAATATCAAATACTGATGAGAAAGCAGATAAAAAGGAACTCTCATAAAACTTGTGGGTATATAATTTGGTATGACCACTTTGGAGATAATTAGGCATTTTCTTTGTTTGTTTGTTGTTTCTGTGACAGTCTTGCTCTGTTGCCCAGGCTGGAGTGCAATGGTGCCAACACGGCTCACTGCACCTTGTCCTCCCAGGCTCAAGCGATCCTCTGAGACTACCATATAGCTGGGACCACAGGTGCACATCATAATGCCCAGCTAATTTTTATGGGTTTTTGTAGAGATGGGGTCTCACTATGTTGCCTAGGCTGGTCTCGAACTCCTAGGCTCAAGTAATCCTCCTGCCTCAGCCTCCCAAAGTGCTGGGATTATAAGCCTGAGCCACCATGCCCAGCCTAATTAGGCACTGTCCAGTAAAGTTGGAGATGCACACACACCCTGCCACATACAGTCTTTCTCATATAGAAAAATAAGCTCTACAGAAAAGGATTCAAGTGACTGTTTCCTCAGTTCTCCCAAGGATGGTATAAAGTTAAAATCTGTGATGTGCTAGCAAATGTTTAACAACCAGCTAGGGGGATAGGGAAGGAAGCTTTTATTTGTAGCATTTGCTGATTTCTGTGGTATAAATACCCACACCATGGCTGATTTCAAGCCTCCCAACTGAACTCAAGAATTAGGAAGAGATTAGCACATTCATTCTTAGGAGTGGCTATCAATCTCCAGCTCCAGCTCAACACTTGAATGATTCCAGACTTACAGAAGTTAATTCATTACTCTACAAAGATACCTTAAGAGATTGGGGCTTAATTCCCTCAAGGAATTCTGGATGAGAAGGGCTAAGTCTAGAATCTAGAGAGACTCTTGCTTTTATCCCCATGAAGACATAGGAGAAGAATCTTTGTGGCAGTATTGCTTGTAATAGCAAAATATTGTAAGTAACCTGAAAGTTCAAGACGATACCCTTGAAAACTACAGTGGTTAAAAAGAACTAAAGGTCTTTCCAGCCCTGGCCCCAGACCCTACAGCCATGGAGATGTTGATGCCTAAGAAGAACCAGATTGCCGTTTATGAACTCCTTTTTAAGAAGGGAGTCATGGTGGCAAAGAAGGTTGTCCACATGCCTAAGCACCCAGAGCTGGCAGACAAGAATGTGCCCAACCTTCATGTCATGAAGGCCATGCAGTCTCTCAAGTCCTGAGGCTGCATGAAGGAACAGTTTGCCTGGAGACGTTTCTACTGGTACCTTCATCTGCCCCCGGAGATTGTGCCTGCCACCCTACGCCACAGCCATCCAGAAGCTGGCAGGCCTTGGCCTAAAGGTCTAGGGGGTGAGCAACCTGCAAGACTCACAAGAGGGGAAGCAGACAGAGATATACCTACAGGCGGAGTGCTGTGCCCCCTGATGCCAACAAGAAAGCCGAGGCTGGGGCTGGGTCAGCAACCGAATTCCAGTTTAGAGGCGGGTTTGGTCACGGACGTGGTCAGCCACCTCAGTAAAATTGGAGAGGATTATTTTGCATTGAATAAACTTACAGCCAAAAAAACTTAAAATAAAAAAAAAAGAACTAAAGGTACCATGTATTGTGTGTTGATCTCAAAATATAAAGCTTTATCTCAAAAACAAATATTGACTAAAATAAAGCAAGTTATAAAATATATACAACACCATTTATATAACATATTTTTAAACATGCAAAACACTGTATATATAGTTTACATAATATGTATGCAATTATAGAAAATAGATTTAAAAATTCAAGAAAGTAGTTACCTCTGGTAACAGGAGGAGGGTAATAGAATCAGGGAGAGACACACAGGAGATGTCTTTTTAAAAAGTATCAAAGTATCAAAAGCAAATAAATGTATTCTAATTATTTCATTGTTTCAGAATATAGTAAGTTAAAGAAATACATTTTCTGTTCTTTCTTCCTTATGGTTCCCATGAAGTAGAACCGTGTAAGATTTTTTTTCCTACAACTTCTAGCACCTGTTAATATTGGACAACACTTGTATTGCAAGCATTCATTTATTCCCTATTATTTCAGTAATAAACAATTTATTCTTCTCATTCGTTCTGATATATTATCCTTCTCGCTCTCAATATTAGATTGTAAAATCCAATGATAATGCTAAATCAACCTAAAGTTCTTCAATAGGAAGCCCAGCTCATCGCTCAAGTATAAGAGAGTAAGTGGTTTAATGCCTGTTTTGGGTGTTATTTCTTACCTGCCAGGCGAACTTCTATCATGCTAACAAGGATAAATCTTCCTCACAAAATATGGAAGGCTTCTTGTTACTTCCTTAAAATGACAAAGAACTCAGCACTAAAAAGTGAAATCTTGTTTGTTTTTTTTTTAAGCAAAAAATAGAAACACAGTTTCCCCATAAAATATCTTTCACTAGGTGTTCAGGTGACCACCAAGTGCTACACCAAACGCATTGCAGCTCCTTCTTATGTCTCTTCTTATTGGGGATCTTGACCTTTGGGAACATGATGTTTCAGTGCATGTGTAGTGTGACTTTTTTTTCAAAGAGATTGTCTTGAAATAAGCCTATGTTTTAAGTACACACTTTTCTGCAAGCTAGCAGGCATTCTGAAGCTAGGTGGTTCTAAATAAAGAACTCTAGTCAACAACAGGAAATAACTCCCACAGAAAAAAGGGGCAGAATACAAACTCTCACCAACTCTTGTACACAGCTCACAACGGCCTTTTGTTCCATGCACATTAAGCCTGAAATCTTTACTTTTCAGAGCATGTTGGGGCCTTCGCAGAGCAATTAAACATTTCTTTTCCTTTTGCTGGTGTCCTTGCCTTCTTTCCTCTGAGGAAGTTAATCTTACAACTAACTGCTTACTATGAGATAGCAAATCAGAAAACAGAACAGTTTGTATTTTAACAACTTTTTTCTTAATGGAACTTCTCAAGATAAAAACAAGTTTTGGTGTAAAAACTCACTTTTCCACCTAATACACATGACACCATGGAGAGACACACATACATGTACTAAAGGAGTAGGTTCACGTGCAGTATATGTTTCTAAATCTATCAACAAGGATACATCACATTAACCCATATATCTAGATTGATGGGTTATCAGCACTTTACCAGTGGTCAGCAAATCAATGCAACTAGAAGACAAATTTATATCCTCTTCAAAGGTTCCCATCTTGAGTCTTTAGAAAAAGAGGAAGGACAATCTAGATCCCAAGCCAACCAAACAGAAAGACATTTAGATGGTAGTCTTTAAAGTCAAAGTGACACCTATTAGAACAGACTGGTGGCATTCAACTATAACACAGCACAGGTGCTCCTGACAAGGGAATGAGACTGAGCAAAAAAGCTTCAGTATGACTGAAGATTGGTATTTCTTCCCTCTCTTGTACATTCAGCCTTGCCCTTCCTACTGGCTCCTTGCTGCAATCAATAAATTACAGATTCACTGTATTCTATCTTCACTTTTAAAACGGGAATCAATCCTCCCCATGTTTAATGCTGCAGGAATGCTGCTGGTAGCTACTTCTGTCTATCTACAGCTTTATTTTTCTTCCGGCTTCCTCTGTCTACTGCAGGACAACTCTACTGACCATCCCACAAACGGGCAACAGTGACTCCTAAATGGCATGGCCAATGGACATTTCTCAGCTCCTCATACTACTTAGCCTTTCTGTAGCATCTGACATTACTGACCACCTCGAAAGGTTTCCTTCAAGTTGAACTGTAGTCTCCTGGTTCTTGTCTCCTTGGCCACTTGTAGTTTCCTCTTTGGCCACTTTGTTGACTCCTCTTCCTCTGCCCTCCCTATAAACCTGTAGTTTTAAACTTAAAAAACAACAACAACAATTTCCGGCTGCAGAGAGGGCCAGAGAGGGGTAAAGTACTGTGGTGGGGGGCGGGATGGAGATGGCTATGGTTCATGGCCGGGTTGGGAGCAGACATGAGAATGGTTGATTAGGATATTAGAATCCTCAGAAAAATTTAGGAATGTTAAGTGTTTCGAAAAACAATTTCCCAGTTAATAATCCCAGTTACCTAATTAACTATGTAAATATTAGTATTCCCTATGGTTTTGTCTTGCCCCTTTTCTCTTCCTATCCTAGAAACTCTCCCTAGGCAATCTCACCCATTCTCAGAGCACCTACATGCTAATGACTCACAAATCATTAACTACATTCCAAACCTTTCTCTCTGAGCTCCAGATGTGACCTGTTTATATAGGAAGACTATGCAACCCAGTTTATAAGGGTCATTCCTGGTTTATGCTTGTTATCCTGGCATAATTATTAATAGCACCCTGTGTCAATTTCGAAAAGGTCCTGGTTTGAATGATAAAAGCATATAATTAACCTATTCATGTCCCGTTGCCTATCAGACATCTCCACTGGGTATCGTAAAGGCATCTCCAACTCACAGCACATCTAAAGTTGTCCTAATCATATTCTCCTTAAATTGCCCCCTACTTCCCAAATGCCTAAATATGGTTAAGGCACAACATCCACCTAGAGTCTCTGTTGGAAATCTCAGATTCAAAGTATCTTCCATCTCTCTTACCCTCACATTCATCCAGACACAAAGCCCTGTCAATCTTCTCTCTTATTTTCCATGTATGTCCCATTTCTCCCACCGCTGCCCTAGTCAATACTCTAGTTATCTTTCACTTTGATTATGGCAACAATCTGTCTCCCAATTTCCAGTCTCGAATATTCTCCTCTAATCCATCCACATGACTTACTGTATGACAGGTAGCATGGTAGGTCCTAGAAATACAAAATGAACAAGAGATGCTCCCACCCAGTTCAGGTGGAAGATTAACTCATCATTGTTATGCAATGGGTTATGTGGTGGGTGTAAGAGACATGCACAGGATGACAATGGACATGCAGGAGTGGCCACAGAGCCTGGCCAGTGTGGAATGAGGCCAGGAAGTGGATTTTAGGGTAAACAGGAATTAGTCAAGGTCATTAGTCAAGGTCATCAAAGGCAGATGGAACAGGATGAACAAAGATAGGGAGGTGAGAAATAGCATGTGATGTGGGTACAGATCTGAAGTGTAAATTTCAGGCAGGGAGTAGCAATACATAACACTAGAGAGTTTGAGTTTGGCTGGGGCACGTCCAGGAAGATCTTGGAGGCAACACTGAGTGTGGCCTTTATGTTCTGAAGTCATTAAGAGATCTTCCATGGGAGAATGGCATGACGTGGTTTTCACTTTAGGAAGTTAACTCCCCATTGATTCTTGAACTTTACTGAATGATTCTAACATTTACTTAGACAAACCAACAAATGAGGAAAAAATGAAATAAAAATTAAAAAAGGATATTAAAATATATTTAAAAACAATAATTAAGAGTTGGATTCTGGCAAAAGAAAAATATAAATGAATCTGAATTGAAACACCTGAAACAGACTTTAGTAAAAAGATTTAGTATACACTAAAGACACATTCTCATAAGTGAGGTAGGGGAGGCATGTGCAATGAATGGTTTATTATTTAGGGAGGAAAAACTAACATTAGGCCCTTGCCTCATACAATATGATAAAACACCAGAGATTAAAGAATAACATTAAAAAACATAAGAGAACTAAAAGAAATTACAGATGAATAATTTATCTTAGAGGTAGATAAGACCTTTCCAAACATAAAGCAAAAGAGCCATGAAGATAAAACTGACTACATTAACAAAAACTATATAACAAAAAGCACCATAAGCAAAAATTTTTTTTAAATGACAAACTAGGAAAAATAACTGCAACACAGGTAACAAAGACTTAGTAACTTTATAACCTAAAGAGGTCTTATGAATCAATTAGAAAACCATCAATACTAAATTAGAAAACACTAAAACAAAATTTTATAAATGAGCGAAGGACCCAAACTAATCATTATCAAGGGAAGCAATGCATGAAAAAGCAATACAAATTTAAAAGAACTGTAATTTTTACATAGTAAGCTAGTTAAAGTTGTTTTAAAGCTGTTAACAATGTGAGGGTGCAGTGGACAGGTTGTCTCACAGTTACTGATGTGAGTATAAACTGATTTAACCTTGGGAAAGACAGGGTTTTGGAGATGTGTATCAAGAACCTTTTAAAATTTCTATATCCTGTAATGTGGTCATTTCATTTCTAGAAATTTGCCCCATAGACCTAATCGGAACCATGCATAAAGAATGTGTTCATTCAACAATTATTTATTTATTTATTTGTTTATTTGAGACAGGGTCTTATTCTAACTCTCAGGCTGGAGTGCAGTGGCATGATCAAGCTCACTGAAGCCTCAGCCTCCTGGGCTCAAGCGATCTGCTTGCTTCGGCCTCCCAGAGTGCCAGGATTACAGGTGTGAGCCATCATGTCCAGCCCAACAAAAATTTATTGAATGCTTACTATGTCCTAGTGTTTTTGTTTTGTTTTGTTTTGTTTTGAGATGGAGTTTCACTCTTGTCATCCAGGTTGGAGTGCAATGGCACGATCTTGGCTCACTGTAGCCTCCGCCTCCCAGGTTCAAGCGATCCTCCTGCCTCAACCTTCCGAGTAGCTGGGATTACAGGCGTGCACCATCGTGCCAGGCAAATTTTTGTATTTTTAGTAGGGACGGAGTTTCACCATGTTGGCCAAGCTAGTCTCGAACTCCTGCCCTTAGGTGATCCGCCCTCCTCAGCCTTCCAAAGTGCTAGGATTACAGCCATGAGCCACTGCAACCAGCCTAAGTTTTAGGAGCTGGAATATGGCTGCAAACAAAACACAAAATCCCTGTTTTCCCGGATCTTACATTCAGGATGGTGGGAGAAAGTGGAATAAATTCGTAAATTATATGGTATATTAGAGATTAAGTGCTATGGGAAAAATAAAGTAGGAAAAAAGGATGGGTAATGCGTGCTTGAGTGTGTATGTGTGGGGCAGGGCTGCAATTGTAAAGAGGTGGTTGAATGTACCTTGATAAGAAAATGACATTTGAGGCCGGGTGCAGTGGCTCACGCCTGTAATCCCAGCACTTTGGGAAGCTAAGGAAAGCGCATCACAAGGTCAGGAGATTGAGACCATCCTAGCTAACACAGTGAAACCCCATATCTACTAAAAATACAAAAAATTAGCCGGGCGTGGGGGCACATGCCTGTAATCCCAGCTACTCGGGAGGCTGAGGCACGAGAATCACTTGAACTCGGGAGGTGGAGGTTGCAGCACTCCAGCCTGGGCAACAGAGTAAGAATCCATCTCAAAAAAAAAAAAAAAAAAAAAAGGAAATTAATCATCCCATGGAGTTGTAAAGATTAAATAAATTAAGTGCTTTCTTTTTTCCAAAATGACAGGAGCCATTTTATTATTTTAATTTTTTATAGAGACAGGCGTCTCGCTATGTTGCCCAGACTGGTCTCAAACTCCTGGTTTTAAGTGATCTTCCTGCCTTGGGACTCCCAAAGTGCTGGATTACAGGAGTGAGCCACCAGCCTGAGATAATTTTAAAAGGTACAAGGACCTGACACTAAACAGCCATGTTGGAGGAGGGAGACAACAGCCAGATGAAAGGTAAGTGATGTTGGAGGGGTGCACGTGTTTCCCAGGGGGAGAAGGGAGACAGAATAATGTTTTGAGATACCATGTGAGGTTTCTTGCTGTCCAGCCTCTTGTGCAGCTGGAGATGGCCAGGTGCTGCAGTTCTGGCTAGTCAGGTGTAAAGGGAAGTCTGCTGGAAGTTCTGGGAAGGAATCTTCTTTCTGGTAGCCGTCTGTGACCATGATATAACAAGAATAAGGGTAAGGCCGGGTGGGGTGGCTCACGCCCATAATCCCAGCACTTTGGGAGGCCAAGGGCAGGAGGATCATTTGAGCCCAGGAGTTCAAGACCAGACTGGGCAATATAGCAAGACCTCATCTCTACTAAAAATAACTGTTAAAAATTAGCCAGGTGTGGTGGTGTGTACCTGTAGTCCCAGCTACTCGGGAGGTTGAGGTGGGAAGCCCAGGAGGTTGGGGCTGCAGTAAGCTATCATCACACCACTGCCCTCCAACCTGGGTGGCAGAGTGAGACCTTGTCTCAAAAAAAAAAAAAAAAAAAAACCAAAAACAAACAAAAAAAGGGGATGGGGTAGGTGACAGAGCGAGAACTTGTCTCAAAAAAAAAAAAACAAACAAACAAACTAAAAAACCCCAAAACAAAAATAAGGGATAGGGTAAAAGCCCAACACACTGAGAGGAGTAGAGCAGAGGTCCAGGTGGGGCCTGGGTCCTTGATGACACCCCCACCCCCATCCCTGCCATGCTGGGACCACCCAGCTCTAGACATCTGAGGAAAACAGTAAATGGCCTTGTGGTTATTTTGTAACTCTGTAGATGTGGGCCAACGGGCCAAAAACCACAGGCCACTAAATCACCTAAGGACTAGTTTAAACACAGCTCCCTAAACCTCACCCACTCTATTCAAACTTTATCTCTGTGGGAGGGGCTTAAGAATCTGCATTTTATACTTCCCAGTTGTACTGGTTTCCTATTGTTGCTGTAACAAATTATAACCTTAGTGGGTGAAAATGACACAAATTTATTCTCATATAGTTCTGGAGGTCAGAAGTCTAAAAATCAAGGTTTTGAGAGGGCTGCATTCTTCCAGAGGCTTCAGGGGAGGCCCTCCTTCATTGTCTTTTCCGGCTTCTAGGGGCTGCCTTGCATTCATTCCTTGGCTCATAACCCCTTCCTGCATCTTCAGAGCACATAATTCCAACCCTTGCTTCTGTCATCCCACCTTCTTCTTCTGCATTTGATGCTCCTGCCCCACTCTTATAAGGACCCCTGTAATTACACGGAGCCCAGCCAGAAAATGATGATCTCCCCATTTCAAGAACCTTAATTACATTTGCAAAGTCTCTTTTACCACATAAAGTAACATACAGGGAGCATTACTCTGACCACCACACCAGCTGATTGTGGAACCACCGAAAATCAGATTTAAGCCACTGTTTGTTGGCTTTTCTGTAACCTGCAGGTGAAAGCATCTTAATAAACCACTTACTGGTGATAAAAAAACTTTAACCTAGCAGTTCTCAGTAGGAGCAGAGGTGGCGGATGAGGGGACAGAGAAAAAGGTCTGGGAAAGCTATGCACATTAGAATCATTTGGGATCTTTTTCCAAAATATATGTACCTGAGTTCTGCCCTAGACCCATGGAATTGGGATACCCTGGTATGTACAGGTGAACAAACTTCCCTGGGAGATTCAGCTGCAATCCCTAGTTAAGATCTACTGAATAACCTCCAACTATGCCTTAGCTTTCTTATCTGTAAAATATTGAAATATGTCTTGCCTGTCTCTCATGATTTTGTGGAGATCAAGGTAGGCAAAGTATACACAAGCACTTTGAAATTAATAAAGAGCTACATAAGTATAACTAGTGATTGGCCAGGCGTGGTGGCTCATGCTTGTAATCTAGCACTTTAGGAGGCCAAGGCGGTGGATCACTTGAGGTCAGGAGTTCGAGGCCAGCCTGGCCAACATGGTGAAACCCCATATCTACTAAAAATACAAATAATTAGTCGGGCGTGGTGGCATGCACCTGTAGTCCCAGCTACTCGGGAGGCTGAGGCAGGAGAATCGCTTGAACCTGGGAGGTGGAGGTTGCAGTGAGCTGAGATCACACCACTGCACTCCAGCCTGGGCGACAGAGCGAGACTCTGTCTCAAAAAAAAAAAAAAAAAGTATAACTGGTGAAATTGATGCAGGCTGTAAATGTTGGTGTGTAAAACAATTCATCCAGAGAGAACTCGTTACTTGGAACTTATAAAATAAGCAAAAATAAATCCTTCAACAAAAATAAGATAAAACAAAGCACATATACCAAACCTCATACATTAACATGTATTACCTAAGTGCCTATTTAATCTTAAAGATTAAAATATATCTGGCCTTTTTCCCAAACCACAGATTGTAAATGAAAATTTAGAAATTTAGAAGGGAGAAAGAATTAAAAGAGGCAAGTGCATGATAGTAGAAAAAAGAAAAAGACAGCTAACAACTAGAATAGAAGGGAGGGATTATAAAAACATTGATTTGGCTGGGCATGTTGGCTCATGCCTGCAATCCCAGCACTTTGGGAGGCACAAGTGGGTGGACTGCTTGAGCCCAGGGGTTCCAGACCATCCCTGGGCAACATAGCAAGACCCCATCTCTTTTAATTAAAAACAAAAACCAACACTGATTCAATAATTCAAAAAATTTACTGATCTAGGACCATTAAAATAATGGTAAATAGCACCATGTCCCTTACTAGCTCTACCCTAAAGGAATCTATTTCACAGAATATTTTAGCAATCTAAATGATCCTGAATCATGATGAAAATGTAGCATTGCTCAATGCTGTCTATGGAAAAAATATAATAATAACATCAACAACAAACATGATATAAAGAAAGATTTTTATTGAACAAGCTTATGTTAAACAAGTTTAGGTACTTAAAGAGATAAACTTCAGGTGTCTATAAAATTCATATGCACAGAAAGTTGGTATGCTATATAAATAACAAGTCTGTGTAAACAAAGGCATTATAAATCTACATATAAATTCTGCTGATGTGAAGGAAGTTCTCACAAATCATAAGAGCTCAATAAATGTGTAAAAAAATAAACAAAAAAACCCCAAAAAAACCTGTGTTTTTTAGGAGACCAAAATAAACATTATCACCTTCATGGATGAAGAATGGTGACAGATCAGTCCATCTGCTGGCTGTGGATAATTTTAAACTTGGATAATTACAGTACTTTAAAAAACTGTATAGCATTTACAGATTATAAAGCACGCTGACATCATCATCTTATTTGTTCCCCATCCCCAAGACCCCAAGCACCAGCTACTACTCTGTTTTACACCTGAGGAACTGAGCAAGGCTCAGAGAAAACTTTCTCAAGATGCCACAACCACCAAGCAGCAAAGCCCAGACTGGAATCTATATCTTCTACTTCAAGATCTGGTTTTCATTTTCTAATTTATATTACTGTAAATATCACTTTACTTAACTGTCTAAAGAAGATTCTTTGCCAAGGCACATTTCTAAAAACAAACTCAAATGGAAACAAACTTATGGTGATCTATCTATCTATCTAGCAATCAATCATCTATCTATCATCAATCAAACAGCATGAACCAGAAAAACTTTAATATATCTTTTTAGAAATATATTCTATTTTTCCTTCTTAATACACCCACATACAGCCTAAGTTACTATAAACAGCTTTAGCTTAGAGTGAAATTTTATGACTGAATTTTAAACACTTAAATAGAAAATGCTAAGATGGTCTTATCTAGTAAACAAGAGCATTAGCTCTAAAAACAAAAAGCTCAAAATGTACTGATTTCACAAGCATTTGGCTTCTATGTAAAAAACTGCAGGTACTTCAATGGCGTGTTTTACTTTTATTTGTGTTTCTAGAGTACTACTATGCTTCCATGCTAATTCAACCCACGTATGTTGACGACACATGCGGATCCTAAAATGCCATGATTCATCTGAGGCTGCCACAGTTGTGCAGCTTAGGGATGTACCCATCAGATGTGAGGCTGCATGCATTCACACTTTCTGTCCCTGTCACACACTGCAAATAACTCCAGCAAAGCATAGTCATCCACCTCTGACTCACCCTCCCACCTGAGGGAGAGCCTGTGCTATGAGACTGAAGTAGAGGCACCCTTCATCAGAAATCATCTTTTCTACATTAATGGTAAAAAAAAAAAAAAAAAAAGAAAAAAGGCTTCATTATGAGTTTGGCCGCTTTTATACCATTTTATACCATTAGTACCTGTTAGTTCTTTTGCAGAGAAACCAGAGAAGCAAAACAAAGAGTATTTTGAGACTACTTAACATGTAACTTAGCAAACTGTGGGCAACATTTTCTGACATGCCTGCAAACACTGACTGTGGAGTCAGAGAGTCCTGGGACAGACAGGGTTTCAACTTCTAGCTTGACCATGTGTTGGTTGGTTGACTTTCAGCAACTTGCTTAAGCCTCAATTTCCTCATCTGTAAAAAGGGGGTAGACCCAGAACCTGCAGTGTGGTGTTACTGTGAGAATTAAATGAGATAATGTATGTAGAAAGGTTAGTGCAGCCTCTGAAAATGATAAACAACAGTAGCTATTTTTGTTAATAATTATTTAATAACATAATGCTCATCAAATTCAATACTGTGCTGGTGGTCACTGGCGCTGGATGGAGAGCTCCCTGGTTTGTCCCCAGCAGGCCTCGTCACTGCTGCCAACTGGGACAAATCTTACAGAGGCGTTGTGGTGCGCACTGTACAGGAGAGATTAGATGAAGCTCCACTCATTTAAGGCATTAGGTCAGACTGGAGTATAGGAGAAATATATTTTTATTGAATGAATCTCATCATCTGACTAGCATTCAAAATGTACCTCTGCCACTGCAAATTTAATATAAAACCAATACCCCTGTTTTTTCTTCATCTAACATTTACCAAATGTCCACTGTGCCAGGCTTTAGGCTAAGCTTAAGAAAAGACTCTCTCACAAATTACTAAGAGTGTCAAACCTCTGGATTGTTAATTTTCTGAGATTCCCTCCTCTTGTCCTTTTGCTTTAGTTATATTCTGATGGGAAAACATAATAAAGTCTAGGAAAGACCAGCTACTTTCTTCAATGGCTTTATAACTCAAGTAACAGGAGCAATCAGCATGCTTCTTCCTACTTTCATTGCTATAACTGGGTTACAGCACTTTTTTTTTCTACATTAAAAAATGCCAGTAATGAGCTGGGTGCAGTGGTGCACACCTGTAATCCCAGCTATTTGGGAGGCTGAGGAGGGAGGATCACTTGAGCCCAAGAGTTTGAGAGCAGCCTGGGCAGCATAGCAAGATCTCATCTCAAAAAACAAACAAACAAACAACAACAACAACAAATAAAACAGGATGGGAGAACTGGGGGAATAGATACAGCACGGAGAGTTAATAGAGTGGTTAGTAGTCCATAAGTGGTAAGAGACTGTGGCTTACATTTATAATTTTAAGGTAGAAAAAAATGAATTAAAATCTCAAATGATTAGCAATTGAAATGGCTTTGAATTTGGTTGGTAATTAATAGTAATAACCACAATGGCATCTTGGACTTCTGCATATAGCGCTTTTCTCCAAGGATCTCCATATGCTCCTTTACCCCTCCCAGCCACCCTGTGAGGAAGACAGGGCTCCGGCTCTGGCAGGGAGGCAACCTTCTGGCCTTTGGACTTGGAACCCAATGCTCTTTTCACCACCTTTTTCCCTTTTCACTGTCTTCTCACAACATCTCTTGAAGATAAAGAAGGACCAGATACCTGGTAGAAATGAAGCAAAATGGAGCAGAGGAATTATGTAAATTCAGGGATAAAGAAAGGCTAGAAAGGCGCTGGGCGGGGTGGCTCATGTCTGTAATTCCAGCACTTTGGGAGGCCGAGGCGGACGGACCACTTGAGGACAGGAGTTCGAGACCAGCCTGGCCAACATGGTGAAACCTCATTTCTACTAAAAATACAAAATTTAGCCAAGTGTGGTGGCGGGTGCCTATAATCCCAGCTACTCGGGAGGCTGAGGCAGGAGAATCACTTGAACCTGGGAGACGGGGGTTGCAGTGAGCCGAAATTGTGCCACTGTACTCCAGCCTGGGCAACACAGCGAGACTCTGTCTCAAAAAAAGAAAAAAAGGCTTTTAAAAGCTGTTCAAGAGAAATACAATCTGAGTCTAATTAGGTTCACCCAAACTGGGTGTGCTGAACCTAATGACTCTTCATTAACGCAATACTCACCTCTCATCAACGAGGTTTGCTAGCATAGCCCTTGTGAGTAGTGGGTACAGAGAAACAAAAAAAAGGTCTTAATATTTAGGTCAATGTGGTCAAGTTGTCAGTGCTAGACCCATAAAGGAAGGAAGGGAAAAAAGAAGAGAAAGAGAAGCTTTGATTACTATGAAACATTTCTCAAAGATTTAGATGAAGTCAAACCATGGCACCTGAGATGTTATTCCCTGTAATTCAAATGTAAATTCAGAGATGGGTAGCTCTGCCCCAAGGAAATTCAACTTTCAGAGAGCATGTATGCAATATCTTCAGGCCCAGAATATATTCAAACTTGGTAGGGCATCACATGGCCATTAGTTAACATTATAATTTGCTTTTGAACATAGAGTGTTTCTAATTCAACCAGAGCTTATTTCCAAATCTTTAACCATTCTGTAGACAAAAAAAAAAAAGTAGCATTATGACATTATTACTAAGCAAAAGACTAAAAATACTAAAATGCAATGGAAACTATTCTTTGAGTACATATACAACTCCCATTGTTATTAAGAGAGCTGAGCACACACACATTTAGAGGGAAAAAATACTCTGTAATGCCTCAGAGCTACTGTGATGCAGTAGCTTCCTAAAACTTAAGAAGAAAAGCAGAGACTGGTTAGATTTGCAGTTTTCAAATAGGTACATGTCCAATCCATTATTTATTTTGGGTTAATTTTAGTGAAAAAAAATTACCTCACATGAAATGGTTGCATCACTGAAAGGTTAGATCATTACACTCTTTTCAGAAAAGCAAAGATAAGTTTAGTAAGTGTAAATAATACACTAAATAAAGGTCCCCTTTCTCAGTTGAGAAAACACGTGAGTTGAAATCAAGTATGGAGAATTCTGGAATCAGTTTCATAATTACTTATGACACCACAAGTAGTGAGAGCAAAAATCCATAAATAGGAACTTTTTTTTTTAAGTTCACAATTATGTGGTTGGGTACTTATTTACCCACCAATAGCTATGCAGACCATAAGGTCTCAAAAACAAAGAAGTATGCTCTCTCTGTGTTAAGACTTCTGTCTTTCTTTGGAGAAGAATGGGTGTGGTCGTGGTGGGGGAGGGAGGGCATTTAAGCTGGAAGAGGCTTGTGAAGCTCATCCAAGACTTTCATTTTAAGAAAGATAGATAAACAAACAAACATTGGTTCCTTTTATTGAGGAATCTGCCTATCTGCCCGGTTGCAATAGTGAATGAACTTCTTTTACTGTGGTGTGGGTGTTGGGGGTTGACAAGATTTTTAATTGTATATTACCAACATGGGTTTAAAACTTTTTTTTTTTTTGGTGTTTTAAAACTAACCACCCTCCCCCTTCAAAAACAGTAAAACTTGTTTCTTCTGGTGAACAAAGACTTGGGCCCTCTAATGGTTTCATGCGAGTTGGTTTTTTAAGACCTGGAAACTGATTGGGTGACATTTAATCTTCGAGATTAAAATCACTTGGTGAATATTGTATTGTTCCACTGTTCTCACTGTCATTTTGGCATTTGGGGCCTCGCTCTGCTGCTTCTGCTGGAGCACTTACCAGCTAATGAAACCTAGCCCAGGAGCAGCTGCCTGAATCTATGTCAAACTGCATCTGGCACCCATCTATCTTCCAGTCATCTAAATTCACCTCGGAAATCATACAAAAGCAGCCACATCAACACACCAGTCTTTGTTTTATCAAGGCTGTAAAGCAATTTTAGACTTAAAAAAAAAAAAAGTCCTATGTATTTCAGAGTGGCAGCTTTTGAAAGGATGAGGGAAAGTATTTTCTAAATCCTGAGAATATTGAGACTTTAAAATACCAAGTAAAAATTTGGTAGACCATCATTAGCACGGTTTTGGCTGAAACAGTACATTGAGGGGCTTGCCAGTAGAGACACAATGCTGCCGACAGATCCCAGACAAGGAGGCGAGTCTGCTTAAAATTCTTGAGTTGTCACAGTTATTAAATATGCTGCACCACAAAACCTTCCAGTACTCAAGGTTTTCTCACTATCAGTTCTGTGGAATTATCAGAAATGCTGGTTTTAGCAAATAAATTATTTACATGTGCATTCAGGGAACATTCTTTTCAAAAACCATTATATGAGAGAGAGAACAGTTTTCCTGAATGAGAGTATACAGATAAATAAAATATGTTATTTAAAAGATACACTCTTACTAAAATGGTAAGTAGTTGGATCACTCTGCAGTAGCTGACTTTTCTCCTACCCTTCTGATGATGACCTGTATAAGGGGATACCGTTTTCTTTAACTGTGATGGCTAAAGCTTGAGCCTTTAAGAAATGAGTATAACAAACATGTACAAAAGGATCTACAAGGAAAGCCAAGTCATAGATGATGCCTTAAAGCAAACTTAGTTTTCAGGTCAGCAATACGTAAAAGATAGCTTTTCTTTTGCTTATTTGTTGATTTTAATTCTAATATATGTTATAAATTTCCCTTGAGATAGTGTTTTACCTGCGTCCTATGCTTTTCTGAAAAAAAATTGTGCACTTTGGGAGGCCGAGGCGGGCAGATTGCCTGAGCTCAGGAGTTCAAGACCAGCCTGCGCAACACTGCGAAACCCCGTCTCTACTAAAATACAAAAAAATTAGCAGGGCGTGGCGGTGTGCGTCTGTAATCCCAGCTACTCAGGAGGCTGAGGCAGGAGAATCGCCTGAACCCGGGAGGCGGAAGTTGCAGTAAGCCGAGATCACGCCACTGCACTCCAGCCTGGGCGACAGAGCGAGACGCAGTCTCAAAAAAACAAACAAAACAAAAATTAATTGTGGCACTTACATTTACCATTCTAACCTTTTTAAAGTGTACAATTAAGTTCCTTCACAATATTGCACAACCATCACCATTATCCATTTCCAGAACTTTTTCATTGCCCCAAGAAGAAATGGTATACTTATTAAATGATGATTCTCCATTCTCTACTACCCTCAGCCTCTGGTAATGAGGCTATTCTATTCCTCAGCTATTCTATGTTGTCTTTATGAATTTGACTATTTTAGGTACCTGATGTGAGTAGAAGTCTGTTATTTTGTGCATGATTTATTTCACTTAGTTTATTTTCCAGGTTCACGCACGGTGTACCCAGTATCAGAATTTCATTCTTTTTTAAGGCTAATATTCTATTGTATGTACATACCACATGTTGTTTATCCAGTCTCTGTTGATGGACATTTAGGTTGTTTCCACCTTTTGGCTATTGTGAATAATGCTGCTGTGAACACTGGCATATGATTATCTGAGTTTCTGCTTTCAATTCTTTGGGGTATATACCTAGAAGTGGAATTGCTGGATCATACTGTAATTCTATGCTTACCTTTTTGAGGAAGTGAAAAGTAGCTTTTTAAAACAAATCTTTTAAAACATAATTATGTTCTTGTAATGAGCCATACGTTCATTTAATGGCTAAAATTCTTTCCCTCTGATGTGTGGAGGTCCCAGTTGTCTCTACATTGCTAAATTAAATGATCAGTTCTCACACCTTACCTGACCTGACCTACACAGTGGATCAGGTGACCACTCCCTCCTCTAGGAAACACTCTGTTCACTTGGCTTCCAGGACCCTACACTCCTGATTTGTCTTCCTCTTTCACTGGCCACGCCTCTCAGTCTCTCTTAGTAAGTTCTTCTCCCTCTCCTTGGCCTTTAAAACTCTCAAGGGTAACTGGGGCTCAATCCTTGGGCTTCTTCAATATGCTCCTCCCTTGGAGATCTCATCTAGTTTTATGGCTTTACATACCATATAAATATTGTCAACTTCCAAATTTGTATCTCCTGCCTGTATTCCTCTCCTCTGAAGTCCAGTCTCAAATCTTCAACTGCCTATTCAACATCTCCATATAGATGTCTTATCAATATGCACTTCCCAACTTCCCCCCAAAGCCATCCCCCTGCATTTTTTTTCCAACTCAGTTAATGGCAACACTATTTGTCCAAGTCCTCAGCTGCAAAGCCTTGGACCCATCATTGATTTCTTACATCTAATCTGTCAGGAAATTCTCACAACTCTAGTGCTATACTACTACCCCAGTCCCAATCATCATCACCTCTTGGACCTTGAATACTGAAATAGTTTCTGAAGTACACTTCCTTACTTCCACCTTTGTTCCCCTACTGTCTGTTCTCAACACAGCAGTCAGAGTGATTGTTTTCTTTCTTTCTTTTTTTTTTTTTTTGAGATGGGAGTTTCATTCTTTTTGCCCAGGCTGGAGTGCAATGGCGTGATCTTGGCTCGCTGCAACCTCCACCTCCCAGATTCAAGCAATTCTCCTGTCTCAGCCTCCCAATTAGCTGGGATTACAGGTGCCCACCACCACGCCCTGCTATAGGGTGATTCGTTTCCAAACGGAAGTCAGATCATGCCACCTCTCCACTCCTCCAATCCTCCAATGGCCCCCATCATTCCACTTAAAGGAGAAGACAAAAGGCTCTCAGTGTTCTATATTCTCACTGTCCCTCTAACCTCTCATCAAACTATTCTCCCTCATACATCTTGTTTCACCAACACTGGCTTTACCTGCTCACTAGTCTTTGAACATGCTAGACACATTTCTACCTCAAAGCCTTTACAATGGCTGTTCCTTCTGCCTGGAACTTTCTTCCCCCATATATCCGCATGGTTTTCTCTCTCACTTTCTTCAAGCCTTTGTTCAAATGATATTCTTCAAACTGTTTAAAATTGCAACCACCCACTCTTGCATGCCTTTCTATATCCTTAACCCGTAAACACTGCTTTAAAATTTTTTTCCATAGCACTTATTACTTCCTAACATATTGCATAATTTATGTATTATAGTCATTGTCTTCTGCTCAGTTAAACTGTAAGGTCCCTGAAAGCCAGGGCATTCCCCCCTGATTTTGTTCACTACTATATTTCTAGCTGCTATGGTCTCAATGTTTATGTCCCCTTCTCAAATTCATCACTGAAGCCTTAATCCCCAGTGTGATGGTATTTGGAGGTGGGGCCTTTGGCAGGTAATTAGGTTTAGATGAGGTCATAGAGTGGGGTCCCCATGATAGAGGTTAGTGCCCTTGGAGAAAAAGAAAGAGACAGGGGATCTCTCCCTCTCTGTGTATGTGCTCAAACCAAGGAAAGGCCATATAATGATATAACCATGAAGAGGGCCTTCACCAAGAGCCCAACCATGTTGGCACCCTGATCCCAGACTTCCAGCCTCCAGAACCATAAGAAATATTTGCTGTTTAAGCCATCCAGTCTGTGCTAATTTGTTACAGCAGCCTGAATTAAGACACCAGCACTCAGAACAATGCCTACCATAAAGTAGATGCTCAGTAGACAGTTTTTAAATGAATGGGTCAGCAGAGAGTTGCCCTTCATTTGGAGATGTACTGTCAGTTATGGGTGCTTAATATGGCTACATTCAAATGGTTAGCCTCTCTCACCTAAGGCAACCCACAGACACTTTTCAAACATCTTCTACAAGTCAGCACTGTATCAGCTGCTGAATAAATAAAATACTTTCCCTCAAGGAGTTCACAGTCCAATGGAGTTTTAAGGAGCTCATAATTTTTTAAGTAAACTTTGTTTTTGAGATAACTGTATTTTCATATGCAGTTGGAAGACACAATCCTGAGGGATACTATGTCCCCTTTATCCAGTTTCCCCCAAGGGTGCTATCTTGCAAAAGTATGGCACAAGATGTTGCCATTGATAGAGACAAGATACAGAATATTGCCATCACACAAATCCCTTGTGTTGCCTTTTTATAGCCATATCCACTTCCCTCCCTTGCACTCCCCACTCCCCACCTTCCTTACCTCCTGGAAACCACTAATCTGTTCACCATTTCTATGATTTTTGTCATTTCAAAAATGTTACATACATGGAATCATACAGTCTGAAACTTTTGGGATTGGCTTTTTTTCACTCAGTATAACTCGTCCAGGTTGTAGAATGAATCATTAGCCCGTTCCTTTTCGTTGCTGAGTAGTGCTGAAAGTACCATAGTTTGTTTAACCACCTACTCACTGAAGGACATCTGGGTTGTTTACAGTTTGGGGCTATTACAAATAAAGTTGCTACTAACACTTGTGTATACAGGTTTTTGTAAGAATTTAAGTTTTCATTTCTCTGGAATAAATGCCCAAGTGTGCAATTGCTGGGTCGTGTGGTAGTGGCATGCATAGTTTTTAAAGAAACCGCCGAGCTGTTTTTCAGAGTGCCTGCAATATTTTACATTCCCACCAGCAAATGTGCCTGTGAACTAGATTCTCCATATCCTCATCAGTACTTGGTGTTTTCACTATTTTTTATTTTAGCCTTTCTGAGGTGTGTTTGTATCTTGTGGTTTTAAAATGCATTTCCCTAATAATGTTGAACATCTTTTTGCACTTGTATATCCTCTTTGGTGAAATGTTTCTTCATGCCTTTTACCCATTTTTAAATTTGATTCTATGATTTTTTTACAGTTGAGTTTCCAGTGTTCTTTATATATCTTAGTTGTTTGCAAGATACATGGTTTGCAAATATTTTTTCCCCAAGTCTGTAGTTTGTATTTTCATCCTCTTAACATGGTCTTTCCTAGAGCAAACTTTTAAACTTTGACTGTCTAATTTGTCAATTTTTCCTTTTATTGATAGTGCTTTACATGTATAATACAACTTATTTTATAATGGAACTTGGTCTTAAGCAAATAAAGGTTTGCCAGATAGAGAAATGGGAAAGAACATTCAAGAATAATGTATCAGGATTGCAATACTACCTAGCTAGCCAGTTGGCTTAAAAAACATGAGAACATGGGAAATTTTTGACAATCCTATACCTACAATAATACTTTCTGTGCAACCAGAAAGTCCTATACTCTTTATAGGATAGGGAGGTGGGGATGGAGAGTAACTGCTCTGTGTCTACAATTTGAAATATTTGGGGATTGGTGAATATAATAAGTACTTTCTTCAAAAACAAGGAAAAGTACTAGTGCCAAACCCTCTGAGATAATATATAATCCTAGACTCCAAAAATGGAATTCAGAAGGCATTTTCCTACACAAACAATGTGGTGTTAATTAGATGAAGGTGAAAAGAATGGCAAGCAGAGGGGCCTCTCCTTTATTTGACAGAATCACTTTCATAGAACATTATACATAAATGAAAATTCCAGAAAACTGATGAAGCTTACCTTCTTTTAGAGTGTCAAAATGTTTTTTCTTTTAACCACAGTGGAAGACTCTGGATCTTGATTACTTAACCTAAATATTTTACTATGTGGCAATGTTGTTAAATGGGCAACGCCTCGGGGCCACTAAAGTTCGTAGGACTATTTGCCCCTGTATCAGATTCCTCTGAATTGCCAGTTTAACTTTTGCCTCAGCCTTTTGTACATCCTTATTTGTTTTGGGGCATTCTGCTTTCAATTTTTGCAGCTGTCAAGATGCCTGCCACTCACTACACTTCCTTTTAATCTGTAACGATTTAGGAAGCCCTATAACCAAGCTAATAAGAATTCTGTCTAAATAAGACTAAGAGGCTCTGAACTGGGGACATGATTTTAGTCACCTCTGGGTAAAATGCATTAATGCATGGCTGTGTGATATCCACTTTGATGTTGTTGACAGCCTTGGGCAGAGACTTCTAGCTTTCCATATATATTCTCCCCTTTCCTCCACAATAATTAATTTTTAGTTGAGTCCATGACTGCCCAACCAAAGACTAAATTTCCTAGCCTCTTTTGTAGCTGGGTGTGCCCATGTGATTGGCAAACAGGATTTGAGCTGAAGTGAGCTAAATTGACAGCTGTCACTTTTGGGTTGTGCCCATCCCCCCCCCTCCCTTTCCAATGGCTGATTTAATGGGTGTTCAGCCATCTTGGACAAAGGCAATGCTCCACGGATGGTGAAGCAAGTGAAGATAGAAAGTTATATGATCATAGTGCTAGTGCATTGTTCCCTAATCTTTCTTTATATCTTTGAGTATCACTAATATTTTTGGGAGATACCACAAAATTCTTAGTAAAAAATGAATTCTAAGTTGAAATATATATTATGTAGAACCTTCTGAGAGACACTTTGTGGTAGGCAGCCTCTAAGATGGCCTCCAGTGATTCCTGCCTCCAGGTATTCACATCCTAGGGAAATTCCCTTTTCCTTGAGAGTAGGCTGGCCTAGCGACTCACTTCTAACAAACAGAGGCAGTAAAGGTCATGGGATGTCACTATCAAGATTAGGTTTACAAAAGGTCTGTGGCTTCCATCTTCCTTACCCTTTCTTGCTCTTTTGCTTGCTTGCTCTGGTGAAAGCCAGCTGCCATGCTGTGAGCTACTCTAGACAGAAATCCCTATGATAAGGACACCATCCAACAGCCCATGAGGGACTGAGGTACTCATTCCAACAGCCTGTAAGGAACTGAATCCTTCCCCCAACCATGTGAGTGAGCCTGGAAGTAAATCTTTCCTTATTTGAGCCTTCATATGCGACTGTGACCCTGCCTGACGCTGAGACACTGTGGGGCAGAGGCACCCAACTACGCTGCAGTTGGATTTTTGACTCATGGAAAAACTGAGATAATAAATGCTTGTTGTTGTAAGCTGCTAAATTTGAGGTAATTTGTTATGTAGCAATAAATAGATAACTGATACAGACTTACAAAATAGAAATATCAATGATAAGAGGTAATTTTTGAGGGCTGGGCACAGTAGCTCACACCTGTAATCCCAGCACTTCGGGAGGCCGAGGCGGGCAGGTCACCTGAAGTCAGGAATTCGAGACTAGCCTGACCAACATACAGAAACTCCATCTCTACTAAAAATACAAAATCAGCCGGGCTTGATGGCACATGCCTGTAATCCCAGCTACTTGGGAGGCTGAGGCAGGAGAATTGCTTGAACCCGGGAGGCAGAGGTTGCGGTGAGCCGAGATCAGACCATTGCACTCCAGCCTGGGCAACAAGAGCAAAACTCTGTCTCAAAAAAAAAAAAAAAAAATAGGTAATTTTTAAAGGGCATACATGCATTTCATTTCATGATTTTGCTGCTTTTACACATACTACAATCTTGTAGGTAGTATTTATATGAAAATAAAGGGAATACATCATTCGGAGCATTAAAATAACTTTGTTTATAGCTACAATTTGAACACTAGCAAAACAGCCTTTGAAAGTACTCAAATAATTAATTTTGTTTAAATATTTTAAGGCTAATGATTTCATATCAAAGTAATAATCTATATTATAGCCATAAAGATCTCTTACTCTTTTCCACCAAGATAAAATAGAATCTTGATTATAACTCAAGATGAAATTCTATCTGTGAGATTTATAAAATGTTATAAAACTCATGAGGTATCAATAAAAACAAGCAAATTTCTAAATATTCAGATTTGGAAATGTTTAAGTATTGATAATTTAAATATTCACATCTTGGTAATTCCAACCCTCTAAGTAGACTCTCTCTTGCATAGAGAAATCATTTTTTCTTTTGTTTCCCTTCAGATTTATTTTTTAAAAACTCGAATACAGTGGAGGAAAATATAACAGATCTATTGAGTTAGAATTCACATACCATACAACTCATCCATTTAAAGTGTACAATTCAACGGCTTTTAGTATATTCACAGAGTTGTAAAACCAGCTGCATTTTGCACATGGTGTTTTGAGAGGGCAGGATGATAAGAAAGCAGAAAGGAGGAAATTTTCCATAAATTACCACTCTTTTCAAAGACTAAGGCCTATCTTCCAAAGCTAACCTGCAGGAATTTTTTCAAAGCTTATTCTCAGCTGGGTCCAGTGGCTCACATCTGTAATCCCCGTACTTTGGGAGGCTGAGGCAGGCAGATCTTTTGAGCTCAGGACTTTTAGAGCAACCTGGGCAAGATGGCGAAACCTCATTTCTACAAAAAATAAAAGAAGGCTGAGGTGGGAGGGTTGCTTGAGCCTGGGAGGCTGCAGTGAGCCAAGAACGCGCCACTGCACTCCAGCCTGGGCAACCAAGCGAGACTCTGTCTCAAAAAAAGAAAAAAAAAAAAACAAAAAACGTATTCTCCTCCATAACTGGCTAAAATCCCTAGATTACTTTTCAGCCTTTATTCTTAAATGACTCTGCCCTCCAGCCCCATTGCCACACACTTGCTCTTGGCCACTGCTCTTTCTCCATTTTCTCTAACTATAACCTCCAGATCCGCAGACCTCCAATAGCACATGGTACTCTCCAGTGCAGAGCTTCTGCACGGTGTGCACAGTACCATGAATGGGTGGCAGGTACACTGGGATGCTGATCCTTCCATCTGCAAGGCAGCCACCGAGGGCCCAGAGCAATGGAAACCCTCAAGCCAGTGCCTCAGGAGGGCTCTTGTGTGTCATAACACAGAAAAAGCTGTGAAGCACTGTTCTAGTTTGACTAACTTGGTAAACAAACATATCTTGAAACCAACCATGTTCCAATTATTCTGTTAGGTATTGGGGCAATATAAATAAAAAGACGGTCCCTTATAATCTGGAAAAATAGACATCTAAGTCAGTATAAGACATTGTGATAGGAGTACCCAGGTAATGGTATAACAGAATGTTAACAAAGAAAACCCCTGGACATGGTTTGAGAAACAAAGAGAAGAGAAATCAGGCAGCAGATGAGAAATGGCTGCCTCTAGCTAAGGATCAGATTTCTCAGGGAACCTGGAATGCAAACCTCATGAAGGCAGGGACAACTTCTACCTTATTTACCACCATATCCCAACACCACACAATGCCTAGATTATTCCAGGTATTAGATACATTTTGTTGAATGAATAGAGTTCACACTCCTCTTCTTATGCAATGTGACCTAGTAACCAAGGGTTCATTTTTGCCAGTCTCTACAGAATTACAAAACCATTGGGAACATGGTGACCTTTGGCTTTAGTCTGCTGGGATTAATTGATCCCTTTCTGGGGACTCTGATAATCTGGGTATTTCTCAATTCTGCATTAAATCTAAGTACAAGAATTCATTTTAATTAAGTCAACATATGTTTATTTAGTGCCCACTATGATGGAAAGTTATTATTTTACTAGAAAATTTACAGATTTCACAATATTCATTTTAAAAAATGTTATCTGCCAAATAAACCGTGTAAGAAAAGTGAGGTTCTAGACAGGTCATATTTTTTTTTTTAAAACGAAACAGGGAAGATCTAGTTCTGAGAAGAAATAATTAAGAACTGCTTTAGCCCAGGAAGAAACACCTAGGAATAAGAAGAAGAAAGAGGGAAAGAATAAGTTGAGAAGTTGAATTCAGAAAAGGGAAACACTCACTAAAACAAATCAAAAAGAAAGGCAGAGTGAGTGCAGATGGTCACAATTCATTTTATATCTATTTATGATGGCATTAGATCTTACCCTCTGCAACAATAAATCTTAGAATTCAAATTTGTCTGGTGTTTTATTTCCTCTTACTTCATAAACACAGCCCCAAATAAATAAAAACAAAATAAATAAATAAAAAAGAGAAAATTACAGAAAATAGAGTTACATCTATATTACATTCAGTTATGTTGAACTATAAAAATACTACTGCCAAATAGCACAGCTGTCAAATAGAGTAAACTCCAAAAATGTGGAAGGAAGACATGCATAAAAGAAACAAGAGTGCAAACAATTCCCACCAATAACGGGTGTAATTATTACTCTGTCTTTACTTAATCCCTGGGATTCACAGCACTTCAAGAATTCCTGGTAGCTGAAAACTGTACAATAGGCAGAAAGAATGATAGTCCTCTATCCTTAAAACTGGTTCTCCTCTGGGCCAGTCAAAAGTCTCCTTTTGTTTCTAGCATTGTTCCCTATCTAATCAAACCATCAAAATTCCCTTAGAAAAAATGAATCTTTATAAAGTTTTCCCTTTTGTCTGCCCTATTAGTCTATTAACTCTCATCTTTTGCCTGGGGTGAAAATTCATACTTCAGAAGGAAGATAATCAAAAACAGAAACAAACTATTCTTGAGAAGCGGGTGGACAAGCATATTACAAACTAAGAGGTTAAATGAAGCTAAAAATCAGAATCTGAAATTCAATTCTACCAATAATCCTAAAATCGAGGATTAGTTACTTAGTTGTTTTATCATTCATTGTATATCCATCCTCCACCCCACTTCTCATCCACTACAACATGAAGAAATCTCTTAAAAGCACCATTAGAATATAGCAGAACTGACTGGGTCAATTTTAAGTATTTCTTCCTGTATGTGGGAGGCTCGTGATCAGTGAAGTGTTCAAAAGATGAAAAGTAAAAGGAAACTGAATGAGGGGCAGGACTATATTTTTGATTCTAAGATTTTATAAGCAAACAGAAAATCCATACAGTCTATGAACTAAATAATCAGATAGTGAATCATCAAGAAACAATATAAATTTACTAAATATCCTAGTGGTTATGAGAATTTTAATTAATTTTACATTTTCCTTGGGCTTGTACTCAGTATTTGCTGAACAATCAAGTAGTTTATTATCTTACAAATTGAAGAAAACCAAATAGTTGAAATCATTTTCATTAAGAACAAAATTACTCCTTATACATACATATTTACTTCATCTTTATTACAAGATTCTGTCACGGTGAATAACTACAAATAGTGGCACAGATTACTTATCAATGGGTTTAGTAACTGAAGAGATAAACTATTAAAATTGCACATGATCATTGACATGTTGATAGTTTGGTCTTTGCATAGTTTTCTTTCTTTTGGAAAATTTAAAAAAATAATCTATAGTATCTGAATAACATCTTGCCATAAATGTTGTATATTATGAAAATACACTTCTTGCGAATGGAATCTACGAATGTCCAATATGTGTCTTTCAACATCTTTAACTGGATTTTTCTGGAACACATATTTTTGGTCTTGATCTCAAACTTTTCATCACCTGCTTTACATACCTTTTTTGTTCAAAATTAAAGACAAAATAGAGAACACATAGATTGTAAGGTTTTTTCCCAAATACTATTTCTCCATAACTACCTTTCAGAGGAAACTTTCTGAAATGTTTGGACAAAAATAAATACAATTTATCATAACTAAACTTCTAACTGACACTTGCTTAAGTAAGTTTTATTTTGGCTGAATACTCAGAACAAGGCCACATATCTCAAATAAAGAACAATGAGGAATTCAGCATTTTGACTTTCAAAAAGTCATGTCAACAGTGTATTGTATTTTAAGGATGCAAAAATGAATCAGACTCATTTAATCAATTTTATTATTCTTTGTAAAGAACCAATTTTTTTGTTTCATAGATTTTTGGGGGAGTATTAGCTGCCCTTTTTCTATTTTATAGATTTCTCTTTATTAGTTTCTTTTTTCTACTCACTTTGGATTTAATTTGCCCTTCTTTTTCTAGTTCCTCCAGGTAAAAACTTAAATAATTGATTTTGGCTCTTCTTTCTTTTCTAGTATAAGCATTTAAAATTATAAATTTCCCTCAAGTACTGCTTTAATTGCATCCCACAACTTTTGACATGCTGTGATTTCGTTCAGTTAAAAATATTTTCTATTTTCCTTTGTGATTTCTTCAAACCATCCATGTGTTATACTTAAACTACAAAGTTTAATTTCTACGTATTTGGAGAATTTCTCAGGTACATTTCTGTTACTGATTTCTAGTTTCTCTTGTGATCAGAAAACACTCTCCATGATTTCTATCTTTTAAAATTTACTGAGACTTTTTCTATAGGCCAGAATATGGTATATTTTGGTGAACACTCCATATGCACTTGAAAAGAATACGTATTCTGCTACTACTGGCTAGTGTATTCCATAAAAATCAATTCAATCACGTTGGTTGATAGTGTTTTTCAAGTCTTCCCATTCCTTTCCAATTTTTGTCTATTTTTGTACTATCAATTACTGGGCTGGGAGTAATGAAATTTCCAACTTAATTGCAGAATGATCTATTTCTGGTTTTAGTTTTCTCAGGTTTTATATAGTATATTTTGAAGGTGTCAACTGCATACAGATTCATGATTTGAATATCTTCTTGATGAATCAATCCTTTTATCATTCTATTGGATATCTAAAGCTAGGTAACAAATTATTCTAAAACTTTGCAGCTTAAAATAATAAACATTTATTAAAATAACAAACACTGGTTCTGCCGATCAGAAATTCAGAAATTCAGGGGTAGCTTAGTTGGGTGGTTCTGGTCTGGGGTCTCCCATGAGGTAGCCATTAACAGGTTGGCTGGGGCTGCAGTTATCTGAAGGCTTGACTGGGGTTGTTGCATATGCTCCCAAGATGGCTCACACATGTGGCTCTTGGTTGGAGGTCTTCATTGCTCACTATGTGAACCTCTCTTCATCCATAGTAGCTGACCTCTCTCAGAGCAAATGACTAAGTAGAGAGCAACTAAGTTGGAAGCCACAATATCTTTTATCTCTTCTACCATATTCTATTCATGAGTCACAAAGTCCAATCAACATTCAAGAGGAGAAGAATTAGGCTCTACTTCTTAAAGAAAAGTATATCTAACAATATGAAGACATTTTAAAATCACCACAATCATTATAAAATGTCTTCTTTATCCCTGGTAATGTTTCTTGTTTTTTTTTCTTTTTTTTTTTTAAGACAAAGTCTCAGTCTGTCGCCCAGGCTGGAGTGCAGTGGTGCGATCTCGGCTCACTGCAACCTCCGCCTCCTGGGTTCAAGCAATTTTCGTGCCTCAGCCTCCTGAGTAGCTAGGACTACAGGCACCCGCCACCACACCTGGCTAATTTTTGTATTTTTAGTAGAGACAGGGTTTCACCATGTTGGCCAGGCTGGTCTCAAACTCCTGACCTCAGGTGATCCACCCGCCTCGGCCTCCCAAAGTGCTGGGATTACAGGCGTGAGCCACCACGCCTGGCCAATATTTCTTGTTCTGAATCTACTTTGATATCGATATAGCCACTACAGCTTCCTTCTGATTAGTGTTTGCATGGTTTATTTTTCCTTATCCTTTTAACCTATCTGTGTCTTTATATTTTCAGTGCAGATAACATATAATTATAGATGGCACATAGTTAGGCCCTGCTTATAGATAGCGTATATAGTTGAATCATTTTTTTCCCCACTCTGAGTCCCTTACATGGATTGTTTAAACCATTTATACTTAATGTAATTATTGATATGGATTTGCTCAAGTCTAGCATCTTGGTACTTGTTTTCTATTTGTCCCATCTGTTCTTTGTTTTAACTTTTAATTTTTATGGGTACATAGTAGGTGGATATATATATGCGGTACATGAGATATTTTGATATAGGCATACAATGTGTAATAATCACATCAGGGTAAATGGAGTATCTATCACCTCAAGCATTTATCATTTCTTTGTGTCATGAACATTTCAATTATATTCTTTTAGTTATTTTAAAATGTATAATATATTGTTACCTGTTGTCCTATCAAATACTAGATCTTATTCATTCTACCTAACTATATTTTTGTACCCATTAACCATCCCCAACTCCCCCCGCCACACACACCCTCATACCTTTCCCTGCCTCTGGTAACCTTCATTCTACTCCTTACCTCCACCATCTGTTCTTGACTACATTTTCCTCCCTTATTTTGAGTATTTTACTATTTCATTTTATCTTTTCTATTTATACATTAGCTATTTCTCTTTATTTCTTTATTAGTATTTACGAGATGCTTTTTTTTTTTTTTATTGAGACTGATTCTTGCTCTGCTGCCAGGCTCGAGTGCAGCGTAGTGATCTCGGCTCACTGCAACCTCCGCCTCCCAGGTTCAAGCGATTCTCCTGCCTCAGCCTCTCGAGTAGCTGGGAATACAGGTGCACGCCACCATGCTCAGCTAATTTTTGTATTTTTAGTAGAGACAGGGTTTCACCATGTTGGCCAAGTTGGCCTTGAACTCCTGACCTTGTGATCCACCTGCCTTGGCCTCCCAAAGTGCTGGGATTACAGGCGTGAGCCACTGTGCCCAGCACTACACTATGCATTTTTAATTTAACAGAATTAGCATCCCTAACCCAAAAATCTGAAATCCAAAATGCTCTGTAGTTGGAAAAGTTTTTAGCCCTGACATGATGCTCAAAAAAATTGTTCATTGGAGCATTTGGGATTTCAGATTAGGGATGCTCAATCAGTAAGTATACTGCAAACATTCCAAAGTCCAAAATCTAAAACATTTCTTGGTTCCAAGCAATTTGGATAAGGGATATTCAACCTGTACTTTCAAATAATATTAGATCACTTCATATATATTTTAAAAGCCATGCTTGGTACTATATTGGTTCATACATTTACTTCTACATAGATTATAAGGCCCACAATACAACATTCTCATGTTTGCTTTAAACAGTCAATTGTTGTTTA
The DNA here is from genome assembly GCF_029281585.2 of Gorilla gorilla gorilla. NCBI lineage: Eukaryota > Metazoa > Chordata > Mammalia > Primates > Hominidae > Gorilla > Gorilla gorilla. Next base: position 75,078,141 of record NC_073236.2, on the reverse strand, counting down.
AAAGGATTTTTTATAAAATTGTAATGGGGAAAGAAGTCTCCTGTATTTACCCATATATTTGCCACCTCCAATGCTCTTTATTGTTTTGTGTATTTCTAAATTCCCATCTGGGATCTCTTTTTCTTCAGCCTGAACATTTTCCCATTACATTTCTTGGTGTGCAGGTCTGCTGGCCATGTGTTCTCATAGCTTTTGATTTGAAAATGTCTTTGTTTTGTCTTCATTTTTGAAGGGTATTTTCACCTGGTATATAATTTATTTATTTTATTTATTTATTTATTATTTTGAGACAGAGTCTTGCTCTGTTGCCTAAGCTGGAGTGCAGTGGCGTGATCTTGGCTCACTTCAACATCTGCCTCCCGGGTTCAAGCAATTCTCCTGGCTCAGCCTCCCAAGTTGCTGGGATTACAGGTGCCCACCACCACGCCTGGCTAATTTTTTGTATTTTTTAGTAGAAATGAGGTTTCGCCATGTTGGCCAGGCTGGTCTTGAACCCCTGACCTCAGGTGATCCACCCACCTTGGCCTCCCAAAGTGCTGGGATTACAGGCGTGAGCCACCGTGCCCGGCCACTGATTTTGTTTTGACTAGCATTTAAGTTACTTGCAAATCAACTTGATCCCTTCCAGGCTTGTTGTTAAATTCTGTTAGGGTAGGTCTAGACCAGAGTTTCTCCACCTTGACACTACTGACATTTTGGGCCACATAATTTTTGGTTGAGGGGATGGGGGCTGTTCTGTGGACTGCATAGTATTTAGCAGCATTCCTGGCTTCTATCCAATGTGTGTCTGTGGACCTCCCAGTTATGACAACAGAAATGTCTCCAGAAATTGTAAAATGTCCTCTGGGATCTCTTACAGTTCTCTGCCCAAAGCATATTAAAAAGTTAACATAGCAGATGCAAATGCTGCCTTTTGAAAGCCCTGCTTACAAGGTTGGCCCCTAGTTAACACCTGGGAACTTGGATTTTAGGATCATTCTGAACACCCTGTTAAGAGTGGCTCACAGTGCCTAAATTATTTGTGTAAACAATATGGTTTGTGCTGAACACCTGATTTCTTTGTGAAAGTCTGGAATGTTGGTATGTGGCAGGCAGAATGTGACTACCCCTAATAAAAATCCTGGCACTGAGTCTCTAATGAGCTTTCCTGGTAGACAACATTTCACATGTGTTGTCACAACTCATTGCTAAGGAAATTAGGTGCATCCTGTGTGGCTCCACCAGAAGAGGACTCTTCGAAGCTTGTTGTGCCTGGCTTCCTCCAAACTTCATCTCATGCATCTTTTCCCTTTGTTGTTTTTTTGCTTTGTAGCCTTTCACTGTAGCAAATCTTAGCCAGGAGTACATCCTGAGCCCTGTGGGTCCTCCTAGAAAGTCATCAAACAGAGGGTGATCTGGGAACCACCAACACATCTGGCCATGGGGAGTTTAACTGTAGGCATGCATAGCTGAGTATCTGGCAACAAACTCAAGGGATCCTATGCAGATGTGTGAAGTTCTTTTTCTGCATAGCTCCCTCCTCTCTGGCACTTTGCCTCACAAGTCCCAGTCTTTTCAGCTTCACTGACCTCCAATCTCTCTCCTCCCTCAGCTCTGCTACATGGTGGATGCATAGTGCCTGCACTCAGAAACCTGTGGTGATCCCAAGACTGACTCTGTTCCCCTCTCTCAGAGATCCCTGTCTGCACTGCCTGTTGTCCAGTGTTGGAAACAGTTCTTTCATACATTGTGTCCAGTTTTCTTGTTACTTGAAATAGGAGGGAGGACCAGTGCCAGTAACTCTATCACGGTGGAAAAATAAATTCTCATTGTAATATATTTTAATTGGGGTATAAACCGAGCTCATTTGAGGCATAAAGCTACTGTTTGCAATCCAGAAGCTTTCTAACTCAGAAAATAAAGTTTTATGTATCTGCAAAGGACACTAATACTGATTACCCCCTGGTGTTACTATAGTACTATTATCAATGTTTCCTCTTACTCACTTAGTCTAGCTCTTGATAATTTTTTCTTCACTTCTTACCCACATCTTTTTCAACAGGACCATTCCCTAGCACTCCATCCCACCTGCCTGTTTATCTGAATCTCATTCATCTATTTGTTCCAATGGAGATTTACTAAGCACCTACTAGGAAGTAGCCTAGTGTGGTGATTAATAGCTTGGAATTTGTTCCAGGCTGCCTGGGGTCCAAATTCTTACTAGCTTGTGGCCTTAGACAAGGTACTTAACCTTTCTATGCCTTAGTTAAATGGACGAAACAGTATCTCCCTCATAGAGTTGTTGCGAGGGTATTTGAAGGAGATACTTCCTGGTGGAGAGGAAGATCTATAGAATGCTTAATACTAATACTAATAATAGTGCCAAGCACTATCATAAATATTGGACAAAAATGAATAAGATACAGGAATAAGATACAGCCCCTTCCCTCAAGGAGTTTACAACCCAGTACAGGACACACAACAAGAAGATTTTTTTTTTCCAAATATTTGATAAATATTCAGAAAATCATTGTAAGAAAACATTTACTGTGCACTAAATAACTTTCTCTGTCACTTAATCCTAGTGACACAGTTAGAGACTACTGTTCTATCCAGGTTACAAATAACAAAACTGAGTACTTGAAGGTTTACACAATTACCCAAAGTCATTCAGCTGCTATATAGCTGGGATCTAAACCCAGGTAGTCTAATTCCAGAGAAATAGAGATTTACTGGATCACCATAGCATAATGGTTAAAAGCATAAGCTCTGGAATCACAAAAGAAAACACCATTAATTCTCCCTACTAAGGCCAAGGAAGAGATAACATTTGGGTTACGCTTAAAGGAGGAATAAAATTTCACCATGCAGAAACAGGGAGAAGCAACCACAAAATGATGTAATTAAGGATGGGGAAATACAATGGCAAAGTGTGTGTATTTAGGATACTGAGACTTTTTTTTTGATGAGGTTATAACATAAAATGTACTTGAGGAGAGAGGGAGAGGATGAAGCCAGAAGTCAGTTGGGGTCATTTCTGGCACAGCCTTCATACGAGTGTAAATTCTATCCTGAATACTTTCCAAACCTTTTCACATCAGGGCATACAAAAATAAAACATTTGTACAGCATACTGCAGGAAATGAACCCACCTGTTTGCTGCTGGAGCCCACAGGTGACCAGCGCAGCCAGGATCTATTACCCGCTCTCCCCTAAGGGCCGAGGGGATTGGATATGGGGTGTGAAATAGAGAGCTGGGATTCCAGTTTAGATGATTAAGGGATGGAGAGAGATGCCGTGACAGGAGATAGAGAATTTAGAAGGGTAAGCTGGGAAAACAGAACAAGTTTAATTCAGGATATGCTGTCAGGGGCCTGCAAGACAATTAGGAGAGAACTTTGTAATACCTTACCAGAGATCAGGAGAAAAATCCTACCATTATCTGACTCACCAACCCACACTTTCCAAAATCCTTGCTTTCTTACCTTAATTAATTATTACCCCAGTGTTGTGTTCAAGCCATATGTCCAATGTCTTTTGGATCCATGAAAAAGAAGATTGAATATTTTTTGGGAAATGTGTTTATAAATATGGGGAGAAAGTAGAAGGATTAGAAGGAGAGGGAGTGAAAATGACTTGCATTTTTAGAAAAGGTGACAAGTGTGGCTTTCGATACATCTTTATAAGAGCACAGCCTACAAAATGGTTCTAAAAAGTTAAGGGGAATAGTTTGTAGCCAAACAATTAAATTCACTGGGTATTAGGGAAGGTACAATGCAATTGTGCAACACTGGAATTTGACCAGGTCATTAGGGTCAAGTAGTTAAATGTAGAAGGTACTTTCGATTACCTAGAATATGAAAACGTCTGTTTTCCTATGCATTAAAGCAAAACTTCTAAATCACACTGTCTTTCATTTTTCTTGTCCCTTAATTCTGAATGTAACCAATGATACTTAAGTGGTACAACTGGAGGAGAGAAAAGATAATACTCCCAAAATACAGATGAGAAAATGTTTTAATTAGTGATTTTGAAGTAGTTAATGTGTGTTAACAACTGTGGTTCTATAAAAAGAAACCATGCGGAGAATATACCAACATTTAGTTTATGTTTTCACAAGTACATGCTGACTGTCTCATTATTAAGTACACAGAGCTCAAAAAAAGCCAGTGCTACAGAGAGTGTACACTAACTGTTAAACATTGTAGAAGAGGTTGAGAGATACTGGCTAATGACTACCATAAAAGGAGTAGATGACTAAGAACAGAGAGGATGTGTAACTAAAAAGTCCCTCTATGGTTCTTTGAAAATTCCCTGAATAACTAGGCATGCCAAATGTGGTCTGTCATAAAATTATTTGATGCTAAACTCTGTAGTTAGACGACAAATATATGCTGTGTCCAAAGGAGAAAGTCTTTGTATAGACCATTCAATTGCAAAGTGCCAAGACAAATCAAGACCATTAATAAGTGAAAGTGTTAATCAAATTAAAGTATGACCCAGAGTTCAAACACTCCTGGTCTAGATTGGGCTTACTCTACAGACTCATTCAATTTTTAGGGGGCATGACCACTGTGCAGCGGCCAGGCACTTTGGGCCACCACTACTCCTTTCTACTCCTGAAAATGTACAGGAAGTATTGCTTCTCACAGATCCTTGAACACTGTAGAGTAATACTAGCTGGCACATCACAGCCTATCTCTAGTAAATCAACCTTTTCACCCCAAAGGCTTACTTACCACAGCTATACCAAAACTGCAGATATTAAAAAAAAAATCCCAGTACACATTTGGAAATGTATCATAATTCTCTTACACATACAACTGCCTCTAAATATGCTAATTGGAACAACCGATTTTCTTTAAAAATGTTACTTTTCCCTCAAGTAATAACTCCAAATTATTATAATAATGGTAATAGTTACTACTGTTACGTAAAAACATCATTTGATCCTTAAACTCATGAGGTAGGTTTCAGATGGGGAGACATATGCAAGGTCATATCCTTTAAGATCAGACTGGAAGCCAGGCACAGTGGTGTGCCCCTGAAATTCCAACTGCTCAGGAGGCTGAGGTACCAGGATCGCTTGAGCCCAGAGAGGCAACACAGTAAGACCCTGATAAGGTCTCGCTCTGGGTCCCCACACAAATCTCATCTTGAATTGTAATCCAAATTGTAATCCCCATGCACTGGGGGAGGGACCTCGTAGGAGGTGACTAGATGATGGGGGCAGTCCCCCCATGCTGTTCTCATGATAGTGAAGTGAGTTCTCATGAGATCTGATGGTTTTATAAGGGGTTTTTCCCACTTTGCTCGCACTTCTCCTTGCTGCCACCATGTGAAGAAGGACGAGTTTGCATCCCTTCCGCCATAATTCTAAGTTTCCTGAGGCCTCCTCAGCCATGCTGAACTGTGAGTCAATTAAGCCTCTTTCCTTTATAAATTACCCAGTCTCAGTATGTCTTTATCAGCAGCGTTGAGAATGGACTCATACAGAGCTCATCTCATATCAAAAAAACAAACAAACATCAGATTGAAACCCAAGTTTGTCTAACTTCAAAACCCATGTTTGTTTCACTACACTACATTGTTTCTTGATACTCTTCTGTTTGCTAAAATACATATTACATACATTCATGGCAGAAAATATATTGAGCAACTAGTGACTCAAATGGGGAAACAGTTTTGAATGACTACAGGACTGTCTTATAAAACACAGCAATTACTTTTTATGCCATGTGATTGAGGTTTTTTTTTTTTTTTAGTTTTAGTTTTGGGTTTCCTAGTGTATGCCTGTTACGTATCCCTCTAGACATGTCTAGAATACTATATCAAATTTCACTAATATACAGTCCTTTAGTAAAATGTATACCCTCACCATGTGTGAATCCTGCATATTTAAGAATCCATATTCCATGTATACAATGAAAAATAAGCAAATCTTTACTCATCTTTACAGCTTTCTTTCTTTTTTTTTTTTTTTTTTGAGACGAAGTCTCTCTCGTCCCCCAGGCTGGAGTGCAATGGCGTGATCTCAGCTCACTGCAACCTCTGCCTCCCGGGTTCAAGTGATTCTCCTGCCTCCGCCTCTCGAGTAGCTGGGATTACAGGCACCGGCCACCATGCCCAGTTAATTTTTGTATTTTTTAGTAAAGACGGGGTTTCACTATGTCAGCCAGGCTGGTCTTGAACTCCTGATCAAAGGTGATTCTCCCGCCTCGGCCTCCCAAAGTGCTGGGATTACAGGCTTGAGCCACCGCAGCCGGCCCCACAGCCTTCTTTAATTCAAGATAATTGATTGAAAAATAAACAATGAAGCTTACTTTCCTTATTGGTATTTTAATAAATCCTTACTGGTATTTTAATAATCCCATGTACAATGAAGAACAGATTTTATAAAAAGTTTAATTTTCTGAAATGATAAATTGTAAAATGGCACTTTGTTCTCCTAAAAGAATACAGTCAAATATTAAAAATATATACCATAATCACAGGGGATATTTATTTCTCTCGTTGCATCTATTCCCCTTCTTTCACAACCTCACCCTTCTTTTCTTTGAGAACCACCTCTCCCTTTTTTCTCAGCCTGGATGACTTAATTCTCGGCACCAGGGATGGGCACATGGCCTAGGCCTGGCCAGTCAGTGCATTTCATCCCCTTTGCCACAGTGGTTGGTTCACAGGTGCATATATACCCCAAGACAGGCCAATGAGATTCCACACCAAGATTTCCACACAAAATATTGGGAAGTGCCTTCTTTCTTTCTGGGATGCTAAAATGGTAAGACTATGGATTCTTGCTGTCTTTACTACCACACGGGAACAATGCATGTAAGAATGAAGACACTACAGGGGAAACCAATGAAGAAAAGTGGGAAAACAACATATTCCTGATATTATTTGAGCGGCAGCAAGTTCAGGGATGGGGAAGGTTGGTCTCACCAGCCTATCCCTGCTATGTGGCCTTACTGTGATGCAGGGCACCCAGCTCCCTTAACACCTTATTTCTAGTCTTCCTGCCAATGCTAGGAGCACCGGATACCATTTTTGTTTTTGTTTTTTTAAATAGACCACAATCAGTTTCTGTTTTTGTTTGTTTGTTTGTTTTGAGACGGAGTCTCGCTCCTCTTTCGCCCAGGCCGGAGTGCAGTGGCGCTATCTCGGCTCATGCAAGCTCCGCCTCCCGGGTTCACGCCATTCTCCTGCCTCAGCCTCCCGAGTAGCTGGGACTACAGGCACCCGCCACCGTGCCCCGCTAATTTTTTTTTGTATTTTTAGTAGAGACGGGGTTGCACCGTGTTAGCCAGATGGTCTGGATCTCCTGACCTCGTGATCCGCCCGCCTTGGCCTCCCAAAGTGCTGGGATTACAAGCGTGAGCCACCGCGCCTGGCCCAGTTTCTGTTTTTACAACCAAGAACCCTGGCTACTCCGATGAGTGAACACTTTTATAATTTTAGGGTGGAGAAAGCCTGCCTAGAAAGATACATCTGACTACATTAACAATCAGACGTTGGGGGACAAACTGGCAACATCATAAAATATTGTAATGTACGTTCTGCTAGACTCAGCAAGCCCATACCTACAAATGTACCCCATGGAGAAAAATGAAAAAAATGTGAGAAAATGTTAGGTTTAAATGATGTTCCCAGCAGCACAATGCCTACAAGAGTACAATGAAAAACAAGACAGATGCCTGGAAATACTGGTTTGTTGAATAAATTATTATACATTCACATTGGAATACTATGCTGCCACTTAAAAAGACAGTCTATATTGACATGGAAAGATCCCCATGACTGAAAGTAACAGAAAGCAAAACAGCATCTATAGTATGATTTTATTTATATAAAGTTATCTATCTCTATATATATATATATACACCCTGGGGGAGGGTGGGGTCTGGAAGCTCATTCATTAAAATGATGCCAGTTGATTCTGGGTGGAGGGCTTGCGGGAGGGGGGTTATGCCTTTATGGTTCGAATCTCTTGCACAAACGTATCTTTATAATCACACAAAATCATAATGCAAACCACACACATGCACATACATAAAATCAGTATAATTTCCAAAGGAATTAAATTTACTCTGGAGTCGGTTAAGACATAAGAGAATTTTAATCTTTTCATATGGCAATGTAAGCCCAAAAATTTATAAAATTGACCAAATAGGAATAACTCCCCTCTCTTTTCATTCTAGAGATATAAGACCTAAGGGCAAGGCCTAGGCTAGACCAGCAACCAACTGAAGCATCCTGAGGAAATAATTTGTTTTATCTTCGGAATAAATGAACGATGCTCTTCGGAACCTTCCCCATCCCTGAACTTGCTACCGCTCAAATAATGGTATCTTGTAAATAATGCTCTTCTGAATTTGCACAAAAAGCAAAGGTATATGAGGAACTATGAGGGAACAAATGAAGGCCATAAAGACTTGTTCAGATGGTTGTTGTGTCAATTTTGACCAGTCAGAAAAACTACTTGAAAAAGCATCCAAAACGCAAGGGAATTATTTTGTCCAAAACCACCCAGTATCTCTTCTTTGCTACAAGCTCAAACATACCCACTGCTTATCCCCAAATCCTCAGACATAGAATCAGTTTGAAGAGTAGTAAGTAAAATACTTGGCATGCATTATCAAAGGCAAGATTGATAACAAGAAGAGGTAATGTAACACAACCTGTCAGTCTACTACACTAAATAGTACAACCAGCACATCTCAAAGTCTTGTTTCAATGGCCCATAATATTCTGAAGTATTTAAATTCTCAAGAATTTCTTGAAACAGAAACCTCTCTACAGGGTAGCATAACTAGTACAATAAACCCAAGTTAATTTTGTAAATTTGCCCTACTTCTTTAAAAATTAAGATATATGAGAATTCAAGGATGTTAAACTCTAACTCAGAATTTATGTATTCAAGTAGAGGCAGTCTAGCCTGGTGGTTAAGGCCCTGGCAGTGGCTGATATGAATACAAATCTTGGCGCTGCCATATACTAGCTATGAACTCTTTGGCAAGTGACTTAACCTCTCTATGCCTCAGTTTCTTCATCTATAAAAAAGGGGTAACAACAAGACCTGCTTCACAGAGGTGTAATGATTAAATAAGTTAATATATGTAAAACCCTTAGAATCGTTTCTGGCAAAAAAAATGCTCAATAAATATTAGCTACTGTATGATTATGAGGCATAAATTATTCTAGTACTCTAATGCTATGGGATAGCCATAGAACTAACCAAACTAAATTTAACTTTTAAGACATTTATTATTCAACTCATTATGGTTCTGACTTTTTAAAAAAGTAGTGAATAATGAACTTTAATTCTTCAAGGCACTATTAAGCTCAGTGGTAACTAAATGTTATTCATAAGTTTACACAGTACCATAGTCTCAAAGCACTAAGAAGCTTAATTTAATTATTTCCTGAACCAAAACTGTAGTAATTCTTTTTCAAATAGACAATTTCTAAATGTGAACATGTTTATCGTGGCTGCCAGCTTCATTCTGAAAAAGAAATCTTTACAAACATGACAGGTATACTTCAAAGAAGTGGTAATGGGAAGTTTATGCCAGTTAGTACTAAAAATTTGAATGGGACTATTGCAAAATCCAAACATGAAAAGCTTCGTACTCAAAACTGACCTAATCTTAGATGTATTGTTTCTCCCCCCACACTATCAAAATGAAGCTTCTTTTTCCCCCCACTTCACCATTACATTTTCACCTTTTTTTTTTTTTTTTTTAGACCATGTCTCATTCTGCTGCCCAGGCTGGAATGCAGTGGTGTGATCTCAGCTCACTGCAACCTCCGTCTCCCAGGTTCAAACGATTCTCATGCCTCAGCCTCCCAAGCAGCTGGGACTACAGGTGCACACCATCACACCTGGCTAATTTTTGTATTTTTAGTAGAGACGGGGTTTTACCATGTTGGCCAGGCTGGTCTGGAACTGCTGACCTCAAGTGATCCACCTGCCTCGGCCTCCCAAACTGCTGGGATTACAGGCATGAGCCACCGCACCTGGCCACCATCCTTTAACTTTAATGATGACTAACACATCATTAGACTTCATTTAATTGTCCCTTTTCAATAGGGATGCTCTTTTGAAATAAATATCTCTCTCTCTCTCTTTGCAAAAAATCATGAGACCTAAAATCTGATGGATTTATCATATCACATCACCAAAAGAGTCTGCCTTTAACACACACAGCACCACAGGTTTTGGTAGAAACAATCTAAAAAGCTTTAATTAACTAAGAATCTACTACATCCCAATGTATTTACCATTTATCTTAGTCCAAAGACCATGATTTTGTGTCTTGATTGGTGTATTTGTTTTTTTCTGAGTTTTGAAAGAGACCCCCTTTGGGCAGGCTCAATTTTTTTAAAGTCATAAGTAAGCCTCCCCGCCCACAGCTTTTTGCAGTAAAACATCTGAGCTTTGTCAGCAGCTCTTTCATTTGGCCCTTGATTTGAAAGGCAAGATAATATACTGGGCCACAGCCTAAGCTCCAGTAAAAGCCTGACCTTGTGATATAAGTTGTAGCCTAACATCAAATCACACTTATGCATCAGCATACACCATTACTACAACAATAATTTCTGACAGTATTGAGTGTTTTACCTGTATTAACTTACTTGGTCCTCACAACAAACAGATGAGGTAGCTACTATTTTCATGCTGACTTGATAGATGAAAAATTGGAGGAAAAGCGAGATTAAGTAACATAACCAAAGTTACATGTATTGTGAGTGATGTTGACATGATTGAAACCCAGGTGGTCTGAGCCAGGGCCCATCCTCTTAATGACTATGTTATACTCTCTCAATTTTGGGCAAGTGAGAAATAAAAAATGCAGTGATGCGAGCTGCATCATCATGCATTTAATTTACTCAAATTCAATTATATGTGCTCAATTAAAAATGAAAACTGATTGTCAACTGATCATAGGATATTTAAAAAGAAAAAGAAAACTGAAAATTACAACTTAGTGTACACAATTCCTCATTTTATTCATCACATACCTACAAGCAGAGAGACGGGGAACTAATTCTTTTGTACCCTCAGTTAATTTCCGTACTTAAATATCCCTCATTAATGACCCAAGTACTTCTTCTTAATGAGAGTATTTAATTAAACTGAGCATGGCTTTGGTGTAAAGAGTCACATTTTTTCATATACAAGTCAACTATTTCACCTGGTGCTCAAGTGAAGAATATTCTGCTGCTTCCAGGGAGAGCTGGCTCCCTGTGGAGATGGAAAGGCAGTCCCCACTTGCACCTTCCTAAGAGATTTATAAGAACAATTTTGACCAATGCCATTTTTGCCTTACATGCTAACTTCAAAATCTATCTCAGGCCTTAGAAGCAACTCCACTACATGCATCGGCACTGTATGTGTTACATCATTAACAGTCGGTAATAGGGGCCACATAATTACAGAATGCAATTCATACTCTTCCAGGCCATCACTGTGGCCTTGCAGACTCTTCTTATATTCCTAAGAGCATCTCTTCAGTGCTTCCCCACTCTCCACGAGTCTCAGAAAGTTCCACAGCTCAAAAAGATCCAACTCGTAGCAGTTAACAATATTACCACATAACATTGGGTCCATGCAGCATCAATTCTCTCCATGTACTTTACATTGACCACAAAACCCTGTATCCTTATCCAGCCCTTCCTGCTATAAATTGGAATCTAGTCTCATCACTTTACTGAAACTGCTCCCTCAAAAGCCACTGATGTCCTGCTTGCCAGATCCAATCACTTCTTAGTCTTCATCGGACTCTCTCTCTCTTTCTGGCAGGGATTCTCAACCCTGGCTATGAATTACAAGTTTGTAGTACAAAAAAATCAACTCAAGATGGATTAAAGACCTATATGTAAAACCTAAAACTATAAAAGCCCTGGAAGATAACTTGGGAAATACCATTTTGGACATATGAACTGGCAAAGAATTCATGATGAAAATGCCAAAAGCAATTGCAATGAAAGCAAAAGTCAATAAATGGGACCTAATTAAACTAAAGAACTCCTGCACAGCAAAATAAACTATCAACAGAGTAGAAGCAACCTACAGAATGGGAGATAATATTTGCAAACAATACATCTGACAAAGGTCTGATACTCAGAATCTACAAGGAACTTAAGGAAACGTACAAGCAAAAAAAAACCCATTAAAAAGTGGGCAAATAACATGAACAGACACTTTTCAAAAGACATACATGCTCCAACAAGCCTATGAAAAAATGCTCAATATCACTAGTCATTAGAGAAATGCAAATCAAAACCACAATGAGATATCATCTCACACCAGTCAGAATGGCTGTTATAAAAAAGTAAAAACAAACAAAAAAGCAGATGCTGGTGAGGTTACAGAGAAAGGGGAATGCTTATACACTGCTGGTGGGAGTGTAAATTAGTTCAGTCATTGTGGAAAGCAGTGTGGAGATTCCTCAAAGAACTAAAAACAGAACTAACATTTGACCCAGCAATCCCACTAATGGGTATATACCCAAAGGAATATAAATCATTTTACCATAAAGACACATGCATGCGTATGCTCACTGCAGCACTATTCACAATATCAAAGAAATGAAATCAAACTAAATGCCCATGCACAGTAGACTGGATAAAGAAAATGTGCTATATATACATGATGGAATACCATGCAGCCATAAAAAAGAAATACTATGCAGTCATTAAAAAATGGCCTCCAGTTCCATGGAGGTCATTATCCTTAGCAAACGAACACAGGAACAGAAAACCAAATACTGCATGTTCTCACTTATAAGTGGGAACTAAATAATGAGAAGACATGGACAGAAATAGGAGAACAAGAGACACTGGGGCCTACTTGAGGGAGCAGGTTTGGAGGAGAAGAGATTCAGAAAAAAATAAAAACCTATTGGGTACTATGCTTAGTACTGGAGCGATGAAATAACATGTATACTAAGCCCCCAAGTCACAAGTTTACCTATATTACAAACCTGCACATGTACTCCTGAACCTAAAATAAAGTTAAAATATTTTTTAAAAAGAAGTTTGCAGTACAAAGAAAAATAGTGATGCCAGGGCCCCACCCACAGATTCCAATTTAATTGGTCTTGGATTGGCAGAGGCATGGGTATTTGCTTAAAGATCCCCAAGTGATTCCAACATGAGCCAAGGTCAAGAATCACTACTTTACAAAAGTGACCCCACTCATTAACTCACCCCTTCTACTTGAACCTTTCTCTCCTCCCAACATCCTCCCTTAAGTAGGCCCCAGTGTCTCTTGTTCTCCTCTTTCTGTTCATGTCTTCTCATTATTTAGCTCCCACTTATAAGTGAGAACATGCAGTATTTGGTTTTCTGTTCCTGTGTTAGTTTGCTAAGGATAATGACTTTATCTTGGTTGCCATGATATCATACTTGCCGGGTATTTCTATTTCTCCTGCTATTCCCCTTCAGCTTTCTCCTACTGTTCCTCCTTATCTGGAGTTTCTTTCTCTGATTCCCTTTGCCCTGCCAATTGTTCATTTTCTATTCAACCATTAACTTAAATTTTCTAACAATCCCAAATCTCCATATCTAATCTTAAACTCAAGCCTCAGCTCCAAACCCTCACCTCACATAGATGTTATCTCTCTGGAATTCAAATTCCATATGTCCAAAATTATCGTACTGTGTTAATTGCCTCTCTCTCCCTTCTCCACAGCAGCTATTTCAAACTTTCTGCATTTTCCTCAGACTCCTCATTCTCCTCATTCTGCTGCTTTGTTTGCAGCAGAAAACTCTGCTCCTACTTCACAGAGAAAATAGAAGCCAATAGCCTCTCTTAACTTGATCCCAACCCAATGCAGTCACCTACACGTGCACTTTCTCTGCACCCAACCCATCTGGGGCTTTTGTTTTCAGCCTCACTGGAGACCAGGACCTATCAATTATTTCCCTTCTCTCTTCTGGATCCTTCCCATCAATATCTAAACATGTCGATGTCCTTCCCCATTTTCAAAAAAGAAACTCAGAAAACTGTTCAACTCCACATATTCTCCTAAGTACCACCATCTTTCTTTCCTTTGCAGTGAAAATTCCTAACAAGCTGTCTCCATCCACTTTTTCCCCTTCTCAGTCTCTTTTGGAGGCCCCTCTCCCTCAGGTATTCCTCACGATGCTGTCCTCACTTGTTCGCTTATATGCTCTTCCTGTACACTCTCATCTGCTCCCATGATGTCAACTGTGAGCTATGTCCTGATGCCTCATAAGTTTATCTCCAGCCAGATCTTTGATGACATTCAGATTTACAACGTCAAATGCCTAACTCTACTTCTCTTCTGAGATGTCTTATGGGTATTTTAAATTCAACATGTCCAAAACAGAACTCATTCTCTTCTCCATGCCTCTCCTGAAACCTGGTCCAATTTCTCTCTCTCACTGAAAGGCATCATCATCATCCATCCAGTCTCCCAACTCAGAAACTGGGGCACAATCCTTCTCTCCTCCTCTTTCCAAGCCCACCACATTGCAAGCACCAAGGTCTGCCCATTCCACCCCAACGACCCCAACTGCTTCAGTTCAGTTCAGGCTGAGATGCTCTCTTGCTTGAATTTCACTGGAACAGAACTCCAGCTAGCCAGCGCAATCCCTCTACAAATGTGGATCTGATCATGTCACTCAGCTGCTGGGGATGAATAAGACACTTAATAAAAGTCCAAACTCTTCGGAAGAACACATACGGTATTAGCCTTGCCTGCTCTTTAACATCCTCTCTCTCCACTGCCCCTACTCCTGCTCTCAGATCCCAGGAATTTCTTGGTCCAAGAGATGCACCACATATGCTCTCTCACCTGAAGGCCTTTGCAATATTCTTTTTGTCCTCTCCAATTTACTCAACTGTCCCTCCTGTTCGCTCTGATTTTATTTTATTATTTTGTTTTATTTTACTTTATTTTATTTAATTTTTTTGAGACGGAGTTTTGCTCTTGTTGCCTAGGTTGGATTGCAATGCCACGATCTCGGCTCACTGCAATCTCCACCTCCCAGGTTCAAGCAATTCTCCTGCCTCAGCCTCCTGAGTAGCTGGGATTACAGGCATGCGCCACCACACCCGGCTAATTTTGTATTTTTAGTAGAGATGGGTTTTCACTATGTTGGTCAGGCTGGTCTCGAACTCCTGACCTCAGGTAACCCACCTGCCTCGGCCTCCCAAAGTGCTGGGATTATAAGCGTGAGCCACGGTGCCCTGCCTCCCTCTGATTTTAAATGCTGTATTTATCATATGTTAAATTTGGTTCTTTCTAGAGCAGGGTTTATAAGAAGAAAAAGAGAAAAAAAAAAGAAAAAAATTTCATTCTAAGTCCTTTTTTTTTTTCCTGGATTCTATTCTGTTTCAGTGATCTGTTTGTCTCTTCTTGTGCTAATGCCATAATGTTTAAATTTAAGATATACTTTTATACCTGGTAGGACTATTCCTCTCAATCTTCTTCATTCAAATTATGAGGAACCTCAGACTAAGTCTATCAAATTAAAATTCCACTGGGACTTTTGGTTGGAATTACACTGAATCTACAGATCCCTTCAGGGAAAACTAACATTTTCTCTTCTAGGAATATGTTTCTCCATGAATTTAATTCTTCAATAAATATTTTTTGCAATATGTGTCTTACAGAATTATTAATTTTTTTCTTGGGTATTTTATAATTTTAATTGCTATGGTGATTGGAGTTTTATTTCTTTAAATTGATCACTGGTGACGTACCGGAGAGGTGTTGACTTCTGTATAGTTACTTTGTATCTGGCCACCTTACTGTTTTATCAGTACTCCAGGAGACTGAAAGAGTATTTGGTTCCACAGGAAAGAAGAAGACAACAGTTGAAGCAGGTTTGTAGGCAAAATAATGAAGTCCATTTAAGAAAGACTGGGTTTAAAGTGACAATATTATATTTAGCTGAAGATGTCATGAAAGTATACAGAAATAGAGAACTGAGGCAGAGGGGAGAGGTGTGGGCTGGACAAGATGTAGGAGTCACACGCATACAGGTTAAGAGGTGAAAATACTCCTTAAGGCAATGTCATGCCAGGATTAATGAAGAAAAAATGTTTCTCTATTCTAAAATCTTCTATTAAAAATAGAGGCCAGGCGCAGTGGCTCACACCTGTAATCCCAGCACTTTGAGAAGTTGAGGCAGGAGGATCACCTAAGGTTAGGAGTTCGAGACCAGCCTGGCCAACATGGCAAAACCCCTTCTCTACTAAAAATATAAAACTTAGCCAGGCATGGTGGCGGGAGCCTGTAATCCCAGCTACCCAGGAGGCTGAGGCAGGAGACTCGCTTAAACCCGGCAGATGGAGGTTGCAGTGGGCCAACATCATGCCACTGCACTCTGGCCTGGGAGACAGAGCGACATTCTGTCTCAAAAATAAAAATTAAAAAAAAAAAGACAGAAAATACATTTTTATATTGTGTGGTGGTTTCATATTACAGTTATGGAGTACAGACATGTAAAGTGTACTTTTCCAAAAGAATTTCAGGAGACCAAGGGTGGGGTCTCCTGACTTTAGATATGACTACTACATTACTACCATGGGACTCATGTGAAAAAAAGATTCTGACGATCAAACGTAAAGGCAGGAAACGGGTGGAGGGAAGAGGAAATGCTGAACTACAAGGTCATGGTCAGGAAACCAATTTGGCAAGGTATGTGGAAAACCAAGGCATATAGAATCAAATACCACATACAGTAGTGCGCAGCCCAAAGCCAGCTTTGTTTTCAGTAGCAGGACTCAAATGGCAGAGTGAAGGCCAGCGCCTGCCGTTGACAGTGGGAACCTCCTCAAAATTCCCTGTTGAGCTAATTTTCTTTTAGTCACTCTTACTGCTAAGACAGGCTTTTTAATGGATCCCAGACAAAAAGCTGTCTAGGTCCTAAGAAACGCATTAGTAATAAATGCCTATTGTTGGTAGCTAGCAATGTATACAAAATCTCCTTTTCATTCATTTCCATTATTTGTTAAATAAGTCAAAGAACAATATTTGTAAATCACACAATAAAAGAAAATTAAGATATAGTATGTACAGTTAGATCCTAATTTTATGAAAGGTGTGTGTGTGTTCATTGAAAAAACAAGAAGGACATTTATCAAAATGTTAAAAGTGAGTATCAGTAAGGAGTAAAATGCAGGAGTTTTTATTTTTTAATGTATTCTTTTCTGCACTTTTACATAGTTTTCCACAATGAATATACATTGATGTGGTAATAAGGAAAAATACAAGTGTTATAAAAAACATAAATCAAAATTGTAATATCAAAGGAAAATAATCGCAACTGTAATGCAGAATTTCAGACGACTCAGGAAGATAGGAATCCTGATTAAATCTCCAAATTTTCAGAATGTGAGTAATAAAATACAGGAAGATGTACACCTAAATTTCTCCTTTGGAGAAAGCCGGAATAAAACAGTGTTTTAAGGACTAAGTGTGAAATCCACAAAAGTAAGTGTAACAGCATGAAAAGGGAAGGTAACTGACACTCTCATGATGCAGAGAGAATAAAGAAGAGGTCGGAGAAGACAAGTAGCTCAGAAACGACCCCTTAAAAACAGCATACTTTTTGGGAACTGAATCCAGCATCTCTCTCAAATGATAAGGTCTACAGAGTTAACAGTGTCTTCTCCATATGAAGTGCTTGCTGGGTGCTATAGGGGATATAAAGAATTACTCACAGCCTTATGGGAGCTAGTGCTGATAGGGGTGGAAGTAGGGAAAGAAAGTAAGTCAATAGTAATGCATTATAATAATGAGAAGTAGCACAGCATGGCAGGTAAGAGTGGGCTCTAGAGTCTGAAGCTTTTCAGCTGTGTGACCTCGAGCAAGTCACTTAACTTCTCTGCCTTAGATTCTTCACCTGTAAAATAATAGCAGTATTACCTCATAGGGTTGAAGGGAAGGGTTGGTGAAAACATGAAGAGCTTAGGACAGTCCCTGGCATATATTAAAACACTTGCTGGCTGGGCTCAGTGGCTCACGCCTGTAATCCCAGCACTTTGTGAGGCCGAGGAGGGTGGATCACCTGAGGTCAGGAGTTCGAGACCAGCCTGACTAACATGGTGAAACCCCATCTCTACTAAATACAAAAAAATTAGCTGGGCATGGTGGCACATGCCTGTAATCTGAGCTACTTGGGAGGCTGAGACAGGAGAATTGCTTGTACCTGGGAGGCGGAGGTTGCAGTGAGCGGAGATTGCGCCATTACCCTCCAGCCTGGGCAACAAGAGTGAAAACTCTGTCTCAAAAAACAAACAAACAAACAAAAAAACTACATTTGCTATGATTTTGTGCCTACTATGTAGTGATGTGCTAATATTTTCTTTCTTTCTTTTTTGTTTTTTTGAGACAGGGTCTGCTGCAGTGCAGTGATGCAATCTCGGCTCACTGCGATCCCTGCCTCCCGGGCTCAAGTGATTCCCCCACCTCAGCTTCCAAAGTAGCTGGGACCACAGGTGTGTGCCACCGTGCCTGGCTAATTTTTTGTATTTTTTTTTGTAGAGAAGCAAGGTTTTGCCATATTGCCCAGGCCGGTCTTGAACTCCTGAGCTCAAGCGATCTGCTGCCTTGGCCTCCCAAAGTGCTGGGATTACAAGCGTCAGCCACCACGCCCAGCCAATGATTTCTATCTTATATCAAATAAGGTAGGCATTATTCGTCCTGTTTACAGACGAGGAAATTGAGAATCAGAGAATTAGGCAATTTTGGGTAAGATCTAGAGAGGGGGGGAACAGAGTTGTGATTTGAGCCCCCATCTACCTGAACACGAAGCTTGTGACTTTTATTACTACTATTACTGTGAAACAATAGCACCTAACATTTGTCTAGTGCTCACTCTATACCAATTATTATTGTACATATAATTGCAATTTTTCTCACAAGATATCATTTGACCCCATTTTACAGAAAGCAGCAGCCTATGCTTCGAGAGGCCTGCACCCATGCTGGAAATCACTGAGTTGTAAGTAAGTGGTAAAGGCAAGATAGGAGTCTACATCTGCCCGTTCCTAGTGCCAGAGCTCGCCACCCCTGGCTAGTGGTGCTTCAGCTGTGGAGCTTTAAAACACAAGAGATTCCAGAGGGTCCTACACCTAGAGGTTTCTGAGCAGGTGGCTCTGGGCCAGGGGCCTTGGCCACCCACTTTATCTCCTCGCCAGTGGTTCTCATGAGACTGCAAAAATATGTCGTGTTGTAGGTGTTAAATGCCAAGGAGAAAAGCTTCTGCTCAATTCATCTAGAAATGGGGAGTCAATTAAGGTTTTTCAGTGAGGTTTTTCAATAACCAGTGTTTTAGAAAAATTAATCTAGGAGTAATGAATAGGATGGACTAGAGGGGAAAGAAAAGTGTGGCAAAGACCGACTGGTTAGGAAGCTATTCTAGGCCACAAAGTTTCTTTTAGTCTTAATAAACCCATGTATCAGACAACAGAAAAATGAATCCTTGGGAAAGACCCATCTAAACATAGAAAGATTTGCAGCTTGGAGAAAAATGTACTTCAGTATTCCAGATCTACATATACTGGCTGAAGTAAAAATCAGGTTGTTCCTTTTTAAAAATTAACAAAAGAGCTGGGCACAGCGGCTCACACCTATAATCCCAGCACTTTGGGAGGCCAAGGCGGGTGGATAACTTGAGGCCAGGAGTTCAAGGCCAGCCTGGCCAATGTGTCTAAACCCTGTCTTTAGTAAAAATACAAAAATTAGCTAGGCGTGGTGGCACACACTTGTAATCCCAGCTACTTGGGAGGCTGAGGCATGAGAATCGCTTGAACCTGGGAGGCAGAGGTTGCAGTGAGCTGAGATCAGGCCACTGTACTCCAGCCTGGGTGACAGAGTAAGACTCTGTCTTAAAAAAAAAAAAAAATTAACAAAAGAAACATATGTGTGTGTACAAACATCAAATTTTATAAAGTAAATTCTGAGACATACTAGATATGTAAATATGGTTGACTGACCTAAAATATTATAAAGAAAAGAAAATTAGAATTGTATAGTGATTTATAGGTTTAACAAACTAGTGATATAAGCTTTCTGGAAATAATGAATCTAAGATAATGTGTGGAGTTTTAAAATATATAATAAAATGGGAGGCCACAGCAGGAAGATC
Organism: Gorilla gorilla gorilla; assembly: GCF_029281585.2. NCBI lineage: Eukaryota > Metazoa > Chordata > Mammalia > Primates > Hominidae > Gorilla > Gorilla gorilla. The sequence continues at coordinate 75,058,032 of NC_073236.2, read as the reverse complement.
ACTTGAGCCCAGGAGTTTAAGACCAGCCTGGGCAACATAGTGAGACCTCATCTCTATAAAAAATAAACAAAGTTAGCTTGGCATGCTGGCATGCACATGTAGTCCCAACTACTTGGGGAGCTGAGGTGGGAGGATCGCTTGGGCCGGGGAGGTGGAGGCTACAGTGAGCCATGATCACAATACTGTACTCCAACCTGAGTGATGGAGGAGATCTTGTTTCAAATATATATATATAATAAATATAAAATAAAATAAATATATAAAATAAAATAAAATAAAAGATATAGCTTATTTAGATATAAAAGACATAGCTTTTATATTTTATTTTATAAAAAAAGATATAGCTTATTTAGATAATTATACATTCATGAAGTGAATTTATTTTTAAATGATGTAAATGTATTTATGTGATGTTAAATTTAAGGGAATAATAGCTTTTATCAATTTGGGATTTAAAAACTATAATCAAAACTGTGGTAAAATAAGAAACCTCCATAGTTTCTAGGTTTATTATCATTAGAGCGTTGAGCAGATAAAGTACTGATTTTCAGAAAGGAACTGGGACAAGCACCATAAAGATATTATACCCTTGACTCAATAAATATGCTCCTAGGAATCTATTCTAGGAAAGTAATGGAAGGAAAGCAAAAAGGCATATGTAGAAGATAAACAATGCATTGTTTCTCTAGTACCTAAAAATAAGAAATAATAATCAAGTATTAGAGAACTGCTTGATAAATTATGACTACATATAATAAAATATTTATAATATTAATTTTTTATTCTAAAAATGAGATCGACATACAAAAGTATCACTGTTATATTTTAAGTGCTTATTCTGGGATACAGCATTGTATGTATATTATTTACAACTGCATAAAAACATACATACATGGAATAAGGCAAAAGACAAATATAAAAATAGTTCAATGGCTGTGATTGGGTATCCTTTATCAAATTAAAAATGTCTAATGTTTTTCTATTGTCTTCATATCTATACTAATTTTTCAACTTTATTAAAGCAGAGGAAACTTCTTAAGGGAAAGCCACCTTCCTACCCCCTAATCTCACTGATTATGACTTCTATCACGCACAGTTTTTGCCTTATTAGTCTCATTTCTAAGGCAGCACTAACAGTAGCCATTCTTCTCACTTTTAACATTTATATTAACTGGAAATAACACAAATCGCTGTCCCTTTCCAAGACTCTGAGTCTGTCCAGGGCTAAGCCAGGGTGCTTCTATACCTACACACCTTCCTTACTTTCTGGATATGAGAGTCCTGCAGCCACATGGATTGGCTTCCAATGAATCTCTTCCTATTTCTAAACAGAGTATTTCTCTGTGCTTATTAGTGGAAAAGCACCTATACTCTCCTGAAGAGTTCATTTTATCTAGGCCATTAGATAAAGAATGCCTGACAAAGGGAGAATGAGATTCGGGGAAATAATAGCTGCGGATGGTTTTCCAGGGAAGTCTTTCCTGTTGCTGGGTTTTTAGAAGTAATCTGGGAGGAATCAGCAATTATGAGAAGGTTGCAATTGAAACATCTTCTCTTAAACAATTTTTCCAATATTCTAGACTCAGCTTCAGAAAAAAATTCTCAGCCAAAAAAAAAAGGTAGTTTTCAAAAAATATTCTAGCTTTTTTTCTGTGCCTTTGCATCTCTAAAAATAACCCAAACAGTGGTTTGAAATGGGCCAACATAGATCTTGCGGAATAAAATGTAGACAGTATGCAACAGAGGGTGGAGTAAAAGAATGAGCTCCCCCTCGGATCCAGCCGCCTCCCCTCCTGTTTCCCATTCTCATCATGTCAGCCCAACCACCATTGTTCATTGTTTAACACACACTGTTCCCTCACTCCTTCACACAGCCCCTTTTCTTCAGAAAAGACATATGTCCATGAGAACATATCCGCTTCCAGTCCTCTCCCCTCAGTTTACTGTCATTCAGCTTCCTAAAAGACAGCTCTGTCCACATCACCCTCCTCAAGACCTACGTTAACTTGCCATATTCCTTAGCATGAACTTCACGTCTCTCCCATCTGGTCCATCTATTGTCCCCGCTTTTTAGTTAGAATTTCTTTCCTTAACATTCTCTCTGCTTCAATCACCCAGCACAAGGAACTACTTCCTGTATATATGGCTTGGGCTTTGCCATTTCCAAGTCTTTCCCTGCAATTCCCTCTCTCTGAAATATCTCTCCCCTGCTTCACCCCTACGGTCCAAAACCCTAGCTGTCCTTTAGGATCCAGTTCAAGTGGTACTTCCTTAAAAAAGCCTTCCCTGCTAGCACTGAAATGTTTTGTCCTTCCTCTGAACTGTCATCCTAATTTGTACCTCTATTTGGCATTCATAATATCTCAGAAATTTTATACTTAATTGTGAATAAATTTTACCCCTCCATTGACAATAGCATTTATTCTGCACTCCTTATGATTGCTGAATCAAAGAAAGACTGTTCTGGTGAAGTTAAAACTGCATATGCACATTCGTGTGTGTGTGGGTGGGTGGGTGGGTGTCTGTGTGTCTGTGTGTGTCTGTGTATAGTTCCCACTTGTTTAGAAGATAGAATGGGGCCGGGCGCGGTGGCTCACGCCTGCAATCCCAGCACTTTGGGGGCCAAGGCGGGCGGATCACGAGGTCAGGAGATCAAGACCATCCTGGCTAACACGGTGAAACCCCGTCTCTACTAAAAATACAAAAAAATTAGCCGGGCGTGGTGGCGGGCGCCTGTATTCCCAGCTACTCGGGAGGCTGAGGCAGGAGAATGGCGTGAACCCGGGAGGCAGAGCTTGCAGTGAGCCGAGGTCGTGCCACTGCACTCCAGCCTGGGTGACAGAGCGAGACTCCGTCTCAAAAAAAAAAAAAAAAAAAACCAAAGACAGAATGGGCAGGTTTCCAGGCTAGCCTTCACTAGTAAACTTAACTCAAACATAGTTCAAGTGCGTCTCACCCTGGCTGTGTATCAGTTACCTGAGGTGCTTCTGAGTCTCACCCCTTAGAGATTCACATTTGAGGGACTAGGGCAGGGCCCAAGCATGAATATTTGTTTTAAGCTTTTCAGGTGATTGAATGCACAGAGAGGGAAGATACAGTATTAACAGTCTAGGCCTGAATTTAGGGTTCTAACAATGAGTAAGTGGTTCAGCTGCAGGAAGAATACACCCATTCCCACTTTTTAGAATTCTCCTCCCCATTTCCCAGGTCCATATGATGTTATAAATCTCCTGAGTTCCCCATCCTGACCTGCCTTTTTCCCTAACATCTCCATGCTAAAAGTTCCCAACTGTCCCACTCCTCTCAAAATGTCAGTGCCTCCAGGGAGTAAAGTTCTAGTTGATATTTGAAATAAAGCACATAAATCATAAAAATAATTTATGATATATAGATCATTTAAAAACTTTCAGTTTAATTAGAGCTACTGTCTAGTAAGAGCTTAGTACGTCTTTGGCATGGGCTCATGTACACTGTATGTATACAGATCTTCATTTAATCCTTAGAGTAACCCTGGGAGGTAGGTACAAGCATCCCCATTCACAGAAGACAAAATAGACTTGACAGGCAAGGTGAACCAACCTGCCCAAAGGTCACACCACTGGGAGGTAGTAACACCCAATTTCAAGTCTGAAGTGTCAGACTCCAAAGCTCATGCTCTTAACCTTTTTGACATATGTTAAAGAAGACGCTTGTTACCCTAAACTTGTTACTCTGTTCAGTGGCACTTGACAAGGATAAATAAGAAAAACTCCAACAGCAAACAAGAGGGCAGGAAAGCACCACAATATGTCCAGATGGGCTCTGTTCCTGGGATCTGCTCCCCTGGTTACTGTTTCCATAACTTTTCCTCCTTCCTCTGCTCTGACCCTCTCATTCTCTACAAGCACTGACAATGCCTTCTGTGGCAGCAGCATCTGGGCCTGGTTAGATGGGGAAAACTGGGGCAAGAGCAGCAGCCATTTGTATGTAGGGGAGGCTTATAATTAGAGACTGCCCTATTTGAAATGCATCAGGAAAATTGCAATTAGCAGATTCATTTATTAGATTTCTGTTATATTTCACTTGTGAAACACTTGGATTAAGACCTTATGCCTTACAAATAATATCCTGCCAGGATTTAGTGAGAAAAGTATTTACTGAATCGGGATTCTATATTGTGAAATACAGGGCCTATAATGTTCAAAAACGTTTTTATTTATTCAGAGACACCAACATCAACAAAAGTAAATCTTATTTTTTAAAAAAGATTAGCCTGGACAAACTATATAAAGAGCCTCCATTTATTTTCTAATTACCTCATTCTTTTGCCAGATATTCTTAGCTGCTTTTGCGAGGATTTTACATGTCCATTTAAATCAGAGTGAGTTCTGTGAGGACGCCATCCCACATACACAACAGAGCCCGGGCAATCTTTGCTAATCTGTTGCAACCAAGCTAGAATAATTCTTTCCTCTTACTGCATACACTCTTGCATACCACCCAGACCCTGAGTGGGTGAACCAATGCCAAGGAACAGGAAGATATTCCTGTTGGGAGATCAGGTACATCTCAAAGTTAATCGCTTTTATCCACAGCCCAACTACACCGCTTTCCAGTCATCTTGACAGCTGATAAATGGAGAATTAACATGCCTCTCACTTATAGCACCGGGGTTCATGCTGACAACTATGCTTAGTAGCAGAGATGCCCACCTCAACGGACTCCATTTCTAACAGACAAAACTGAAATTTAATTTAGTCTTTGTGGTCTCCTAAATGTTCTCATTTCAAGTCTCAGAATGTAAACAAGCACAGCAGATGATGCCAACACATATATAGGGCAGACCGAAGACAGGAGAGCTTGGCTTGCTGCATGATGACCCACGAGGCAGGGACAAAAAGGTCCTCATTTTGATGGCTATCCTGAATTGCTTACAATTAAACCAGCTTTGTGGGAAAAGCAAATTCTAAGAGTCATGAACTAGACTAGTTCTGGCTTTGCTACTGAATTAGTTATATGTAAGTCACTGATATTTTCTATGCCTCAATCTTCTTATCTATAAAATGGAAGTATTAGTACCTGTTATGCCTAATTCATAGCGTTGAAGAGAGAAAATGAGACAACTGAAGCGAATGTGTTCCTAAAATTCTAAAGGCATGACCATAAGCCATTTAATACAGCAGGGCCAAAATCTTACTATATTTTATTTCACTTACAAAGCCACCATAGTTTTATGATTTAGTAACAGCAAAGTTCTTAAGGAAGTTAGAAATTGTTTTATTCTACACTTTGCGTTCTTACTCGTCACTCTTCATTTTGTTCCCCTTCCAGAAAATAATGATGGTGGGAATTGCTTCTATGGTAAGGTTGCTAAATCTCAAGTAACTAAGCACAATATAAAGCTGTCGATTTTTAAAAAATGTACTCCAGTCGGGTGCGGTGGCTCACGCCTGTAATCCCAGCACTTTGAGAGGCTGAGGCAGGTGGATTGCTTGAGGTCAAGAGTTCGAGACCAGCCTGGCCAACATGGTGAAACCCCGTCCCTACTAAAATACAAAAATTAGCTGGGAATGGTGGCAGGCACCTGTAATCCCAGCTACTAGGGAGGCTGAGGCAGAAGAACTGCTTGAACCCAGGAGGCGGGGGTTGCAGTGAGTCAAGATTGTACTGCTGCACTCCAGCCTGAGCAAACAGAGCAAGACTCTGTCTTAAAAAAAAAAAGTACTCTACATAATTTTCACTGCCTTAATCATGTCAGTAACTATGAGGGGGAAACTGCACATGAGAGTACTTAAATTCCTACCTCACTTATAATATAACCAAAGGAAACACAGCCCAAAAAGCAGAAAAGGTTCAACAAATAAATCCTGCATACAGCATAAAGAGGGAAGTATCAGAAATGGTTCTTTCCGTCTCAACACCATCTGCATCACAAAACCAGAGGCTAACAATGCAGTTTACAAAACTTAAGAGTCAAGGCTGTGTGAGAAAATTAATTTTTAAAAAACCTTAAAAGTATAACAAACTTTTAGAAAAGTATATAAATATAAATGACTGATTGACATCGTCTAGAACAAATCCCCCTACCCAGGTCAGTACTGCAAAACTCTCTCCCTCCCAGCCACACACCCTCCTGGATCAGGGCCCCTGCTTCCCATCCCATTGGAGTGCATATACTCCCGGTGTACAAGAGCTGGGCATGCCCTAGGGCTTCCAAAGTGTGGTCTTGTGGGGAGGGGAGCAGGAACCCTGGGAATCTCCAGACCCTTTCAGAGAATCCACAAAGTTAAAACTATTTTCATTCTAGTTCTAAGATATTCTTTGCCTCTGTCACTGTTGACATCTGGGCTGGAAGAACTGCTGGTGCCTTGGCATGAACAAAGGCAGTACTACCAGTCATTGTATTCCTCTCCTCTACACACTAAAGAAAATATGCCAGTTTCACTTTAAAATGTCCTTGGTGAGGCAGAAGAAATATTACTTTTATTAAATCTCTACCCGTGAATATATGTCTTTTTAATATTCTGTGTGACAAAATGGGAGAGCACACACAAAGCCCTTCTGCCGCACACCGAGGTAGGAAGGTTGCCTGGAGGAAAAAAGCACTGGGGCGGTTGTTTGCTTTTGAGCTGACATAGTTGCTTTTATCACAGAACACCATTTCTACCTGAAGGAATGACAGTCAGACAAACTATGGTTATTCCGATGTGAGTACCTGGCAGACAAGTGAACCTATCACTTGAAGAAAAATAACCGACAGGCTGGATATGGTGTCTCACACTTGTAATCCCAGTGTTTTGGGAGGCTGACACAGAAGGATCGCTTGAGGTCAGAAGCACAAGACCAGCCTGGCAACATAGTGGGACCCTGTCTCTACAAAAAAAAATTTTTTTTAATTAGCTCAATGTGATGGCGTGTGCCTGTAGTCCCAGCTACTCAGGAGGCTGAGACAGAAGGATGGCTGAGCCCAGGAGTTTGAGGTTTACAGTGAGCTACGATCACACCACTGCACTCCAGCCTGGGTGACAGAGCAAGTCCCTGTATCTAAAAAATTAAAAAGTTAAAGAAAAAAATAAAGCTGGAAACCAATTGACAGTTGGTGCCAGTGACAAAATTCAGGCTTTCAAGTGAAAATTAATTTTGGAAAACATGTCTGCCACTACGAGCTTGACAGTTTCCTAATACTTAAACACTTTTCTAGTAAAAAGCTATAGAAATGATCCCTGAAAGTATAGCTTTACTAAACACTTTCCTAATGAGATCAGTGGTAAAGTTACAAAATGTGATATTTTAATATTGTATAATGAACTGTGTCAACAATGGAAAGATCTACATAACTCAGTAAACTAATGTTTCCAAATAATCAATGTATGATATTACAAAATCATACAAAAGTAAAAACCTACTCAGCATGCAAGGTAAACCAAATATTTTAATGTAATAAATATTAAAGGTTCACTGATATGGATTCAGATTTCACACTGCCACCAACCTTTCAAACTACCATTTGTCAAAGTTTTAATTAAGTATCAAAAAGGAATATCTACAATTATTTAAAAGGTTATGAAAATACTCCTCCTTTTTCCAAACTACATAGCTGTGTGAGGCCACATTTTCTTTATATGCTTCAAACAAAACAACACATCACAACTGCTTGAATGCAAAAGCAGATGTGACAATCCAGCTGTCTTTTATTAAGCCAGACAGTAAACTGATTTACAAAACTGTAAAACAATGCCACTCTTTCTACTAATTTTTTTATGTTTTGGTAAAATGGTATTTTTCTTTCAAAAATTGTTATTTATATTAACACATAATAGGTTTTTAAATGAATAATATTTTTAAATGTCTCCATTTTGTACTATGGTAGATATCAACAGATATTATCCATATAAACAAAAGTTATTTGAGGTCCTCAGTAATTTTTAAAAGTGTAGAGGAGATCAAGTGTCAAGTGAGATCAAAGGTATGAGGAACTGCTGCTTTAGGGTATAAACCTAGGAGTGAAACTGCTGGATCACAGGGTATCTTATCTCCAGCTGTATGAGACACTGGTAAACATGGTTGTACCAGTCTATACTCCCACCAGTAGTTATTTATATATTCTGAATATGGGTCGTTTGTCTCTTGTGTTCTACATACTTTTCCCAATCTGTCTTTGAGTGAATAGAAGCTCGTCAACAGAAGTCAAACTTATCAGTCTTTTCCTTAATGGTCAGTCTTGTTTATGAAATCTTTCTCTATCCCTAACTCTATATTCCTAATACATTTTTCTAAAAGTTTTATTTTAGAAGAATGAGTCATGGAATCATTTAGGTGGGCTACAATCAGCATTTTTAAAATATAAACTACCTTTGAATATAACAGAAAATAGCAGAATGCTTTGCACATAGTGAGGATGAGTATCGTTTCAAGGAAATGTATTGCTTTGCATTTCATAGTTAGATCCCTGCTACTACTTACTTATTAGTTATTAAGGATCTCTTTGGGCTTCCAACTATGGCAAGGAACTCTGCCACTCTTCTCTGCATTTTCATGTCACATTCAGAAGTCATTCTGTACTACTGTTACTAAGTTTCCATCTGAATCTTTAAGAGACAGAAGGTTATAGGTTCAAATGTTTCAACAGAAAATTAAAAACTGGAGACCTTAGAGTTCCCCACCCCGCCTTTTTTTTTTTTTTTTTTTTGAGACGGGAGTCTCACTCTGTCGCCCAGGCTGGAGTGCAGTGGCGCCATCTCAGCTCACTGCAAGCTCCATCTCCCAGGTTCACACCATTCTCCTGCCTCAGCCTCCCGAGTACCTGGGACTACAGGTGCCCGCCACAACGCCCGGCTAATTTTTTGTATTTTTTAGTAGACACGGGGTTTCACCATGTTAGCCAGGATGATCTCGATCTCCTGACTTTGTGATCTGCCCACCTCGGCCTCCCAAAGTGCTGGGATTACACGTGTGAGCCACTGCGCCTGGCCAGAGTTTTTCAACTGATTCCTAGATAGGTAAAGATATCATCCATCCTTTTACAATATCACAATTATCACGAATACTGCCACAAAAAAGCTTTCAAGAAAGCTGTGTTGATGTTTTGTTTTAAGAGAGAACTGAAAGCACTTTGGGACATTTTCTAGGTCCACAGAATTTCAGTATTTCTCAGCAAAAGGTAAACCCAAAACAAAGAGGAGGGAAGCTGATAGCACAGGACACTTGTTTTAACTTGCTTGACTTTATAAAGGGCTGAGGAGAGGCTCCAGAACATTCCTCAGTAGGAAAGCTGCTGCTATCTCCACCGTGGGAACTGGAAAGGACATTCACGTCACATATTTGTCACCCTTGAGTCCCTAGTATCTTTCTAGAATGTAAGTTATTCCTTCAAGACTCAACAAATATCTATACCCAAATATCTACTGACACATGAACTTACCTGATACTTTTAATGTCTAGCGCAGTATTTTTCAAACTACAGATCATTATCCACTGAGTCATGAGATCATTTAGATGAGTTACAGTCAGAATTTTTAAAAAATGAACTACCTTTGAATATAATAGAAAATAGCAGAATGCCTTGTACATAGTGAGGATGAGTATTGTTTCAAGAAAATTTTTCTCAATCAAACCTGTGTCTATATGTGTGTCTCAATGTAAAATACATTTCTTACTGTGGGTTTCTGTCCAAACATTTGAAAGGCACTAGTTGGGCACACTGTACTGAGCATACATGCTGGGTAATTTTCTGCCCAGCAACTATCTCTTATCCAGGGAAATAGCCACCCAGCCACTTATAGTCATACAGGCAAACACACATGTCACCATATTTCTATGTGACCCTCACCTGATGAGTTACTTGCTTACAATTTTTTTTAACTTGGCAGTCACAGAACTTTTCAGTAACAGAAGCTATAGGATAAATTGCTGGTGGCCATGTTTCCAGCCACACGGAGAAATGTCTGCTCTGAGAAGGAATGGAATAAACATGCAGAAAGAGGCAGAGATGAAAGATGGAGAGAATTCTGGCCCTACTGAGGCCAGTTGCATTACTGCTCTTCCCATAGTTTGGTGGCCCAATGCTTTCTTAGATCCTGTAAGCCAGTAAGTCCCCATTTTCCACTAAGTTACTTTCATAGGCTTCTGACACTTTCAATCAAATATATATGCAACGCCTGTTTTTGTTCTAAAGACTTGGGGGCTGAAGTGATGAACTGAAAATTTCAATCCCAATAAATTAAATAAACACATTATTGTCCTAAAATTCATGAACCTCCCTGTCCTCACCACACTCCATTTATCATGGAAAAGGGAAAACCGGAACAATTCATTAAAAGCTACAAATATAAAAAGATTATTGCTGGCCGGGCACGGTGGCTCACGCCTGTAATCCTAGCACTTTGGGAGGCCAAGGTGGGTGGATCACGAGATCAAGAGATCTAGACCATCCTGGCCAACATGGTGAAACTCCGTCGCTACTAAAAAGATAAAAATTAGCTGGGCGTGGTGGCACGTGCCTGTAGTCCCAGACACTCGGGAGGCTGAGGCAGGAGAATCACTTGAACCTGGGAGGCGGAGGTTGCAGTGAGCCAAGACTGTGCCACTGCATTCCAGCCTGGCGACAGAGAAAGACTCCGTCCAAAAAAAAAAAAATTATTGCTGAAATTCAACTGTCATTTTCACTACTATAATGAAATAAAAAATATTTTGGGGTAAACATGGTAAGTGGAGGTGGAATCCTCAAACCTTCTTTGGCAAAGTTCATGCATGCACTGTTTATAATATTTTACTTCTGTCTCTGGCCTGATTTAAAGCCAGTGAGACACATTATGGTAGTTAGGTACTGCACAATCCTTTATCAATAGAGTGTCTTTATTTTTTAAAAACTAACCCAAAATTGGCCAGGCGCGTGGTTCACGCCTGTAATCCTAGCACTTTGGGAGGCCAATGCAGGCAGATCACCTGAGGTCAGGAGTTCGAGACCAGCCTGATCTCTACTAAAAATACAAAAATTAGCTGGGCATGGTGGTGGGTGCCTGTAATCCCAGCTTTTCGGGAGGCTGAGGCAGGAGAATTGCTTGATCCCGGGAGGTGGAGGTTGCAGTGAGCCGAGATCACACCATTGCATGCCAGCCTGGGCAACAAGAGCGAAACTCCGTCTCAAAAAAAAAAAAAAAAAAAAAAAAACACCTAACCCAAAACCATTCGATACTATTGAGTTCTTAGGTCCTGGAGAACTAACTGAGGGCAAAATCACCTGATTATAGCCAAATACTGCTGACTGAGAGGCAGAAACATGAGTAAATGAAAAGAGGTTGGCTAAAAGGCAAAAAATGGAAGCTGAGTATGATCCACGCAAAGCAAGCAGGATACTGAATGCGTTTTTATAAGTTAAAGAGAAACTCATCCCTCTAAGAATGTAACACAGCTTCCTCCCATACCTGCTTTATTGGACACTAGTTTGCCCTTGAAATTTACAATCCAACTGCCTTTGTGTATATCTGAATATTTCAAGCAGAGTACTGTGAAAACTGACCCACTTACACAATGCAGTTTGTTTAGTTTGGGAAGCAACTATTGAGAAAGACAAACTTAATTCTGGTGCAAATTAGGTCTGTAAAGGCATTCTGTGAGTGTTCATTGGCAAAGTGATCTCTTTCGTATAATGGCACTTGTAATTATGCTGATCAATTTTGCATTCCCTATCAATTCATCTTGACTTGGAGATAGCCCAAATTATCAGGGGTGCATTCAGAAAGGCTCTCCAGGTTGTCGGCTGATCAGTGCTGAGGGAAGGCCATGAAACATGTGGCTTGCTCACCATCAGCTCTTTGAAAATGTATTTTAAGGAGTTCAAAGTTATTAGCAGAGCTTTTATAATAAGATATGAGTAATATGTGATTTTCTAAGTTAAAACTTTTAGGGGCAAGACCTAAAGAGAAACTTGGTGCTAACAATCACAGTTTGATTTGCTTTTAATCTTATACTTCAGCTTCTCAGGGATGGGTGGCATTATTCCAAAAGTTCCAAAGTGGCCACAGTTGCTATTTTTCTACAAATAGGAGGTCATATAAGAACATATAAGAAAGGGCTTCTTCATAAATGTTTCCAGACGACCAAGACCAAATTTGGATTATCTATGACATTCTTAGTCTTTTAAATGGCTCAAGACTTAGCACTAGGTGCATTTTCTCCTGTATTAAGTCTCTCCCACTAGATCCAAAACTCCTCCAGAGCTGGTTCCACACAGGGCTTTGCACAGAGTAGATACTCAGGAATATCTGCTAGAATCTCAAGTCAAATTAGCTCTTGAGACAAGAACTGTACCTCTGTTGAAGGAGGTGTACTTTAAAAGAAAGAACACAATGGTCTGAGTTTGAGGAAGTGGGCCCTAGTCTTTGCAATTAACTGGAGTTTCACTTTCCTTATGAAGGGCTTTACTCTAGATTTAGATATATACACATATTTGAACCAAATGGTCCCTAAGGTTCATTCAGCATGGTTCTAAGTAAGAAATAACAAGGATCCTCTTTCATTCAATTATTGACTTCAAAGTCAATCAAGAAGCTACCCTTTGACAGTATATATGTTCTTATTGTGAGTAACATGGAACGGCCACTGAGGAAGATTTTTAGACGGTGATTTTCTGTGTAAATATGAGAATGACAGGGAAGACAGGAAGCTAGATGCTATCAAAGTGCTGGTTGCATGGTGGAGGGAATACTGGAGCAGGATGGCTCTAATGACTACTAGCTGTATGCCCTCGGACAAGCTGTAAACTCTCAGAAGTCTGTTTCCTCATTTGTAAAATGGGAGACAATACCTCACAAGGTGGTTGTGGCTGTGGGTGTTAAATAGGATAATGCTCATGAGAGCACTTACAAACTGCAAGGCACCATACAAATACAGATGGTATTATTCCTTGTAGCAACCTGCCAAAATGGTTTTTTCAACAAACTCTGAAGTATTAAAATAAAAAGCTAATGTTTCCCTGAAGAACTAAAATTGAAATTCTTTGTTTTCTGCTCATATTATATCTAGGTGTGGACAGCAAGACAACTTAAGAGTTAAAATCTAAGCCCAGCGTGGCTCTCCAGCTGGTCTACCACTGACTTCGGTTATCTAACATCTGGCCTCTGCCCTTACTACTATTAGTTTACAATTACAAACAACCTCAGGCAGTGCTGAGAAACTCCACTGCCTGTTAGATGATAAGCTGGGGCACTTTAGGAATTGTTTTGCTTTGTTTTGTTTTTAACTTAAAGCTGGTTTGGGCAGACCCCCTGCTGCCATTCCTGTAAGAATAGGTGTGGGTTTCCCCAAGGGCAGTGTTGGGGAAGACCCGGACTGGCATGCATGCTGCACTGGCTGATTTCTGCACTGCATTCCACAAGGTGCCCACAGCACTGCAAGGGCTGCCCTCTGCTTGAGCTCCTGCATGGCTGCTCCCTGCATGAGTAGCTTACGGCACGGCTGCTCCTTGCATGGGCAGCTCCAGCAAGGCCAGCACAATGCATTGCATGGGTCGCTCCCTGCACGCACCACTCCACGCTCACAGCAGCCCCAGACTTTGAGACTTTAACTGCAGAACAGAAGTGAGAGGCTTTGGCTGGCAGCTGTTAGTTGCTCCTTATTCTTTGTCACTCACAGAAAAAAGAGAAAGATGGTAAGAAGGCAGTGACTTGTTTTCTTTGTTTCTTCATAAATGGAGGCTTTAAGAATGTTCTATATACTTTATTCCTTCAGCCTGCTGTAATTTTAGTATCATCGTTTAAAGGCAAAACATTTTTTCCATTTAATGCAATAAAATGCAAAATAAATAGCCCTTTTAGATTGTTTTACTTTATTCAGTAAGATACATTTTTTTCACCCAAATTTTTTTTTTTTTTTGAGACGAAGTCTTGCTCAGTCGCCTAGGCTGGAGTGCAGTGGTGCAATCTTGGCTCACTGCAACCTCCGCCTCCCAGGTTCAAGTGATTCTCCTGCCTCAGCCTCCCGAGTAGCTGGGACTACAGACACACGCCACCAGCCCCAGCTAATTTTTGTATTTTTAGTAGAAGCGGGGTTTCACCATGTTGGCCAGGCTGGTGTTGAACTCCTGACCTCAGGTGATCCTCCCACTTCGACCTCCCAAAGTGCTAGGATTACAGGCGTGAGCCACCGTGCCCAGCCCAAATGTACTTTTTCTCTTGGGTATATTTTAGTCAACTATTGTATAGATGCTAGCTTACTGAGGTTGCTAAATAATTAACTTCTGATTATCACAGCTTTATTTAAAACTCATTTTTTTGAGTGCTTGCTATCTGCCAAAGTACATTTTAAAAAGCCGTTTATTTTTTAAAACTACATTCGCTTTAATGTATAGGATGTTAATACATTTTCAGTCTAGGGTAAACTAAAATCAACATAAATTTGTATTCCCTAAACATACACCTCCCAGGTGAGCTGCTCCAAGTTCCGGGCATTCAGCAGAGAAGGTCCACATACTTCACTATGGATAATCCACAGATATCTAAGCACTCTTCCTGCCTATTCTTAATGTCACCCTGAAAAACTAACTCAGTCACAAACAGAAAACCAAGAGCTACCTACAGCCTGAAGTATTCCCAAATCATATATGCAACTATATAAATCATGGAAGGTAATAGTTCTTTATCTACTTTTTGTAACTGCCTGAAAATAAACCAGAAGTGGGCACATGAGAAAAGACAACTATTTTATATAAGAAATAAGTTATATTTTCACCAGTGGCTATTCAACTTTCTCCTCCTCCCCCAATAAAATTCTGATTTCTAACTAATAGAGCAGTCCTTTCATGTTGGTTTTGTCTCTTCCAGTTAACAACACAAAAGAATTACGACCATTCATCCTCTCAATTTTATGTAGCTTTCAGAAGCCAAATGAGCAACAGAATCATCTTGTTAATAAATCTTTCCAATTAAGTTGTGAGTGTAGGCTTATGTTAGATTTTTCAAAGGCTCTCTCAGAAGCAGAGGAGTGGGTTACCTTATTGTCTAGGAGTTCCCAAATGCAGAAAGAGTGTATCTGATGTTAATGCACAGATGTCTTGACTGGGGAAAAAAAGAAAACTCATAAATCATCACCTCACACATTTTAGATGGGAGAGGAAATAGCAGAATGGAACAATTAACAATTACTATTCTACAGAAATTATTTAATATAGTGGAAAGAGAGACAAGGCAGGGTTTAGAAGGCCTGAATTTCAGTCACTCCACCACCACTTACTAACTTTTTTATTCTCTGGACTTGAATTGGCACATTTCTAACATAGGAACAGCCACAATTCTCTTGCTGATCACACAGATTTGTTGTTGGGATTACATGTGAAAATTCACAGGTAAATATTTTAAAAACAGTTTTAAAGGGCTACTCCAGTATTTCTGACATTAACAAATTTCTCTGCATTGCATTCACTCAAGCGTGACTGAAGATGATCAAAGCCAGCCCTTCCACAGCTCTGTCAATTGGGAATCTCTGAAGTGGGTCTGCTATCACCACTGCATGGGGTGACGTCAGGCTGTTGTTTACAGGAGAAGAGAGGCTGCCAATTTCCATTGAGCCCAAGACCTCTATGGCCAGGCTTCTCAGGCTGCACGTGAGCAAGAATGGACTCTTTATGTGTGGCATGTGTGGACATGCACCAGTTCACGTTCAGCGGCACTAAAACAACAAAACTGCTTAACTGCTTGGTGTGTGCACAACAGCATGTACTTTGGATCTTACGATTTCACTAACAAGACTAAGCAAAATTGATCAAAATGCAACTTTCACTTTTGTTACTCTGAAAGCGGGGAAAACCTGTCATTCGGCAACTTTATCCTCAGTTTGATTTTTAAAAAGCATTTTGAAAGCAAAACAGTTGATTCTAGTTTTTACAGAACTCTCCTCAAGCTCTACAATCACTAACAAAAGAACTATGGACAAAATATTTCAAAGCATGAAATATATTCAGACTGCAGTAACCAAGTTTTATAGGAACCACTTCATTTTCAGAGTGGTTGCAGTTGCTTCCTCCTATAAGTTCAGGAAGTACTCACTCAAGTACTAACATAGTCTAACTGAATCCACTTTGGGGAGATATTTTGTTACGTTTATTACTATAAACGGGAAAAAAATCTGGCTTATTAACATTTGCCCATTCATGAAATTTCCTGGCAGAAAGCAGCCTGTTAAATCAAATTTAGAGGGCAAAAAAGAAAATAGGGGCTGCTTTCATTATAATCTTTCTTCAACTATCCATCACCTTCTGGGATAGCAGTCAAATCAGGAATAATATGGGAGCGGATCGTGTTTATAACTGGCAATGAAACTTTACCTCAGACAATAAATCTCGTGTAAATCCTAACACTGGAACACTGAAGAAGAGATGTGGGAAATATTCTTGGTCCCTGGAAATTAGTTTCTTTGGTCCTGTTTTAAGTATAGCTGAAGAAAGGAGAAAGTATGGCTCAGGAATAAAATGAAGCCCGGAAAGAATCCCAAGTTCTGTTTTTGGCTCTGCAGTTCATTACATATAATCCTAGGTCCAACACTTAGCCAAGATGGGCCTTATTCTCAGTGTATGAGAAATGGTGATGATAATAGAAAATACTACTTTTCAATTTTTAGGAGGACATAAGAAAAAAAGAAGATAACGAGTGAAAGTTTTATGCAACATTACATTACAGGAACTAGAAAAGAACAGAAACATGGACTGTGCATCCAGCCGGACCCTGGCCAACTCCTCCGAGAGCTGCGGAGGAGAACTCACTAAATAAGGGGGAAGTGCCATGAGCACTTCCTTCATTTTATAGTTAGACGTAACAGGAGCATAAAAAGTATGACACCAGTTCAACTTTTTCAGGGTTGGTGCCAGCAAGTAACACTGGCCACATATCCTAAACACGCCAAGAAACCTAAAGAGCTATCTCTCCCAGGGTTCCTCCCCAACATAAGTGCTAATCCAGATGCCAAACACCTTTGTAGAAAAATGTGGAAGCAGTTTCAGATTATACTTGAAAATGGCTGTCATCAGCTTCATTCCTTTATGTGGTGAAAGACACCTGAATACACGAATCAATGATGATGTGAAACAATGATAGCAAAAAGGCAGCAGGCAGGAGCATTAATAGTCTCAGTTAGGAATGCTTTAAATGAGCAGGAATTTTATCGACTGAACAAAGAAATGATTAGAGCAGAGCTTCACACATTTGGAGCCAGTACAAAGTTCATGAACTCTATCTTTAAAAGAATAAAACCTCACATAAAGTAAAGCAGTCAACTTGTCAGTCAAGGCAATCAGTAAGAGAAATAGTAAGAGAAACTGAATTGACAGGAACCCTTATTCTTAATATTTGCCCCTATCGAACTTTTACTTAAAATTCTAAAACTGGCTATTTGGACTTTACTTTTCTAACCTTTTCTGTTTATCAAATTGACAGGATCACTAAAAGCAATTATAAATGCACACAAAGAAAATAGGAGGACATGTGAAGAACAGACATTTAAACTGGGTTGACCAAGGGCCCGAGTTTCCACTTGACACCCCATGGCGAAACTGCTTGTTGCACTCCAGTACATCAAAGCATCATGTGCTCAATGGTGTGATAGTTAGAAAAGTCATAATACACTTGCTTACTATACATTTGCTACATAAACTGCCTCTCCAGGAGCACAAAGGGTTCCGAGAACTCACTACATGAACGCTCATAGGTGACTGTAAGCACTGAATCACTTTAGCTTCAAAGACACACCTAATAAAAAGCGGATGGATCACCTGAGGTCAGGAGTTTGAGACCAGCCTGACCAACATGGAGAAACCCTGTCTCTACTAAAAATATAAAATTAGCCAGGCGTGGTGGTGCATGCCTGTAATCCCAGCTACTTGGGAGGCTGTGGCAGAAGAATCGCTTGAACCCGGGAGATGGAGGTTGCAGTGGTCCGAGATAGCGCCATTGCACTCCAGCCTGGGCAACAAGAGTGAAACTCCAACTCAAAAAAAAAAAAAAAAAAAAAAAAAGACTCAGTTCCATTTCAGTAACTGACTAAACAAAACAGAACTTTTCTTTGTCAAGAACTTTTTCCTAGTCATTAAAAATGCCTATTATTTTCCCTCATCATATAATGGTGTAATAAGTTTACACTGATACCTGCATCTAGCATTCAAAATTAAGATTTAAGTATTCCATACTGCATCTCATTTTGTATTCCTAAGGTGAGAGGTAGGGATACTGCTAGCTGGAATGTCAACAACTTGAACTGAAGAACAATTTAAAAGAGTAATTCTCACACCAACAATGTCAATAAGTGTATGAATAACTAACATAAAGTGAAGCAAAAGAATCTTAAAGGCCTCTATTTTAGGAAATGGGAAATCCATTTTAAAAAAACTCATTCACATAATTATTCAATAATAAAAGTCACAGTTTCTCCAAAATACGTGAACCTAGGTCACCAGAACAGCTGTCAGAGGCCATATGAACTGATTTGTAGATTGCACAGACAAACAAAAGGTAATGGTAACAAGCACCTCTCCTCCATCATGAAAGTGATCTCTTTTATGCAATGCTTCTTTGTCCATCTCCCTGTCCAATCATCATGTAAGATCAAAACAGAAAAACGAGTGGTCAAATGCCTGTATAACTCTATTAATAACCCTAAATTAGCCCGCATGGAAAAAGTTTCCATTTTTATCATATTGTTCTTAAGATGCATAAGTACAGCAAAAAATAAAACCAAATCTTCATGACCCATGTCAATCTAGTGTACTTACCATTCAGTAATCACTACACTAGCGGTAACGTGAAATTAGTGGCAGTGGAACACAACAGTGCTGAGAAGACATGAGTGTCTTTGTACCACATGGATTTCATGCTAAGGTAGAAAAGATGGATCCATGACCTGGTACACAATAAAGCTTATGTCTAGGGACTTAGCCAAAGTACAGACAAATTTTCTCCAAATATAATCTCTTTTCCAAATAGTTTTTAAAAACTATTGTAAATACATTTTCCTTAGCTGGTCAACAATTTTTCACTGGTCATCCTGCAGTTTTCAGTCAGAATAAGAATTCCTCAAGAAAAACGAAAACAATAAATGACCTGGAACTACGGCAGTTTGCCCTTAAAATCCATCGCACACAACTTGAAGTTGTAGATCTTGCCCATGAGAAGCTCCAAGAGAGTACACAGGAATGACAGAATCAAGAAAGAAGCAAACACAAAGACAAAGCGCTAGTGATTGCTCTATCATTGGAGTATAAACCTTCAGTAATAAGTGGCAGATAATACACTCCGGACTCTTCGTTGCTTTCCAATCCACTGAATTAGACTTTTGTTCCATTCTCTCAGGCAGACCAAGAAGTAGGGGCAAGAAACACAGTTAAAACATTTCTCAACAGAGAGGAAAAAGAGAAATTGAGTCAGTCCAACTGCTTAGTCTCGACTGGTTTTTACCTGCTTGATTGTCTGAAGACAAGAATACACCCTGATCCAGCAATGAGTATGGTCAACTGCACAGCCATGAATAAACGTTTCCCATACAAGACTTTCACATCACGGCAAGGCCAGTCTTAACTCTAGTTGGGAAATTAAATGTTAGTTTGTTTGAGCTTTTGGATCTTGATCTTGGCTTTCTTTTTTTAGCACTGGGTAGTGGAAATAAAAATAAAATCAAGCTATTAGATGGGAAACAACAGACATTTCACTTTTCATTTCAGCCTCTGAGCCATTAGTAACAAACCTTGGCTAAACAGTAAAAGCATTTGTTACATAGCAAAGGGAATCTTGTACACAAAACTTTTCTGCAAGGCACTAACATTTAAAATGTGCTCAAATGAAACCAAGCTTCATAAGTTATACTCATATTTCATCCTTCTTAAAAATAACCAATAGCACTTCAAGGAATGCAATATGAATTTCAAATTTTTATATTCTTAAAACTCAGCACTTTTAAACAAAATTATAGCCACAATGTCCCATTCTCTGGCTTCTTTAATACAATTATAATTTATCTCAGAGTTTTGCTTTCATTGTGCAGCATTACAATTATAGAACCTAATTTGAGATGTGTTAGAATCATCAACACACACTTAAAGAGTTCCTTTAAAAAACATCTCTCTGGCTGAAAACATTCATGCCAGCAGAAGCTCTGAATTATGGATCGAACCATCCAAAATCTGAGTATTTTCAGTATTCACAGAGCCTAACGGATCAATAGCTACTTCAACACTAAATCTAAAAATTAAAGACACTGAAAAAAAGTAACAGAAAGGAACAGGCCAGGGTTCAGCATCTTCCAAGTCAAGAGAAAGACCAGACTTTTCACCCTTCTTCCATTCTCTTGCCATGGAGGATGGCAGAGTTAAATGTTCTACTTACAGGGGTCAACAGGCATCAATAACTTTCCTTCAAGAGTGACCCTGTCATTTTGGAAGAAAATTCAAAAGGGAAGAACATCCCATGTAATTGGGTTGTGGCAATTTTGCAGGAAGTCACAGGTGTTTCAGAAGTGCTTTAGAAATACCATAGCGAGAAAAATATGACAGTCCTTCTCTCTCTATTTTGAAAACGGCATGCCTGAACAAAGACCCTCCATTGTTCCTGCATAGAGTACTGGAAAACATGTCTTTGGAAGATGACTCTCTCTTGCAGTAGGTATGAGAGGGTTCAAGACCAAAGAATCCAAAAGAGATTTATTGGTAAATTAGACACAATTTTTTTTTTTTTTTTGAGACAGAGTCTCGCTCTATCACCCAGGCAAGTGTGCAGTGGCGTGATCTCGGCTCACCACAACCTCCACCTCCCGAGTTCAAGCGATTCTTCTGCCTCAGCCTCCCGAGTAGCTGAGATTATAGGCACCCGCCACCATGCCTGGCTAAATTTTGTATTTTTAGTGAAGACGAGGTTTTACCATCTTGGCCAGGCTGGAATTAGACATGATTTTTTTTCTAAAGGAAATTCTGTGAAACTGGAGCAGCTATACTACTGTGGTGAGTCTAGATTTTCCTAAAATATCAAAGACCTGGTCTATCCTGGACAAACAAGTTACTATATTTCAAACAGCATTTTATTTTGCTTACCTTTTCATGGGTCATCATGGTTTTCTTTTCATAAAGGGGGAAATCTATTTCAACTCTGTGTTTATGGACAGCAAAGCTGAAGAGATTTTTTTTTCACATTTGATAAATATGTACAACACACTGTTTTTTAAGTGTTATTTTTAAAATATGGGGTCTTGCTATGTTGCCCATGTTGATGTCACACTCCTGGGTTCAAGTGATCCTCCTGCCTTGGCCTCTAGAGTAGCTGGGACTACAGGTGCATGCTGCCATGCCTGGCCTTGTACACATTGTTAACAATTTCCCTTCCTTGGTTTTGGAAAAATATCAAGTGAAGTTGAAATTATGTAAGATGTTTCTAGGGATATATTACAGAAAAATTTTAAAAGAAATATATAAGAAAAAAATAAGATGGGCAAGATAGGTTAATGGAAGGTCTGACCAATTTGCAAAGCTCACATAAAATGCTATGTCCTAGATAGTGAGGTGAGAGGTCAGGTAGGAGACCAGCCAAGGGAGAGTCACTTACAAATGCTTACCAGCGGCCAGGCACGGTGGCTCACGCCTGTAATCCCAGCACTTTGGGAGGCCGAAGCGGGCGGATCACAAGGTCAGGAGATTGAGACCATCCTGGCTAACACGGTGAAACCCCGTCTCTACTAAAAATACAAAAAATTAGCTGGGCTTGGTGGCGGGCGCCTGTAGTCCCAGCTACTCGGGAGGCTGAGGCAGGAGAATGGCGTGAACCCGGGAGGCAGAGCTTGCAGTGAGCCGGGATGGCGCCACTGCACTCCAGCCTGGGCGACGAGTGAGACTCCGTCTCAAAAAAAAAAAACAAAGCCAAAAAAACAAAAACAAAAACAAATGCTTACCAGTATGGAGGGTGGCAGCATCAGTGGAAGATAGGATTTTATATAAGATTTAAAGGAGAGAAGAAAGAACAGGAATTAACATTTATTAAATATCAGCTTTGTGTTTGTTGTTTTACTTATTTTATGTCAGTAATAAGCATAGAGGTAGATATCATTGTTCCCATTTTACAGCAAAGAAAATGAAGTCTTAGAGACATACCCAACATCCATTCCTCCCTTCCTCTCCCTAAGTGAACGCCATCCTGGCTTTAGGGGTAGGGTTACAGGTTAGTCCAAGCCATCCAGGGCAGAACGCTCTCTGGAGACAGTTACTGATCCAGAAGTGGGCAGAGATGCCCAATCAGACAGGAAAACTGACGGTCCATCCCTGTGGAGAGGTTTCTGACTTCTGAATATGGTGATATATGGCTATAAACCAGCTGGAGGAAGGAGGTGAAACAAAGCCAGAGCCAACAAGGAGCGTGGCAAGGCAGAAGGACACTCAGAACCTGAGCTCCAGAACTGACCAACCCTGAAGCCTGCCCTGCCTCTGAATTTTTTTTTGTGAAAGAATACATTTCCTGATGATTCCAGTGAGCTTGAGGGCAGTTTCTGAAAGCATCTTAACTGATAAAAGAACTTCACTTCTGCAAGGTCACCTCCAGTGAACGGGCAGAGCAACTATTTGAACCAACACTGTTCCTTCTGACTCAAGACTGAACTTCTTCCACTAAACCACATTGTGGTATGAACTTTGAGAAATGTTTCTTTCTTCTCATTGCTATGATCATGAGTTGCGAGAGCTAGAAAAGATTTTACCTCACTAAACATAGAAAATGTGTTTACCTCATAAAAATGTTTGAAGTAGTGGCCTCACTTGTAAACACAGAGAAGAAATGCATATCTTTACCAGAAGATTTCCAGAATTCCATATTCTGTGAAACTTCTCACTTTATATGCATTTAATTTTTAGTAGGATATAAATTCATATGTCTTTAATGAACTGAATTTTTGAAAAGCATTCCAAGTTATTACCAATTTTCCTAGGGATGATAATGGCATTGTGGTTATGTAGAAAAATGTCCTTATTCTCAGAACATATATTCTGAAGTATTTAATGGTAAGGACTCATGATGTCTGAAACTTACTTTCACATGGTACAGGAAAAAAGTACTCATACAGAGAAAGAGGGACAGACTCATAAAGCCAATACAGCAAAAGGTTAATAACTACTGAATCTGGGTAGAGAGAATATGGGTGTTTGTTGACTTATTCTGTTAGGTTTTCTACAAGTCTGAAAAGTTTTATGATAGAAAGCTTGGGTATGGGGGAATATGGTATGAGAGACAGCATCATAGAGCACAGTGTGGCTATACATTACAATAACCCAGGGCCTCACCTCTGGGTTGTGGCCTGGACATAGGTGATTCCAACGTGTCCTGCTAGTGTTGTAAAAAGAGCTAGAGCTTTCAAATCACTCATTAATGCCCTGATAGCCCCAACCCCAGAAACACAACTCTGATCATTTTTATAGACTATTTTTTTAATTCATGAAAATTTGCCAATGTTCTAAATTTAACATAGGCATTAATTCCAACAATAAAGAAGCTTCAGCCCAGCACTGTGGCTCACACCTGTAATCCCAGCACTCCGGGAGGCTGAGGCAAGAGGATTGCTTGAGGCCAGGAGTTCAAGAAAAGCTTAAACAACCTGGTGAGACTCCATCTCTACAAGAAAAAATTAAAAATTGGTCAGGCATGGTGGCTCACGCCTGTAATCCCAGCACTTTGGGAGGCCAAGGCAGGTGGATCACCTGAAGGTCAGGAGTTCGAGATCATCTGGCCAACATGGTGAAACCCTATCTCTACTAAAAACACAAAAAAATTAGCCGGGTGTGGTGGTGGGTGCCTGTAATCCCAGCTACTCAGGAGGCTGAGGCAGGAGAATCGCTTGAACCTGGGAGGTGGAGGTTGCAGTGAGCTGAGATTGTGCCATTGCATTCCAGCCTGGGCAACAAGAATGAAATTTCGTCTCAAAAAATAAAATAAAATAAAAATTATCCAAGAGTGATGGTGCACACCTTGTAGTCCCAGCTACTGGAGAGGCTGAGGTGGGAGGATTGCTTGAGCCTGGGAGGTTGAGTCTGCAGTAGGCAGTGACCACATCACTGCATTCCAGCCTGGGCAACAGAGCAAGACCTTATCTCAAAAAAAAAAAAAATTTCTGATATTATACATACAGAAATTTGCCTGATATATATACTGGGCAACATAAGGAACGTTTGATTAACATTAAACCACCAATTAACAAACTTATATTAAGGTATCTGTACTGTGCTGAAGACCATACAGGCAAGAATAATGGAACAAACCTGGTTCTTCCCTAAACAAATCTATTCATAGAGTCTATGGCCCAACATGCCAAAATTTAATGTATAACATGCAGGGGAGACAAAGGAATATTTAAAAAGCATTAAGCCATTTAACCTCTTCCAAAAAAAAAAGAAAGAAAGAAAAGACGAGGAAAAAGACTCACTAAAATCATGCTCTTTACTCCTTGCCAAAGATAAGTCACAATCTGTTAAACTATAAGAAAAGGATTCCTTGAAGAATACACAACTACAATTCTCCAAATTCAAATTTGGGCAAAGTACTTAAAGATACTCCAGTGAGTCTTACATATGGTAAAAAAGCTCTCTAAGGTCCTATATCTAAATTTCAACGGGCACAAAGGCCTCCTTAATTCTATTTGTCTTTCTTACTTGAAATATGTGTTTCTGGGGTATGAGATATAGGTGAATAAAGGGTGGATGAAATAAAGAAATAAAACATAAATAACAAACTTTAAAAATATAATTCTTGGCCGGGCATGGTGGCTCACGCCTGTAATCCCAGCACTTTGGGAGGGTGAGGCCAGGAGTTCGAGACTAGCCTGGCCAACATGGTGAAACCCCGTCTCTACTAAAAATACAAAAAATTAGCCGGGAGTGGTGGTGGGTGTCTGTAAACCCAGCTACTTGGGAGGCTGAGGCAGAAGAATCGTTTGAACCCAGGAGGCGGAGGTTGCAGTGAGCCAAGATCGCGCCATTGTACTCCAGTCTGGGCAACAAGAGCGAAACTCCACTTCAAAAAAAAGAAAATACCTATTATAAGAAATGTGTGTGTGTATATATATAATATACAATTGTATATATAATATATAAAATATATATTATATATACAATTGTATATTATATAATATATAAAATATATATTATATATATTGTATATTATATAATATATAAAATATATATTATATATATTGTATATTATATAATATATAAAATATATATTATATATAATTGTATATTATATAATATATAATATAAAAATATTATATATATATATATTTTTTTTTCTGAGACGGAGTTTCAGTCAGTGGCCCAGGCTAGAGCACAGTGGCACAGTCTCGGCTCACTGCAACCTCCGCCTCCTGGGTTCAAGCAATTTTCCTGCCTCAGCCTCCCAAGTAGCTGGGATTACAGGTGCCCGCCACCACATCTGGCTAATTTTTTGTATTTTTAGTAGAGACGGGGTTTCACCATGTTGGCCAGCCTGGTCTTGAACTCCTGACCTCAGGTGATCTGCCTGCCTCGGCCTCCCAAAGATAATAAGTATTTTATCCTGAAAATATACCTTACAATCTGGTTGGCTTTTTAAAAAGTTTTATTGATATATAGTAAGTGCATATATTTAAAATGTACAATTTAATAAGCTGTGACATATGTATACACCATCAAAACCATCACAACTTTCTAGATAATTAACAAAATTAACACCTTTGGTGGCTTTTTGAATCATATAGATTGATGGTTCTAGGAGAAATAGTTTTCAGGAAAAGAAACTTTTCATACAGATAATCTTTTTTTTTTTTTTTTTAAAGAAGTATCCACATAAGTATCCGAATACTGTTATTAACAGATAAACATTGAGACTTTGGGTTTTTTTTCCCTTAATTAATTAATTAATTTATTTTTTTGAGACGGCATTTCGCTCTGTCTCCCAGGCTGGAGTCTAGTGGCACGATCTTGGCTCACTGCAACCTCTGCGTCCCGGGTTCAAGCAATTCCCCTGCCTCAGCCTCCCGAGTAGCTGGTATTACAGGCACGCACCATCACGCTCAGCTAGTTTTTGTATTTTTAGTAGAGATGCGGTTTCACCATGTTGGCCAGACTGGTCTCGAACTCCTGACCTCAGGTGATCCGCACGCCTCGGCCTCCCAAAGTGCTGGGATTACAGGCATGAGCCACCACGCCCAGCCTTTTTCCCCTAATTTAAATATAAGAGATAAGCATACGTTGTATTATCCTATCTTAGATTTAGCTCCAAATGAACAAACACCTGTACTATAAAAACAGAGATTCTTACTATTTTCAAATATCCAAGAAAATGAAAACAAAAGCCACAGTCACATAACATTTCATTTGAGAATTTAAACACACACACACACATCAGGAACTTCAGCTAATTCCAAAGCAAAACAATTTAGAGAGATTATATCTATAAATCATAGCAATATATGCAAACTTCCTAAATTTGTTATATTAGGTCTGGAGGACACCCATCTTGTAGGTAGGGCTGCTCTAGGGAAAACCGAGGAAGAAAGCGTCTTCAGTAACTGTCAAAAGCCTCCAACCCAGGTTTTATTCCCCTTCCTGTGATTCTTCCATTTTTTTAGGAACTTCCCTTGTCCATGGGGCCCATATTGATGTATCAGGCTTCTCAAAGCTATGAAATAATTTTTTTTAAACATTTCTCACTCTGTCACCCAGGCTTGAGTGCAGTGGCTCCAATCATAGCTCACTGCAGCCTTGACCTCTTGGGCTCAAGCCATCCTTCTGCCTCAGCCCCTCAAGAAGCTAGCTGGGACCACAGGTGTGCACCACCACCTATAGCTAATCTTTTTTGTGCAGAGCCAGGGGTCTCGCTATGTTGCCAGACTGGTCTCGTACTCCAGGCCTCAGGCAATCTTCTCAACTCAGCCTCCCAAAGCACTAGGATTACACGTGTGAGCTACTGTGCTCAGTCTTGAATAATTTTTATTCTCAAGAAACTAAAATATATCCATACTGTGTCCATATATTCTATTCTCAGGCGCACTTTTTGCTTCCCAAGGTGATAGCTAGTGAATGTAATAAATGGGCAAAATGTGTGCTCCATTCCCTTTTCCTCCCCTCTCTTGCTGAGCCACTGCAACAGCTAGCGCAGAGACTATTCTACCCTTAGGTGTCCAAGGACAAAAAGAAAGCCTGCTAACCATTTTTGCCCAGACTTAAAAGGAAAGATGGATTCCCAGGAAGGCCACTTAAAACTTCTTCTAGAAGGTAAGTTCACTTGATGCAAGACTAGGCTTACTGTAGTGGTCCACCCTAGACTTCCCATTAGGCTAAATTACATATTGCCTAATATAAATGATTTAATTTTCATATGGAGCTCTTTTGTCTCTAACTGGACTGTGAATACCATTATAGGCAGATGCCATGTCTTATTATTAGTCTCTGATAGCCTCAAGCACTTGGGACATGTATTAAATATTAATAAAAATGAAACAATTAATGAAAATCATTACATGTTATACTGTATTAATGCTACTTGTACTGCATAGATACTTAGGTATATCTACTTTAATATTTGAGGTGGAAATGAACCCTAAGGGTTTTATTTATTTGTTTCTTTAGGAAATTACATAGTACAATCATAGAAACAAAAAATTAGTTCTTAATGTATACTAGACAAAGAAAACTTAAGATTTTCTTGCTAATTGTGCAATATAGCAGAGACGACTCCATTTCCATTGTGCAATTTTCAGTGTTACCCTTTTTCTCAGGCTCTATTACAAAGAAAACAAAGCAATAGGATAAAACAACTTAAAATTATAAAGAAAACCTAGGAGAAATTTCAGACTCTGTCCACTGTAAGGTTTTCCAGGGTTCAGAAATGAGGATGATTCATGATTTCTGTTGGAAACTATTGATATTATTGTTTTTAATATTTCAACTCAAATTCAAATAAAAATTGTCCATTTAAGTGAAATTTTGTTTTAAGATTTAGGATTCCTTTTATACCAAGTCAGCAGGCATAAAATCCATGTAAAGAATCCTTATTTTTTTCAGGTCATTATTGTACAATGTTTCATTATAACTACTCCAAATAGTAGATAACAAGCTGTAAATACCCCCAAAATAGTTTGGAATTTCCATAAAGGCATGCATATTCATCCCTCTTCTTCCCCGCTATATCATACGTGTTTAATAAGAGTAGCTGACCCATAGTAAGTGCCCAATAAATATCTGTTGAATTAACTGAATGAGTAAATGAATAGAAGCCCAAAATGGGACGTATATGTATAAAAAAGATCAAACTTCTTCCATGAGGCATAGATTTTATAAAGTACCATTTCTGGGAAATACCTTATTTAATCAACTCCAAAACTCAGTTTATCTAATTTTGTATTCAAATTGTTTAAAAAGTAAAAATAGACTTTGCTTTTTAAATCAAAAGGAGGATTTATTTTTGTTTAATCAAATTTAAAGCTTTTCTACTACTGATGTCTAAATATGTCGGATATTTTGAGAAACTATTAAATATTTTCTCCAGATCAATGAAGTTTGGTCCGTACGAAAACTCTTACTTACAGGATTTTTATGTAAATCTTTCATGTTTAAAAATACATTTTTTTATACTCTGATTTTCTGGATAAAAAGAACCCTTAAAATCAAAACTAAAGTTAACTCAAAGGGATACATTTCATTTGAGTTGAAGCCATAGAAGACAATGAAGCTGATGTTTACTTCACCAAGGACCATTAATCATTCCACAAAGGTGAACCTTGGAAAATGTCACAGTGGACATGGTCTGATGTTCTGCCTGGCTTTAAGGAGCCAACAGCAAAACAAAACAAAACAAAAGGAGCTGCTCATCCCAGCTAATGTGATGTTCTCAGGCAAGCCACCCTCCTCATGGTCAGGTGGCGATGATCATGGCAGACACCAACTCCAAAGCTCACCAGGGCACCAGACATGGAATGAAAAAAAAAAACTTGGATGAAACATTTCAAGATAACGTGAAAAGGAAAAAATCTGTGGGCTCCTCCACATAAAATAGATTAATAGAAAATCAGTAAATAATAAATATGTTACAGTTTTCCCTTGTTACCACCTCACACAAGCTATAACTTGGTCTTAGGTTTATGACGTGGTTCCTTAAGTTTGTGTAGATAAGATGATTAGAGAGCTCATCTTCCAAAACAAGACAAACAAATGTTCTATAGAGAAGGTCTTTCCATCAGTCTCATAAAGCAGACTGAAATAAATAAAAACTCCTACTCCATACCTTATATAGAGGCAAATGCAAAGGGAGCTAACAAAAAAAAAACCTGCTATGATCAAGGAAAAAGAATTCCTATGATTCTTGGGAGGCAGACAGGATAGAGTAAAATGAAGATGCTGCATAAAAAGAAAAGACAAACGTGGAAATATTAAGAAAACTGAAATACAATGTAAGAATAAAAAGAAGGGTGTGAAAAACAGATGAAATTTAAATAAAAGGTAGACTAGTTAGACCATTTTATTTAATATGTTAAAGGTAAATATTCAATACCAAAGAGTTATACATACCAACACACGACACATTATAAACATCAATGTGAACTTTAAATTCAAAAAGAAAACTAATCATTCTAAGTTTCAGTGGGTTGGCTACTGAACAGCAAGGACAATATGTTTTTTAAAGTTGCTTTCTGCTTAGAAACCTCACATTTGAGGATCACTATTCACTCTTCTTAAAGTCAGTTAGAAGAAATATTTCTTTACATGCCTTATTTGTTTTAATACTTGTTATTCTGAGTAAACTAGAATTTCATTTTCGCTTAAAAAAAGTGAGTAACATCATGAGGTTGTGACAATTCTAATAATCACAGAGACATAAAACTGAATTCAAAGGAATGTATATAATGCTAATTATATACACTGACTTTTAAATTTTAATAATTCCTAACTCATTGTTAGGGACACAGTTTCTTAAAATGCAGCCTTTCCACACAGGCCTTCCCTAGCTTTCCTAAATACAAAATTAGCTGAAATAAATTAAATCCTCCAAGCCACTATATTTTGAAATAATGCACATTTCACTGCATTCAAGGTAAAAAAAAAAAAGTTAGTATAAAGAAGGGTCCTTTCCAGGGATTCCATTCTTCTCAAAAAAATAAAAATATAAAATAAAACAAGATGGGTCCTACAGCCAAGTAATCCTTTTGAAATTTAAAAGTAAATAATATGATTAATTTTTCTATTTGAATATACTGTTAATGGAATCTAAGTCTGAACATGTTTTCCTGCAATGCAAATATAAGTTTTATAAACTTTAACTTAATAAAATGTATTAACTCTCAAGATACCTGAAGTTTGTTCTCAAAAATATCAACATGTTATAACCCAGGATGTACCAAAATCTCAGTGTTACAACATTTAAAACCCCATTCAGCTAAACCAAAGTTCATTGCTTCTTTAAAAGGTACCATATATATATTTTTGTGAACATACTAGTAAGAAGTCTCTTCACATATAAAATTAAAAGGAACAATGCCCATTAGGTAAAAAATCTGAAAGGTCACAATTTTTAAATAATGATGAACAAATATTCATTTATAAATGCTAATGTTTACTTTGTATTTGCTTGCATTGTGTCCTTCACAAATGCTTTTAAAAAGCACTTACAACTGACCCCTACAACTTCCTCTGTGAGTGAGCAGAGGGTAACTGCCTTCACTCATGGAGAGTGGTAAAGGTTAAGTGTAATGCTCAAGGTCACATGCCAATCAGTAGCATCACTCAGTATAGAACTTCATGGACCTTAATTCTGAGTTTATGCCATAAGATAATGCATACGTTATTTTCTTCTCCTTTTGATTACTGACAAAGTGTACAGATAGTTATCCATGTTCCTAATGTTAGAAGACAAGGATAGAAATCGCAAGCCTCAAAGGTTATTTCTACCCTTCCTTGCTCTTCTTTCCAAATAATTGTACACAACAAACATTGTTTAAAAAAAAAAAACCTGCGGAAATTGTATATGTCTGTAAAACACTAATAAATACCCAAATGTCCTCACAAAAAAAAAAAAGCTGAAAGAAAGAAAGAGGTGTGACCTATAGAATAAATGGCATGCTAAAATGTGTCAAGTGAAAAATAGACTTTCGATCTTGCATACCAAACACTTAAGCATAGGTTCTAAGTGCTTATAAATTATTATTTTTTAAAGTTTCACTGTAGATTAGCTGCTTTAAATGTATCAAAACAAAAAAGGGCAAGTTTTCTAAATTAATTGTTTTAGCCAATGAAAATGTAATATATTCAACTGAACTGGGTAACTGATGATTTGGTTAAAGGAAGATTTATATACACAAAATTGCCCACATTGTAATAGATATTTCATATATGTGTTTGAAAAGTTTTAACAATGTGATGGAACACTGTAACAATTCTGAGTAGATTAGTATTCAGATTTTATTACCAAGGATCTCTAACGAAAGATAATTCTGGCTTTTTATAACTTCAGAGGGCTCAGTAATTAGACTGGATTTTATTGACAAGTAAAATAGAATGATTCTATAAATGAGGCAGGCGGTAGGCCCCATGAACTTTGCTTATTTTGAAAAATATATTCCCCAATTGAGTAACCATATTAAGCGTATGGTAAAGTTTAAAGTGTGTTTTATTTACTAATTACATATGCTTCCTTTATGATTCCTGCCACACTATTTAGTGCAGCTATTTCAATAGCTAATTATTTATTAAGACTGCTCAAGAGAAAGTTTTACTCTTGAATGGAAAGAGAATAAGGATGTGGTCCCTAAGGAAATGATGCCATTTTAAATTTCACAGGATTAGGCTGATACATTATTATTATTAATCTGTAACAGATAATAACATCATATCATCATTTTTGGGACATTCCAAATCTAATTCATATAATTCATATTAATTATTAACAACATCCAACTTAATGACAGAAAGTGTGGGAGTCAGATTTTATGATTAAAAACTGGACATGTCAGGTATCAAAGAAGGATATGACAGGCATACTTTTCAGACTATTTTCTGTTTAACCTTGAAAATAAAAAATAGTTCCACAATGAAGAGTAAATTATACTGTAATTCCTCTCATTTATTCTCTATTTGCAAAAATAATTGAGAAAGTGAAAATTCAATTCAATAATACAAATAATAGTATTACTTATATTTGTATAAGTATCACTTATAATGTCACTCAACTACTATAAACATGAGAGTAGCATTATTTAATTAATTTCACATGCATTAATTAAGCCTCTTTAAATACAAGGTACTGGGCACTGGAGATTAAATTATAAATGAAATACTATTCTTACCCTCAAAGAGCTTTGTTTAACAGGAGGGAAAACCACAGATAACAGCAAATGTGTGATATGTATTACACTTATAATAGAGGTATGTACATTCTATTATGCAAGTTTAAATGAAAGGGGATCAACTCAATTCATTCAATAGCTAAATTTCTTTTTTTTTTTTTTGAAACAGGGTCTTACCAAGCACAGTGGCTCATGCCTGTAATCCCAGCACTTTGGGAGGCCAAGAGGGGTGGATCACTCGAGGTCAGGAGTTCAAGACCAGCCTGGCCAACATGGTGAAACTGTGTCTCTACTAAAAATACAAAAATTAGCTGGGTGTGGGGCCGCGCACCTGTAATCCCAGCTACTCGGGAGGCTAAGGCAGGAGAATTGCTTGAATCCGGGAGGCAGAGGTTGCAATGAGCCAAGACTGCACCACTGCACTCCAGCCTGGGCAACAGAGAGAGACTCTGTCTCCAAAAAAAAAAAAAAAGAAAAAGAAACAAAAACAGGGTCTCTGTTGCCCAAGCTGGAGTGCATGCAGTGGCGTAATCACAGCTCACTGCAGCCTCCACCTCCAGGGCTCAGTAGCTGGGACTACAATCATGTGCCACCACATTCAGCTGATTTTTGTATTTTTTGTAGAGACGGGGTTTTGCTGTGTTGCCCAGGCTGGTCTCAAAGTCCTGGGCTCAAAGTCCACCTCAGCCTCCCTAAGTGCTGGGATTACAGGCATGAGCCACTGTGCCTGGTCCAGTAGCTCTATTTCTTAAAGAGTCATACAAACTCTAGATTAAAAGTATAAATCCCATAAAACATTAGGCATATTGATAAAAATTTTGATTATTTTATTGATAACAATAATTTTATCTTTACAAAAAATTGTCTAAAAAACATATTCATATTTCAAGATATGCAAAGCACATAAGAGTTAAACTTGCAAAGATGCACCAAAGACTACTCAAGATCTTCGCATATATTAACTCATTCTGTGTGATCACAATAACCCTATGAAGTAGGTGCTATTATTTCCATTTTACAGATGAGGAAACTGAGGCTAACTTGGCCAAGGTTGCAAAGATAATGAGGAAAAGCTGGGGTTTAAACTTACGGAATCTGGTTCTGGAAGCCCCACTCTTTTTTTTTTTTTTTTTTTTTTAATTATTTTGTAGAGACCGGATCTCACCATCTTGACCAGGTTGGTCTCAAATTCCTGAGCTCAAGCCATCCTCCCACCTCAGCCTCGCAAAGTGCTAGGATTACAAGCATGAACCAGCGTGAGGTCCTACTCTTAACCACTACACTAGACACCTCTCTAAGACTGCTGGTGATGATGGGGTAGCTAACCTGGAGTGCTCTGTGACATGTACTCTCATGCAACCTTACAACAACCCCTTGAGAAGTCATTCTTTCCATCTACAGGACAAAACCCACAAAAGCCAGGTTAGAAACGTCCCCAAGGTCACACAGCCAGTGAGGGATGGTGGTAAGATTCAAACTCTGGCATCATGGCTCCCTTGTGCTATGAGGTCTTTCAATAATTCAGCCTTACACTCATAAAAAAGGTCACATGATAAAATTTACTAAACAATTCAAAAAGGTTTGTGTAAGTCTTCCTGAAACACTCTGGAAGGTTTTGGGGCTTATGACAAGCATTTCTTTAAGACAGCATTTACATTTAAGTCACTTTTCATCTTTACTACTTTGGGCTGATCATAAACACATTTCTGCTCTTTAAAAAGAAATATTTCTGTAGCAACTTGGCAGATTTCGGTACAGGAACAGTCTATTCTTTAAAATTAAATTTAGTAACAACTTATTCTGGTTACTCTGAAAGAGAAGGAGAGAATGAACTATTAAGAGGCCTTTCCTGTACTTTAATGTTTCAAAACATGTTTGGTTTGGCCTCATTTGAATCTTGTGGACAACTAGCCCAGAACTTGACTCAAAAAGAGTAATACCATTTTAAAACAGCTGAATTCTAAAAAGCAACCTCAGAAGCCAACTCTGAGCAACTATTTCTCATAATTTTTACTTTTATTTCAAACAAAATACGAAAGATGCATATGGCAACATCCTCATAAAGCATATATAGACAGGTAGTTGTACTTCTGAGCTACGGACAACCAAGAAACCAAATCAAAATTTTACAAAATTCTGTAGTATGACATTGCTGAACAAACAATCAAGTACACAAAAGATGGATATCAAAAGAGAAATAATCCATATTTCTCTCATATCCTTAACATGCTCCATTGTGTCCAGTGACTGAGAAATTTAAAACTCTGTGTTGTAATGCCTCCCTGTAACAGAGGTGAGCTAAAGATGAAGTGTCAAGCTGGATTTCCATCTTACCTTGCTTTCCTCCAACAGGTTCAAAGACTTCATAACCTTTGATACGGACTTGATATTTTTTCAATAGGGAACCCATAAAACTATTTTCAAATAAAAATACTAAGCAATGCCACTAGACAATCTGTCTTTCTCTGCTTTATCGCTGCCCTATCGCCACGCATTAAAATTAAAAATACCTTTCTGCCTTGCCTTTATTGAATAAAAGTTTAACTTTGAATTAGAAGAAAACGTACCCATCGTCCCTTTTACACTTTTTGCAGGTGATAGAATCTATCAGATCACATTGGTGGCTATCACTGCTCTCTAAGCATCCTAAAGACAGAAAACATGCCATTACCAAATGTTTTATAAGCGTTATAATGCCCCGATGGTGGAAGTCTGGCAATACCTAGATATACAGCAAGGCTGGTGAATAAGGAGCTGAGGGGCGGGGGAAGCGGGAGCGAGGGAGGGAGGAAAGGAGGGAGTCGCCACCTTAAATCCACGCCGGACCGGGAACCTGCAGCCCACAACCTGATCCCTGCCCTCCCCAACAGTGGACCGGCCACCACATTTTTTCAGATCCTCCCCACCCAACCCAGCACAGCACTCACCCTTCTGCGAAGAAGTCGGCACCCGGTCCAGCTCCGAGACGGGTCGGGGTGGCAGCGAGGGAGGGGGCGTCTGGGCTGTGGGCGGGGGGTGTCTGTGCGTCACTCGAGTACAGGACGGTGAGTTCGAGGGGTGGGAGCGCAGAGGAGCGGGGAAATCAAGTCACGGCCGAAAAGGGAGAAGGAGAAACGGAGGAGTAGGGTGATGGAGCGCCCCCTCCCTAAAATAAACCCACCGGCCCCTACGATCTCTGCCCCAGAGAGGGAAAATAAAATCAGGGGAAATAATAGACCAACCAATAAATCTCTAAAACGACGAGGAGCGAGGAACAGACTTTAATTTAAAGGGGGGAAAATTGAGCGAGGGCTGGAGGGGAGACAGAGGGAAGCGGCTCTGGGTCTATCCCATGCCTTTGCAGTCCCCAGGCAGAGGAGGAGGCTGGCTGAGGGGAAGTTGCAGCGGCTCCCGAGGAGGAGGAGGAGAAGGAGGAGGAGGATGTTACACCGTAACAAGTACAGACAGACAGCCATGGATCAGAGGGGCGCTGCAAGCAGGAGCAGGGGCGGCCGCGGCGGGGCGAGCGGCGGCGGGCGGCAGCACCGCCTGCTCGGCTCGCTCAAGACATTTAATTGGATTGATGGGTTGTGCAGTGACTCACAGACTTTACAGAGTCGTACAGCAATCCCCGCCCAGCTGGACAGGGGTGATGCGGCGGGGACGGGCGGGGTAAAGGGGCCGAGAAAGAGCTGGGCTAGGAGGCGGCGACGAGAGGGTGAAGAGCTGAGGGGGCGGAGCGGAGCGGAGCTACCCAATGGTGAGGCCCATCATTCCGACGGGCGTGGGCCTCGACCTATGGCGGCGCGGCTCGTTAAGCGGCTGGCTGCACCCCTGGCCCAATGAGTCTTCTAAGGACACTGCCGCGAGCGGGGCGGGGGCAGTGGAGTGGGGGGTGGGGAGAGGTGGGTGGACGTTCAAGTGTGGGGTGGAGGGAAGGAGGAGGTGCCGGAGACCCGCGGAGTCACTCGGCCCTCCTCGCTCCAGAAGTGCGCCTTCTGCCAATCCGAGAGCCTCGCGGGAGTGATGGACGCGAGCGTGTGACCAATGGGGAGGAGAGGGCTTCCGCAGCCGGCCAGAGGGGAACGAGCGGGCGGGCTCGGCCTCCCCCTCTCCACCAGCTCCTCCCCGGGCCAGCCCTCCCCTCCCGCGCGGCTCGGGTCAGTCACGCAAATAACAGTGTGAGGGCTGGGGCCGCGCGGGGGGGCGGCGGCCCGCTGCTGGCTGCGTGACAGCGATAGGGACTGGCTGTGCTGCCTACTCTGATCCGGCAGGAGGAGGCGGCGGCGGAGGCTGGCTTCTAACTCTGCGTGCAGGCGGCTGCTGCTGCTCAGCCTCTGCCTGGGGCTGCCGGGGAGCCCCTGCGGCCAAACCCCACTCCCGGGGGACAGCCAGATTTGGAGTGAATCAGATCACGCAGTGCCCACTCTTGGAGACCGCTCCTGGGGAAGTCCGGCGGGGCTGTGTGCTGGGATCTGAGGAGGCTGGAAGCCGTAGGCGGGAGGCTTGGCCGTGACATTTGCCCCTTGCTTGCTTGCCTGTTTTCTGGGAAAGTCAGGGTAGAGTGTGGGCAGGTCGAAACAGCTCCTGAATACGTCCTGTTGCTTTACTGAGTTTCTGGAAAAGGCACTTCTTAACCTGGTATGAGCGAAGCTGTAAATGCATGTCGATACCTCAGCTTCCTCCAACCCTCCCTCCCGCACGGATCTTCCTCCCACTGGCTCACCTTGAACCCTGACGTCGGTGCTCCGCAGCACCCACTACTAGATCTTCTCCTCCCTGCTGATTCCCAGGAGTTATGGCTTTTCACAGTTTCTTGGCTACTGTCCAGCAATCATTTTACAGACCTTAACCCTTTACACACCCTTGTACTTGAAAGTACTGTAACTGTAACCACCAATAAACCTGAATGGAGATGTTCACTAAAGCAAATACACTGGCAAGAACCCACCTTCTTCCCCACAGGTGCATTTCTGCACGTAATTTGAGACTTAAAGACAATTGCTTCTGTGAAGAAACTAAGGAAAGGCAAATTAGACATTGTATCTCTATTCAAATTCACTTAGAATACCCGACATCCCCTTTCCACAAAGGAGTCATCTGGAGAGACCTAGGAATAATTTAGCTTTGGAGTCTTGAAGTGAGCGAAATCTTTACATACGTGTGTGTGTATGTATATATATGTATATATTTCAAATATATATATGAAATTGAAACCTACAGTGCTCTGGAATTCAGAAGAGAGATACTAAGTGAACACAAAGGTTTACTTTGGTCATATTAGGACCTTCCTTGATTATTGTCATTTTAGGATACAGATCCTTACCCTGGGCCTGTTAAGACATACAGCCTGACACTTCTTTTCTCTTCCCTTTCTGATTTTAGCCCTACTCCATGATTTCTTTCAGTAGTCCTGAGTCCACTTACAAAAATGAGCTGTGCCACAAACTTCTTGTAGCACACAGCTTGTGTATGTGTTGCCTCTCAGTATGCTGAAACTCCTTTGGAATTCCACAGTGCAGGAAGGCCAGTGTCCTCATCCCAAGACATGATTTGCAAAAAGTGGACAGTGTTCCCTTAGCCAGGTCACCCTGTGGTAAGTGAAACAAATTAGATCCCTTGTGTGGGAAAAATTCACTTCTTTTCCAAAGTGGGTTATTGAACTACATTTAAGAATGTGCTGGCTGGGTCCAGTGGCTCATGCCTGTAATCCCAGCACTTTGGGAGGCCGAGGCGGGTGGATTACCTGAGATCAAGAGTTCGAGATCAGCCTGGCCAACATGGTGAACCCTCGTCTCTACTAAAAATACAAAAAGAAAAAAATTAGCTGGGCCTGGTGGTGCGTGCCTGTAGTCCCAGCTACTCGGGGAGGCTGAGGTAGGAGAATCGCTTGAACCCAGGAGGTGGAGGTTGCAGTGAGCCAAGATCGCGCCACCGCACTCAAGCCTGGGCAACAGAGGGAGACTCCATCTCAAAAAAAAAAAAAAAAAAAAAAAAGAATGTGCTAATGATACATTTTAGAAGCCCCTTTCTTATTTCCTCCACTGTGAGGTCATTTCATGACTCAGGTTACTATAATTGATCAGAGTATTGTTTTACATATGAATAACCCTGAAGAAGATTTTGAATCTTCTTCATACACTAGAATGTAGTGCGTAGTATGTAGTTGAGTAGACATTCACTAGTATCTTTCAGAGGATCTGCAAATACCTAGGGTTAGCATCTTGTGGCAGAAGCTGCCCCTGTGTCAGTTGTTACTGGCATGCCTCCAGGCCCTACCGTGTGCCTTCTAATTTTGTGCTCTCCTTAGTCCAGTGTTTCTTAAAGGGAAGACACACCCAAATTCCTGGATCTGCTGAAACCTATTGAGTTATCATCTCTGTAGGCTCTACCTGGACATCTGCTCTTTAAACAGATATCCCGGGTGACTTAAATAAATATTAACATTTTAAAATATTAAAATACTAAAATAAATATTTGATTTGAGAACCCTTGTTTATTCCTTTGTTTTGAAAATTTGAGAACCCCAGTTTATTTCTTCCTTTCCTCCTCTTCCTTTCTTATGTGTATCTATTTCTATTTCCTTTCTCCCTTTTTTTTTTTTTTTTTGAGACAGAGTCTCGCTCTGTCACCCAGGCTGTAGTGCAGTGGCACGATCTCGGCTTACTGCAACCTCTGCCTCCCAGGTTCAAGTGATTCTCCTGCCTCAGTCTCCTGAGTAGCTGGGATTACAGGCACGCGCCACCACGCCCAGCTAATTTTTGTATTTTTAGTAGAGACGGAGTCTCACCATGTTGGTCAGGCTGGTCTCAAACTCCTGACCTTGTGATCTGCCCACCTCGGCCTCCCTTAGTGCTGGGATTGCAGGCATGAACCACCGCGCCCGGCCTATATTTTCTACCTCTCATTTCTGTGCTCACTTCCCCTTCTACACTGCTTGCACACAGGCCTTGCGGGGAAGGAGTGATCCCTAAAAAAGAGGATGAAGATGGCCAATAGTCTTCTATAAATGACATGAGCATACCTCATAACTACCGCACTAAGAAGTATGGGCAAGTCAAATAAAGATCATATATGCCTGAAAAGAAATCACTGTAATTGATGTTGTATATGAATTGTAAAATGTGAGAAGCTTACTAGTTTATGATCTCAAAATACACAGAGACAGAATTTTTTCTATGTAGGAACATTTCAAAATGCAAATTTCAATGTATTAATTTCAACAACTATAGTATTATTGTCATTTTTCTTCCAAACAGTGAGATGTACTAGTGATGTACTGGCAGTATACTAGTGATGTAATAGTGATGTACTAAGGCTGTGATGGTTATTTAAAAGATAAAGTACTATATGAGATTTTTGGTGTCTCAAATGGCTTACAATCTATTTGAGAGGCTCAAAAGTACACACATGCAACATTAAAACAGGAACCTGAGGAAACGTGTAGGGAGGCTTTAAGTGTGTTTGTCAGAGATAAGCAGAATTTGGTTCGTTTCTATATAGTTTTCCTCTTGCTTATCTCTACTTTCTAATCTGTTGTGATTATGAGTTGGATGTCTTTTTTAAAATCTGAAAAACAAACAGTATGTCATAATAAAAGATTTCCTTTTCATTGTTATTTATATATTTATGATTGTAGCTGATCAGTCTCGCTCTGTCGCTCAGGCTGGAGTGCAGTGACAAGATCTCGGCTCACTGCAAGCTCCGCCTCCCGGGTTCAGGCCATTCTCCTGCTTCAGCCTCCCAAGTAGCTGGGACTACAGGTGCCTGCCACCATGCCCGGCTAAGTTTTTTTTGTATTTTTAGTACAGACGGGGTTTCACTGTGTTAGCCAGGATGGTCTCGATCTCCTGACCTCGTGATCCACCCACCTCGGCCTCCCAAAGTGTTGGGATTACAGGCGTGAGCCAAGCTCCTTTTAAACAGATTTGAACATATACTACCCACATAGATCAGGAAGCAAAAGCAAATCCTCTATCAAGGATAAAGGATTCCACCCAGACCTCATAGAATTTCTACATATAAAGCCTAGGCAAACATGAGCTCACAATCCAAATTACAAAACAAATGAAGAAAAAGGCCATTGTGAGCAAGAGAAAGTTGAGGGAAAACCTTTTTTTAAACCTACACAGCCAAATTAGATTCTCAATCTGAAAAAAGAACAGATCAAGAAAAGAATAGGCCCATTTCACTTATGAACATAGATGCAAAAATTATAGGTAAAATACTAGCAAACTAAATCCAACATGCTTATTACAGTGAGCTACGAGAAACCTTAAAACGTATTTCCCTGTCTTTAGAATGCATTTATCTGACTAGCCACCTATCTAGTCCTCTATCATGAAAACATAATAAATTAGGTAGACTTTACTCCAGAAATTCAAGTATGATTTAACATCAGAAAGTCTATCAATATAATCCATTTCAAAAGACTAAGAAAAAGCATTTGAGAGAGTATATAACTTATTAATGATAAAAACTTTTATAAGATTAGGAATAGAAGGAAATTTACTTAACCTTATAAAGGACCAAAATGTACAGCAAGTACGTCACTTAATGGATTAACTTTAAACACATTCCACATAAGTTTGAGATCAAGATAATGTTGCCTCTACTATTTAATATGATGCTGAAAGTTCTGGCTAACAGAATGATATTTTTTAAAGGAGGAGGAAATAGAAGAATTAGAAGGAAGGAAACTAAATTTGGATTGTTTGCGGTAATACGATCAACCACATAAAACATCCAATAGAAACAGCAAGCTATTAGAAATAATAAGCGTTCAGCAAGGTGACAGAGATGTTGTTCTCCCCTTCTTCCATAATACTAGATTTTTTAGCAGGGCACAGGGCCAACCAGAATAAAAACAACATTTGCCAGCCTCCCTTGCAGCTAAGTATTGTCATGTCCCAGGCAACGGGTTGTAAGCAGAAGTAGTGCATACATCCTTAAAGGGAGAAAGTGTGCCTTCATCCTCTTTCCTGTTATCTGGAATGCAGACATAATGGCTACAGTGTTAGCAGTCATCTTAGATCATAAGCTGACCTTGGATAGGGAAGCCACACATGGCAGAGCAACAAAACAGAAGACACCTGATATAACAGTACCAGCCCTGAGGTATCTACTCACCAATCTTCTTGAATTTCTTGAATAAACCTCTGTCTCATCATGACACTTTTATTTCAGTTTGTGTTTGTGTGTTTGCATTACTTATAGCCAAATCTAATCCCAACTGATATAGCAAGATTCCCAAATAGAAAATCAATTCATGGCCCTGCACAGTGGCAACAGTTTGGGAGGCTAAGGCAGGTGGATCATCTGAGGTCAGGAGTTAGAGGCCAGCCTGGACAACATGATGAAAAACCCTGTGTCTACTAAAAATACAAAAATTAGCCTGGTGTGGTTGTGCATGCCTGAGTCCCAGCAACTCAGGAGGCTGAGGCATGAGAATTGCTTGAAGGATCAGAGGCGGAGGTGGCAGTGAGCCGAGATCACGCCACTGCACTCCAGGCTCGGCAACAAAGTGAGACTTGGTCGCAAAAAAAAAAAAAGGAAAATCAATTCATGGAAACTGAAAGTATTCATTCACACTTACACTAACAAACTAGAAAATAAGATACTATTTATAAAAGCAACAAAACTATAAAGTATCCAGGAATTAACATATTTGAATTTATCGAAGGAATTCAAAGGAAACCCAAATAGAGGTATATATAATGTTTATGGATAAGACGAGGTAACGTTATTAAGATCTCAATTATCTCTAAATGTGTTTATAAATTCAATGCAAACCAAACTTGTAGCAAGATTTGGGGAATTTAAACGTATTCTAAAATGCACATGGAAGACTAAATTTCTTTATAAGTCGGTCATTTTTGATAGTAGCAGACATACAGAACCATGAAACAGAATAGAGAACTCAGAAACAACCCATTTACATAAGAGAATCTGATGTGTGATCATGGTAACACCACAAATCCATGAGGAAATCATGTTGAGTTAGTCAGCTATTGCTTGCTGCAATAATAATATTATGTAACAGATAATCCCAACTTATCAGTGGCTTATGGTAGTCATTTATTTTTCTCCCTTATGGGTCTGTATATGAACTGAGATTCAGCTCATCTCATCTGGGCTCCTTAAGACTTGGTTGGGTTCAGCTGAATTCAGCTGGACTTGGCTCCAGGATGCAGGTCAGATTCAAGTCTTCACCACATGTCTCCTTCTGGCAAGAGGTCAAGCCAAATCATTCAAATACATTT
The DNA here is from genome assembly GCF_029281585.2 of Gorilla gorilla gorilla. NCBI lineage: Eukaryota > Metazoa > Chordata > Mammalia > Primates > Hominidae > Gorilla > Gorilla gorilla. The sequence continues at coordinate 75,015,496 of NC_073236.2, read as the reverse complement.
AACACCTCTCCTCTCATCATATTCACCAACATTCCATTGGCCAAACAAGTCATATGGCCAAGTTGAACATCAATAGTGGAAGGTAATGCAAAACTTCATGCCAAAGGGCACAGGTGTATAATTGTAGAGCCAGGAGCACAGGAAGGATTGGGAACAATAATCCAATCTAACACAGAGATTTGGTTTCATAGATAACGTTGGGGAAATTGATTCACTGTGAGAAAAATATAAAATTAAACCCCTATCTCATACCATATGCAAAGATGAGCTCTACATTAACAACAACAACAACAAAAAAAACCCAAAAGTAAAAGGTAAAACTAATAGAAATTAAAAATAGAAGAATAGCTTTGTAATCTTAGGGTAGAAAAAAGAAGAAAAGCATTTAAACAAGACTCAAAGCATAAACTATAAAATCAAAAAAAGATGAACTTGATGACATCAAAATTTTAAACTGTTCTGTTCAACAAAAAACATCATAAACAAGTTTAGAGAAAGTTGATAGATTGGAAAGTATTTTCAAAGGCTGAAGCCAACAAAAGATTAATATCTAGAATATACAGTATTAAGAATTCCTACAAATAACTGAGAAAAAAAAGAAATGCAATAGAAAAATAGCCAAAGGATATGAACAGGCAGATTTATAGAAGGGAACCTTGAGAGACTAACAAGTAGATGAAGAGATATCCAACCTCACTTATAATCAGATAACTGTACATAAAAACACCAAAATACTTATTTACATCTATTAAATAGGCAAACATGTGAAAGTTTAGTAATATCAAGTGTTGCCTAGGATAGGAAGAAATTTGAATCCTCCTGCTTTGTTATTGGGAGTTAAGTCCTGGTACAATCATTTTGGAGCATTAACTAACAATACTTAATGAAATATAGAATGTGGTAGAATGTATTTTTCCCGATGACCCAGCAGTTCCACTCCTGGGAATGTGCACCCCTAAGAAGCTCTTGCACAGGTCCTTAAGTGACCGCAATTGAGGTGTTCATCACAGCAGCACTTGAGCTAGCCAGATGTTGAAGGCAACCTTAGCATATACATCACCAGCACAATGGGTAAGTACGAGGTAATGGGTGCCATGGAACAACATGCAGCTGTTGGAAGTAATGCACTAAGTGTACATTTTGCAACATGGATACATTTTTTCAAATGTTTTATGAATTTTTTAAAAAAGGTAAACAGAACAAGATCAGGTAAGCCCCAGGCCTTTGAATGTCTTTCCTTATAGGGTACATCTCTTTGTTTTTCATTTCTGCTTTTAGCTGGGACACTTTGAGGGGAGGGGAGGGTAGGTATTGTTACAATTCACTTCTGACAAATATTTTCTTCCAGTTCTCACATGAGGTTGAGGCAGATTTTCATGCAGTCCCCAGGCCCCCATGGTTTCTACCCTCATAGCATCCACCATCACCTTCCTGCTCCCCTTTTGCATGTTTAAAAGACATTTATCGATTATATGCTTTCTTCCCAGGCTGGGTGCAAGATGAGTGATGGCTGTTGAGGAATGGGCCACAGTCCGAGATATAGAAAACAATCCTGCTACTCTGCTATTCGTATCTGCTCACATCCCCATTTCCAAGTTAAAAACATACAAACAGACCAGGTGCGGTGGCTCACGCCTGTAATCCTAGCACTTTGGGAGGCCGAGGCGGGCAGATCACTTGAGGTCAGGAGTTTGAGACCAGCCTGGCCAACATGGTGAAACACTGTCTGCATTAAAAATACAAAAATTGGCTGGGCGCAGTGGCTCAGGCCTGTAATCCCAGCACTTTGGGAGGCTGAGGCAGGCAGATCACCTGGTCACGAGATCAGGAGATCAAGACCATCCTGGTTAACACGGTGAAACCCCGTCTCTAATAAAAATACAAAAACAAAATTAGCCGGGCGTGGTGGCAGGCACCTGTAGTCCCAGCTACTCGGGAGGCTGAGGCAGGAGAATGGCATGAACCCAGGAGACGGAGCTTGCAGTGAGCTGAGATCACGCCACTGCACTCCAGTCTGGGCAACAGAGCAAGACTCCGTCTAAAAAAAAAAAACACCCAAACAGTCCTGGATTTTTCAAAGTTGTAAGACTACTGATCTAAACATATATTTACTTAGGTATCTTTGTACACCTCTTAATGTGCTGTCAGTTCTATAATAACCATAAGGATAAAACAATAACAGTGATTGTAATATCAACTTTGTGTCAATAAGCAAGCAGTAGGCACGAGGGCCATTTAGAGTTGAGAAGCATGAGATGAAAAAAGAGAGCCGAAGAAGATTAGGTTAAATATCAGAAATAGCTCCCCGAAATCAGGATTGATGAACAAATGGAGTTACCAAAAGGCTGGGGATACATAGGTAGTTTTCTGAAAAAAAATTTAAGGGTTTTCTAGCTAAAGATAGGGGAATGGATGAGATGGTTCTTGAAGTTTCTCCCAGCCCTGTTAGGTTATGAGCCCTCCAGTAGGCACGTTAAAAACAAAATCGTTTCCCACAAAGGTACGCTCAGAATAACGCCTGTTCGAATTATGCTGCTTTAAAAGCCAGTCTCTGCCCGAAGCTTTTCTTAAGGGCTGTTACCAGTATACTAAATTCTGACCCTTAGTAATGGCTAGGATTTCATGGCCCTCAAACTCTCATATGTAGGAGCTTGCCTGAGCTCAGGTAGGGAGCTCTACAGGAAGGCCCCTGTTGTGAGGTCCAGCTGCTCATACCCTTTCCTGGTGGACTAGCAGCAGCTGCAGGCAATTCTCCAGCAAACTTTGGGTCCCTGAATCTTGCAGAAGCCAGAATATGATCCTGCGGGGATGACTGTTCTCGGGATCGCATTTCTTACTATTCTCGCCTAGGGTCTGTAACACTCACCACCAGCTCCCAATATTGGGGCCTTAATATTAGCTTGCATCTGTTTCATAAACCTGACCCTAAAAGGTCTAATGATTTATCCAACTGCAGTTTCTGTAACTCCTAGGAGCTGTTGATCAGTCATTCCATATTTGCTCAGTAATTACTTACTGAGTTCCAGGGAGCCTTGGGAGACGTATTTGGAAAAGTAGACTGAGTCCAGATTATAGAGCATTAGATGCCTGGTTAAGAGTTTCAATTTATGGGATAAGACAATAGGGACCCTCTGGTGGTGGTTGAAAACTGGAAAAGCAAAATGAAGAGTGTTTTAAATTTAATTGAACAGGCCTGTCACAGTGGCTCACGCCTGTAATCCTAGCACTTTGGGAGCACGAGGCAGGCGGATCACTTGAGGTCAGGAGTTCGAAACCAGCCTGGCCAACATGGTGAAACCCCATCTCTACTAAAAATACCAAAAAAATGACTGGGCGTGGTGGCTCATGACTGTAATCCCAGCACTTTGGGAGGCCGAGGCAGGCAGATCACGAGGTCAGGAGATCGAGACCATCCTGGCTGACATGGTGAAACCCCGTCTCTACTAAAAATATAAAAATTAGCCGAGTGTGGTGGCAGGCGCCTGTAGTCCCAGCTACTCGGGAGGCTGAGGCAGGAGAATGGTGTGAACCCGGGAGGCGGAGCTTGCAGTGAGCCACGATCATGCCACTGCACTTCAGCCTGGGCAACAGAGCGAGACTCCGTCTCTTAAAAAAAAAAAAGAAAAGAAAAAGAAAAATTAGCAGGGGTTGGTTGGTGGCGGATGCCTGTAATCCCAGCTACAGGAAGCTGAGGCAGGAGAATTGCTTGAACCCAGGAGGTGGAGGTTGCAGTGAGCCAGGATTGTGCCACTGCACTCCAGCCTGGGCTATAGAGCAAGACTCCATCTCAAAAAACAAAACAAAACAAAACAAAACAAAAAAATTAATTGAACAAACACTTGTTGAGGAAAGGGACAAATAGCTATTAGGTCCTTATTACAAGAAACAAGGAAAACACTGTGGTAAACCCAGGAGGAAGAAAAAAATTCCCTGCCTTCAAGGAATTTATAGCTGCTAGATTTTGTTCTGTTTTTGTTTTTAATATAGGGGGGTAGTGTTTTGAGGTATTAACCAATGTGGCTTTCCTGCATTTCCTATACTCCTGTCCATTTTCTTGGGGTACAGAGGTAGCACAGCAGAGATTTACAAACAAAGAAAAGAATCGATTCTTGATTTGTAGTTTTCAAAATGAACTTTAAGAACTCACAACAGAGACAATAGTTTTAAAGAAGAAGCGTGGGTTTTCATAAGTTACAATGCAACCTGAATGACAGATTTTGAAGCAGGACAGCTACATAATTTGTGGAACTTGGAAATAAAAAGGACTGTTAAAGTACTAAAATATAAAGATGTTCCCTTTCTTCTGTAGTGTGTCTCTGAACTTGTGGTGTGGGTTTTTTTCATTTATTTAATGTCATTCTAAGTTTTAAAAATGGAAAATTTAATTTATTAGCTTGACTATTATTGTTCATTTTTATATTGTGCACTACCAGTTTTAAGTGCAAATATAAGAGCATTTACTTTATAGTGGAATCACTGAAATTATCCAGTTCACATTTCATAGTTTGTACATGCATATGCATTTTGTTCTTACCAGAATATTGGAAACACTGCACAACCAGCTCAATTGCTTTTATTCCTTGATATGTAAGCATTCTACCAATACTCTATCTTCAGCTTAGTGATGAGCAAGGAATGGCTGAAAGGAAAAAGAACTATACATTGCCCAATGTTTCCCATTTCTTCTATGTCTTCATGTTCAGCATATGTGATTAGCTAATACAGGGAAATATAACAAGTAAGAAAAGATATATGATCCATTTCCCTGGTCATTCACATTTTTTAGAATGCCATTGCCTTTTTTTCTGCATTCAAAACAAGTTCTGGTTTGAATGGAAAATGTGACCTCTCAGGGCTGTCAGCGCCCCCACTTACCAATCAAAGATGAAACACACATGTCACTGAACCTCCGAACATTGTAAGACAACCAGAATTCTGGGCTTGTGGGGCAGCAAGGAACAGCAGATGTACAGCTGATGAATATCTCCTCTGCTTGTGCGCCATTGTCCCAGCAGACATCACCTACAAATCATAGGTTCAAAAGTAAAATTAAGACTTTCAAGATAGCACGGCAGAGTATTAAAACAAACCTGGGCCCTTCTGAGTGTGAGGCCCTGTACAACTGCAAGGGATCTGTGATGCTAGCCATGTTTGGAAGAATAAATGAAGAGCCAGACTACCCAGCTGCAGACAAGATAATGATGCTGTGGACTGAGGGTAGGAGAGAAAGCCAGGGGCTCTAGATACGAATGTATCTCTGAGAAAGGGGGATCTGAGTCATGATCTTGGCTTCAACACTCGCATCTACCCATCAGGTCATTTCCCAGAAACCCCTGGGAGGTTGGAAAATGAAAGCAGGAAAGAGCTGCTGTACCTTGCTGCCAAGGCTTTATATAATCCATTGAAACCTTGGAAAATATAGAAAATCCCAATAAAATAATTAAACTATCTATAATCCTACCGTTCAGAGAGAGTCACTGTTAGAATTTTGGTTCATAAGTGATTTGAAATATATTCGTACAAAATTTGTAAATGTAACAATATATGGTAATCATTTCTCATAATACTGCACGTGCTTCTAGAAAATGATTTTTAATTCACCATTGCTTTTTAAGGTGAGTATTTGGTGGTGGTTTGTACGATGAATTCTGGAGGAAACAATCTGACAACAGAGAGCCTGGTCAGGAGAGAAACACAAGAATCCAAGAGGGGCACTATGGAGGCTTGCAGTGGAAAGAGGAAGGAAAGGACTGGATGGGGCTTAAAAAGATAGTGAAAAAAGCAAGTCACCAAAGCTTCTATCTATATATAGTTCAAAAGCAGACAAAATTAAACACCATGTTATTCAGTAATATATATGTAGGCAGTAAAACTACATAGAAAGATGAAATTCAGGATGATAGCTCCTGAGGTGGGGCCAGGGAGGCAAATGTGTTCAGAAATGGGCTCACAGTGGCTTCCAAGGGGCTAGTAATGTTCTATTTCTTAAGCTGGGTGGTAGACACATGAGTGTCGACTTATGATTATTTCTTAAGCTGTACACTTTCATTTAATATACTCTTTTGTGTGCATGATATAATATAGGCCTATATATCTTAGGCCAATTCCAAAAGATAAGGTTTTCCCCAGCCTCAGTCTCTGTATCCTGAGATTTTGCCAGACAGGTTATAGAAACTGAGGCTCTTCTGGGAAAACACCCAACTTCTTCACCACCCACAGAATTTAGTCTTGTTGCTCTTAAGTAGCCGACTGGAGTATATTTGTCTGAAAGGTTATGTCTGAGCTGAGACCAGCACCAACGCAGTAATGCACTAGAATATAGATACGCAGACATACATGGATACACAGCAGACCTAACCATGTGTGGCCAGGACTGGAAAAGCTTTCTGCTCTGGAAGTGTCTTCCTTGTAGCACAAACAGCAGGTACATGGCATGCTTTTCCAGCTTCAGGACAGCCACCCCTAACCAAATCTAGGATGTGGAAGGGGAGGAGTAGCTGCCAAGTATGTTATAAAGTCCTCTTCAGGTTATAGCATATCTGCAGGATCCTTAAGGACAAGTACGTTGTGATCTTGCCTTTCCCGTATCCCAACTGGGTAGACGTGCTACATGAGATACTTTCAGCAGCCTTACAAACGTTTCTTATTCTAATATACAGAATATGTTTTATTCTAATATATGAATATTGCATATTCATATATATTATATTAAATATATAATATATATATCGCTGACACCTAAAAGCCATGATTATTGCTTAGAGCAAACCTAAACTGAAGTAGAGAGCAAAGGTAGCCTGAATTAAAGTTTTTAAAAGCTTTCAAAAAGGTCCCTATAAATAGTATAGCTGGCGCATAGAGAGAGTACAAATCACGAAAGTGGTCTACTTTGGTGAAAAGTTTGCATGGGAATTTTGTGGTTCTTAAGAAAGTGGAATATGGGCAGTGAGCAGCCCTACTCTATGACCCTAAACACAACTTGTGACCCAAGAGACTATTGTAAATCTCTCCCCATTCCAATAATAAATCTATTTTGAGCTCTTCTTATCTGCCAGGCTCTGGTAAAGTGCTCTGTGTACATTAGCTCATATACAGATACACTCAAAATATTTCCATTTATTCAGATATATCCCTCCTCCTCTTCTTCCTCTTTGTCTTCATCAAAATCTTCATCACAGGGCATTAGTGCTGGGTCCTCTGAAGGGAAACCGCCCTGGCAGCATCAATCCTGCACCCTTTCCTGTTGTACTGAAGAGTAACAACACTAACTTATATAAACTTATGTAAGAAACACCTACAATGGAATTGAAAACAAATCATTTGGCTTATTTCTGGCATGACTCCTGTAGTGCACAACCCCTTTTCTATCTCAATGCCTGTGCTTTTTCACTTTTGTAACAGGCAGAAACACTGTGTACACATTACCTCACTGGAATATTTTGGAATCTAACTACTTGATCTCTAGTACAGAAAGCCATTGTAGGAAATGTGAATTCTGATAAACAGATCTTTGTTTTAAGTTACACTCTGGTGTAACATAAAATTGATGTTATAAATTTTTTACATAATTATTTTATAACTGATACTCAGTAGACCTTTAACTCTGCCGTTACTTCTATTCATAACATGCCACAAGAATAGAGGAAAAAATATGAACAACAGAATGTTTTTTAAAATGCTGATAACACAGGTCTACCAAGCTTTGAGCAAATGATTTCTATGGTGATTCATAGATTAGGTCCAGCTAGGTTGAGAGTGCTGAGGAAGAACAGTACGGAGGTTCCTCAAAAAACTAAAAACAGAACTACCATCTGACCCAGCAATCCCACTACTAGATATATACCCCAAATAAAGGAAATCAGTATCTCAAGTGAGATATTTGCACTCCCATGTTTATTGCAGCACTATTCACAATAGCCAAAATTTGGAAGCAAAGTGAATGTCCATTAACAGATGAATGGATAAAGAAAATGTGTACATATACACAATGGAGAAGTATTCAGCCATAAAAAAGAATGAGATCCTGTCATTTTCAACAACATGGATGGGGCTCGAAGACATCATGTTAAGTGAAATAAACCAGACAAAGAAAGGCAAACTTCACATGTTCTTACTCATTTGTGGGAGCTAAAAATTAAAACAATTGAACTCATGGAGATAGAGAGTAGAATGATGGTTACCAGAGGCTGGGAAAGGTAGTCGGGGATGGCAGAAGTGGGGATGGCTAATGGGTACAAAACTAGAGTTAGAATGAATAAGCTCTGGTATTTGATAGCACAACACGGTGATTACAGTCAACAATAATTCACTGCACATTTAAAAATAACTAAGAGTATAATTGGAATGTTTCTTTTAGTATAAACTAAAAGAAAGTTAAGTGTTTGAGGTATACCCTATTTACCCTGACGTGATAAGTATGTATTGTATGCCTGTATCAAAATATTTCACGTACTCCATAAAATATACACCTACTATGTACACATAAAAAAATTTTAAAAAGCATGCTAAGGATGAAAGATTAGCTTTGTTTGTTTCCCAGTAAACTTCTCTAAAATGATAATCCCAAAACAGAACTTCTACAAATATTTGAGTGTCTAGTATGTACCCTCAGGCCTCCACAGACAAGCAAAAGAAGAAACTGAAGATTTCCCTCCAAAGATTAACTCACCTATAAATTAAAGAGAGATCTGCCTGCCATATGTGCCTAAATTTAGAAAAAAAATTAAGGGTATTTTTAGTTAAAAAAATTTTTAATAGATGATACATACTCAATTCCAAGATACAAAAGGATAGATCATGGAAAATAATTTTCTCTCCCATCCTAGCCTCTCAGTTACCTCCCAGAAGGCAAACATTGTTACAGGTTTCATATATATAATTTGAATATATATACAAGTTCATATATACCATGTATACTTATTTTTCTAATGTAAATCATAGTAGTTTATATTGTTTCTGCACCTTTCTTTTTTCACTTAACAATATCTTGGAGATACTTCCCTATCAGTACATAAAGGGATTGTTTTAATCTTCTTCAAGTCCACATAACAGTTCATTATATAGATGTACCATGATTGTGGGACATTAATATTGTTTCTAACCTTTTGCTAGTACACACATTGCAACAACCAATGACTTCACATGTAAGTACTGCATCTGTAGCATAAACTTCTAGAAATGAAATGACTGGATCCAAGGGTAAGTGCAGTTGCCAAATTGTCTTTCATGAGGGTCCTACCATCAAATGGGTGTTTTATAATGAATGCACTGTTAACAGTTGCTATTGTGGTTGTTGTTTAAGTACTCATACAGTGGTAGGGCACAGTACTCTCCTCAGCAAAACCATGTAATAATGCTGTTTTTACAGACACCCCCACTTCATGGACTAGTTGTTAGCAAGAACAGTACATTGTATGCTACTCTACTTGAATTTTGTGGTTATAGAATAATTGGCATGGTAACCAAGCCATGATTTAGTAAGGCTTTTAAAAACAAACCTATATCTATGTATGTATATCCAATCCTTTTTCTTAATAAATCTAAAAGGCAGTCGACTCTGGAGTATGTGGAGTTTAGAAAGTGAAACTGACTAGAAACCAAGATGAAAGATAATCAGGCTTCCTCTTCAGTGCTGACTGCAGCAGACCAACCAAATTATAAGAAATAAATTACCGTTAAAAAAAATTCCCCGTTTTAATTACTGCAAATGTTAACGTGATTAGGTAAGAATTATTTTTAATCACCTATAATTACACGGTTAGTGTACAGCTAAAAGCACGAAGTCAGTATCCAAAAGCCACAATTAAAAAAAAACAACAACACTAAGACAAACTTTGCTTTTGTTTGAAATGTGCAATATTTTTCCTTTACATGCTCTCTCTTCCCGAATAAATTCTACGTTTAGAATTGCTAGGGTTCCGCAGATACAGAAAGCCAGCTAGAAACATCCCTTCCCTGAATTCGATGGGTTTACGTCTTACCCAGCTTGAGCAAACTCTTAGCGAATATTTCATGAACTCACAAGAGACGAATTTGACATATTTAGAAGGGATGTAAAATAAAGTAGTGTAGGTTTTAAAGCTTTAGAAAATTGGGGAATTCCTTGGGCCAGAGAGAGATCATTAGACCTGCAATTAATACTTGGAATTACAAAGGGATACACAAAATTGAATTCTTCCCGATCATTGTGTATTAGCATCTCCCATTCTAGGTAGGATTTTTCGTTCACGATGAAGGCAAGGAGAGGGAGGGCGAGCTAGGTCTGCGGTTGGAGGAGTGTCTATAAATAGAAGGTGAAGTGTTCTAATACCGACAGGGTGCGTCATAGCGTCCCTCCCCCGAGCCGAAAGCGCCCAGGCAGCCCGCGGGAGCCACTGCGCGGCACCGGGACGCCCGCCCGGCTTCCCGCTCCCCGCCCTGGCCCGCGCCCCTCTCCCTCCTAGGAGCTGGAGACCTGCATGCAGGGGCAGGGGACCCGGTCCCCTGCAGAACCCGAGCTCAGGGTTGCGTTAGACCCACTCCGGGGCGCACGGTCTTCAGCGGAGGGACGGCGGGGCGCGAAGGACCGAGGCGCCCCTGCTCGGGTGGCAGCCGATCGCCGCCTCCCGCATCCCCCGGCTGCCTCCCCCGTCCGGTCCTACCCTCCTCCCTGCCCGCGAAGGGAGAACAATAACCCGAGCGCGCCTGGGAAGCGGAGACACTGGGAGGCGGGCAGACAATGCGAGGGAGTTGCGAGGGGGCAGCCCCAGCGCACCGCGCGTTCTCGCTGTGTCCCAGCCGCGCCCGAGGGCTTGGCCTGGGGCAAGCGGGCCGCGGGGGCGCAGTAAGAGGCTACGTGGAAGATAATTTAGGTCTCTTGAAATCTAAAATCTCACAGCGTCTGTTCAAGGCCGGGGAGAATTTCCTCCAGTCTAGATAGAACATCAGCAGTTGGTTAAAATACACACAGACATGTGTGTATTTGGGTCCTTTTCTATTTTGGATCTGAATCTCTAAAGTCACTTTTGGAATTTCCATAAGCCTGTCTTTTTGTAAACAGATTTTTCTGGGATTCCCCCACCCCGACTCCTGTCTTGCGCTGCTTGTTCTTCCAGCTTGACCCTGTCCAGGTATCCCTCCCTCTCTCCCTCTCTCCCTCCCTCCTTCTTTTCCTCCTTCCCTCTCTCCCTACACACATACATTTGCCCCAGTTTGCACCTTTTTTTTTTTTTTTTTGGTGCTGCAATTCTTTCTCCCTTTTGATTGGCGCTTTCTTTGGGTTCTTCTGCCCTTTTCGAAGTGCTGGTTTTATTTCCATCCCTCTCATAATTTGTTTTCTCCAATTCATTTCCTCTTTTTTTTTGTCACAAGTAACTGTATCTGCATGATTTTTTCTTCCTACTGCCATAAGTTCTGTCCCCTTAAGGGCTCAAGCGTTCCTGGGGTAGGGAGGGGACAAGAGAATTTCATTGCATTTTATCTGAGGGAAATAATGTGTTGTAGTTCCACTTTCAGGGAGTCGGGATACTGGGATTTTATACTTATATATGGGTCAAACCGTCTTAGCTGAATAAATCACAAACCTCTGTAATATCTAGGGTGCTTGGGTGCTTGCTTACAATAAAAAGGCATGCAGGAAAAGCGGCGGTGGGGGGCAAGTATTTTCAAATTAGGTCTCTAAATAGGGATTTTACAACATCCGTTTATTATTATTATCATTATTATTATTATTTAGAAATGGGATCTCACCATGTTGCTCAGGCCGGTCTCCAACACCTGGCCTTAAGGGATCCTCCCAACTTGGCCTCCCAAAAGTGCTGGGATTACAGGTGTGAGCCAGCATGCCACCCTCCACTTATCTTAAAGTAAAATTTTGATTATATAGTATGTGAAAGAGACTGGCATCTTTCATTCACCCATGAAGTGCCATCTCCTTGGTCTCATTTTTTGCATTTGTCCTCATCTGCGGAATGTCTGGCCACTTTGCTGTTTCCTCTGGGTGTGGTTTAGAGTACAAAGTACAACCCTTTATCAACCAAGCAAATCAGAAATAGCTCCTAGATGTGGGACATAAGAAAAAAATCAGGCAAAAGAATCATTAACATTTTAACAAAAAGCATGCTGTTTGTGGCTGAAATATTTGGAGGTAAGAAGGTGTGTGAGTGGTCCCAGGGTGAGGGGGCAAGGTAGGAGTGGGGGTTGCGCAATTATGATAAATATCTAGGAGGCAGTTCTCTTTGCCAGGGCTGACCCCCAGGTTGGGCGGGGCCTGGACATAGCACAGATCACGTTTCTCTGCAAGTGATACCAGATGGAAATGAATGTGGTGCAGCCATGACAGAAAAACCTACAACCAGTGGCAGCAATGACAACATGCAGAGATGAAGAAGAGTTGTCCAGCTGAGGAGAGAGAAGTGCAGGGTAACTGACAGGTTTGTCTTTGTGGGCACCAGCTCTGTATCGGGGGCCCTTCCTCCATCCTGCCACCTCTTCTGCCTGCCTAAGTTACCAAACCTGCTTTCTGCCAGCCAGGACCTAGATTGAAGGGGAATCAAGAACAAGCTATAGGTCATGAGCAATCCTAGCCCCACATGCCAGCCTCATACCCTTCAAAACATTGTAAATATTTGAGTGTCCAAAAGTCAGGTTCTAGCCAGCAGGGTTAAGACTCTAAAATAATAATCATATTGTATCAGTATTGAAACTTATTTTATGCTAGGTACTCTGCTATGTGCTTTAACACAGTATCTCATTTAATCTATGTGCTTTAATCTCAGTATCTCATTTAGCAACAAGAGGACTTTGAGATATATATTAATACTCTTATTTTACACATGAGAAAACCAAAGCAGAGAGGAGTGATTAAGGGTTTATTTGCCTTTGGTCACAAGGCTAATGGGTAGTAGACCAGGACTCAAACCGCTGTCTAGCTCCAAAGCCTGTAACATGAACCCCTCTGAACAAGGAGGAGATAAAGGCCATTCCCAACCACGAGGACCTGAAAACTCATTGTCTAGTGAGGGACAGTTGCAGTAGCTCTCTCTTATTTATCACTTAGGGGCCCAGGTCTGTGTTTACAGAGGTCTACAATTCTGCAAAGAGAGCACTATGACAATCACCTTTGTTCCTTTGGAACTTGATTCAGGTCCTTTTAAGGAGAATCTGTAAACCTGAAAGAGCAAGGATTTCTGAGAGGACCCTAAACTGTCCTAAGCTGTGCTATCAAGTTTGGGGAGCAAAGCCTTTATCCGCACAGAGCAGGAGAGTTGGCTCCTTCCAGCAGCAAGAGAGCAGATCCATTACCAGGAGCAGTCGCGGCAACAGCAGCTGTCAGCAGTGATGAGGTAGGCCCCGAGCAAGACGCCGCAGCTTGGGCAGCAGTGGCAAAAGATGAGGGTGGAGAGCAGTACAGTTGTAGTGGGAAGAGCCTTGATCAGAGACAGGTTGGCAACAGCCCCAGAGATGAGCCAACACTTAGGTCAGCAGACATTGGAGGAGTCCCAGACCCTACCGGATTGAGTGCAGGCAGCCACAGGCTGGAGATGTTTGACTAGAAAAGAACAGTAGAACTGCAGTACTTAACAAGGACTCTGGAGCCAGCCTGCCTGCATTCACACCCTGCCTCCATCCCTTCCCCACTCTGTGACCTTAGACAAGTTCATTAACCTCTCTGTGCCTTAGTTTTCTTATCTGCAAAATGGAGATAATAATGCCACTAATACCTCCCTCATAGGGCTGCTGTAAGGGCTAAATGAGGGAAGGCTCACAACGGACCATCTTGGGCACATTGTAAGTCCTTGCTCAGTGTAAGGTGTTCTTATGATAATTATTCAGCATGAACAGGCTGAGCCCCCTGGAACTAACAGGGTAGGAGGGCAACAGGGAGAGTCCCGCTTGGGATGTCCATTCCTCCAGTAAGAAAATAAAGCAAAACCAGATAACAGACTGATGGGGTTGGAACTCCAACAAAATCCTGGGTAGAAGTTTAAGTGTAGCGTAAGACCCTAATTCCTCCCCACGACTCCACCCTAGCCCCTGCCTTTTCTGTGCTGAAGACCCTGAAATGCAAATTCCACAGAATGAACAGCAGTGTGGGTGAGAAAACCAAGCATTGGACTAAGTGCCAGAAGAGTTGAGTTTAAGTACAGGTTGTACCCTTGAGTAAGTCACTTAACTTCTTTGAGCTTAAATTTCCACGTTTGTAAAATGAATTAGGATGAACTCTGGGGTTGGGGTGGATCTTCCCATCATCCTTCCCTTCTTCCAGAAACTGTTTCTCTCCAGCCCCCAACTATTGGGATTACCATTTTCTTCCATGACTCCATCCCCCTGGCCACAGTTGATTGGTCCATGAGTGGGCATCTGACACAAGCTGGGCCAATCAGAGGACTTCCCTGGGATTTTTTTGTTTTGTTTTGAACTGGTACTGAGAAAAATCAGCACCTCTGTGGTGGTGAGTCTGTAAAAGTAGGTAGAGTGGGGCTCAGGACCATTTGGCAGCCCTATTTTCACCCTGTGAAGTCTAACAAGCAAACATGCAGTGAAAAGCAGAGACAAGAGATAGGTCCCTCTGATGGCATTTGTATCAAGTGTTTCTGAGACCCACGTGTACCCTTGCCTTGCCCGCAGTTAAGTGGGACACTCAGATGTCCTTCCAATCGATTCACCCCTTTTGCCTAAGCTGGATCAAATTCGTTTTCTGTCACTTGCAAGATGCTGATTGATACAGGCTAGTTTATTTCTAAGATACCTTTAACTCTAAATGTCTATGATTTATATAAAAAATTAATGAATGGTGTTCAAATAGAACTATGTCTCTGAATTGTGGATATTCATGCGGAATAATCAAAGGTTTGTTTAAAAAAACTCTCATTTAACTCACTTAAAAGTGTAGACTAGGTTAAAGATGATCTCTAGTCTTTTATTATATCTAAATGAAAGAAATAAATAGGTCAAGAGCTGGTGTTTTGGCAAACTGTGAGGAAATCAGCCATTAAGTTATAAAAATTGATTTCAAAACTGTTGACGTGATGACCTGGTTTGGAAATTGAATTCATTTTTTCCTGTGACCAGTATAACACAAGAGGAGATTAGTAACTTTGGCTTGATGAAGACCAATAATTTAGAAAGGCTGGGTCACAATGTGGGTATTTTGACCTAAGTTACCTACATTGACTGTCTACACTACATAATTAGTAATGAGTGAGTGAAATCTCTCTTTTGGTTTAAATAGATAATGTAAATAACTAGCTAAGTCTCCCACTTCTGGTTTCTACTCTAATCTATCCACCTGTCTGTGTGTTATTAAAAATAACTTACATTTTAGCTTTTGGTAAATAATCTTTATTTAGGCTTCTTGAGCATTTATGGATTTCAATATGTAAAATTTTACATTTTTCCCATGGTAAAATAACTCAGTTATCTGATAACAATAAATCTTTCTATTTCATTTTTTAAAATATCCTAAAAATGAGCCCCCAAAACCTTTCTATTTCTAATGACCTCTTCTCAATATTAAATTTGAAATGTATGCACATGTGTCTATACTTACATCTGTAATTGTGTCTCAATATTCTCATCCTACTATAGTAAATTCTTGGTAATTAGTGGTAGTGGGGGATGGTGCTTTCATAGATAATGTTAATTGAAATCCATAGAAAATTATGAGTTCTCATTTTTGCTGTTATTGTGATTTTAATCTCCTCCCCAGGGGGGAAAAAAACTTTAAACCAGAGTTAACATGTGTAGTAGAAAAATTAGCTATTTTGGGTTTCACCCACTCTTGGCCCACTTTTCTTAGTGGATGACCTCCCAAGATGTAAAACTGTAGGTAAGTGAGAAGTGGGAAGAGGCAGAGGAGGCTGGAGATTGTATATACCATTACTGAAATGTTAATACATTTGAATAACAAAATATTGGTGATGTGGGCTAAACCCAGGATATAGCGGCACCTGTTTACTAGCCTCAGACTCCCAAGATCCTCATCGGGAGCAGCGCAAAAACCCAGCTCTCCACATCATCCTTACTTACAAGTCGGAGCCCATGTAGCTGTAACTACTTTCGCTTTCTTTCCACTTAATAAGTCTTGTATAATCCTTCCAGTCTGGGAATTCCTAATCAGCAGTCAGCTGTTCTCAGTAGCCTAAACTATATATAATACAACAACCCTTTCCACCTCTACTTTGCCCCTCGCCCTTCTCCACCTTAAACTGCTCAGGGACCTTCTCACTCTGTTCTGATGTCCATCATGTCTTGGCCGCAGAGCATCTTGCTCAGTTGACTATTTCTTGCCTTATGTTTTGGTACCACTTCATTACAGAGGATCACTGGAGGACAGGTTTTCTAGGAGACAGCCCGTGGGCGGGGCCTGAGCAGGGAGCTCTTCCGGATTCATGGCTGATCTTGGCTTTTAATCTTCTTTTGCTCTGATTACTGTGTATGGCCACGGGTGTCAATCATTTGTGCCTGTCCTTGGTACAGTTCCTGTTTTTGCCCAGGACACTTTGGATCATTCTCAGTACCCTTTTTCCACCCTTTTCTACTCACACAGCTAGAAATACCCAGCTCTACCTTGCAGATAGAAATACAGGCATACCTCAGAGATATAGCAGGTCTAATTCCAGACCACTGCAATAAAGCGAGTCATCCTAATTTATTTTGGTTTCCCAGTGCATATAAAAGTTATATTTACACTATGCTTGGTCTATTAAGAGTGCAATAGCATACATCTAAAAAACAATGTGCATACCTTAATTTAAAAATACTTTATTGCTTAAAAAAATGCTATGATCATCTGCACCTTCATTGAATCACAATCTTTTTTGCTGGTGGAGGATCCTGACTTGATATTGATGGCTGCTGACTGATCAGGGTGGTGACTGCTGAAGGTTGGGATGATTGTGGCAATTTCTTAAAATAAGACAACAATGAGTTTGCTACATTGATTGACTCTCCCTTTCAGGGAAGATTTCTCGATAGCAAGCAATGCTGTTTGAGAGCATTTACCCACAGTAGAACTTCTTTCAAAATTGCAGCCAATTGTCTCAAACCCTGCCACTGCTTTATCAACTAAGTTGATGTAATATTCTAAATCCTTTGTTATCATTTCAACAGTGTTCACAGAATCTTCACCAGGAGTAGATTCTATCTCAAGAAACCACTTTCTTTGCTTATCTGTAAGAAGCATTCATTCAAGTTTTATCATGAGATTTTGGCAATTCAGTCATACCTTCAGGCTCCACTTCTAATTCCAGTTCTCTTGCTATTTACATCACCTCTGCAGTTACTTCCTCCACTGAAGTCTTGAACTTCTCGAAGTCAGCCGTGAAGATTGAAATCATCTTCTTTGAAACTCCTGTTAATGTTGATATTTTGGGCTCCTCCCACGTATCATGAATGTTCTTAATGTCATCTTGAATGGCTAATCCTTTCCAGAAGGTTTTCAATTTTCATTGCTCAGATCCATCAGAGGAATCACTATCTATGACAGCTATAGCCTTATGAAGTGTATTTTTTTTTTTTAATATTAAGACTTGAAAGTCAGGCCAGGCGTGGTGGCTCATGACTATAATCCCAGCCTTTAGGAGGCTGAAGCAGGAGGATTACTTGAGCCTAGGAATTTGAGACCATCCTGGGCAACATAGGGAGACCCTCTCTACAAAAAAAATTAAAAATTAGAGCAACATAGTGACGCATGCCTGTGGTCCCAGCTACTCAGGAAGCTGAGGTGGGAGGATGGCTTAGGCCTAGGAGGTTGATGCTGCAGTGAGCCATGATTGCACCACTGCACTCCAGCCTGGGTAACAGGGTGAGACTTCGTCTGGAAAAAAAAAAAAAAAAAAAGAAAGACTTGAAAGTCAAAATTACTCCTTGCTCCATGGGCTGAAGATGGATGTTGTTTTAGTGAGCATGAAAACAACATTAATCTTCTTGTACATCTCCATTGGAGCTCTTGAATGACCAGGTACATCATAAATGAGCAGAAATCTTTTTTTTTTTTTCCTCTCTAAGCAGTAGGTCTCAACAGTGGGCTTAAAATATTCGGTCAACCATGCTGTAAACAGATGTGCTGTCGTTCAGGCTTTGTTTTTCCATTTATAGAGCATAGGCAGAGTAGATTTAGCATCATTCTTAAGGGCCCTAGGATTTTCAGAATGATAAATGAGCATTTGCTCTGACTTAAAGTCATCAGCTGCATTAGCCCCTAGCAAGAGTCAGCTTGTCCTTTGAAGCTTTGAAGACAGGCATTGGCTTTTCTCTAGACATGAAAGCCCCAGATGGCATCTTCTTCCAATAGAAGGCTGTTTTGTCTACATGGAAAATCTATTGATTAATGTAGACATTTATATCAAGGCCTGAGCTGGATCTGGATAACTCACTGCAGCTTCTCCATCAGCACTTGCTGCTTCACCTTGCACTTTTATATTATGCAGATGACTTCTTTCCTTAAATTTCACAAAACAATCTCTGCTAGCTTCAAACTTTTCTTCAGCAGCTTTCTCACCTCTGTTAGCCTTCATAGAATTGAAAAGAGTTAGGGCTTTGCTCTGGATTAGGCTTTGGCTTAAGGGAATGTTGTGGCTGGTTTGATCTTCTATCCAGACCACTCAAACGTTCTCCATGTCAGTAATAAGACTGTTCCACTTTCTTATCATTTGTGTTTTCAGTTGAGTAGCACTTCTAATTTCTTCAAGAACTTTTCTTTTGAATTCACAGCTTGGCAAAAGAAGCCTTGCTTTCAGTGTATCTTGGCTTTTGATGTGCCTTCCTCACTAAGTTTATTCATTTTTAGCTTTTTATTTAAAGGGAGAGATATGTGACTCTTTCTTTCGCTTGAATACTTTGAGGCCATTGCAGGGTTACTAATTGGCCTGATTTTAATATTGTTATGTCTCAGAGAATAGGGAGACCCAAGGCGGGAGAAAGAGAGAGAGAGAGAGAGAGACAGGGGAATGTCTGGTCAGTGGGGTAGATCACTATAACAAATAGAATAACTACAAAACATTTGAAATACTGTGAGAATTGCCAGTATGTGACACAAAGACACAAAGGGAGCACACCCTGTTGGGAAAATGGCACTGATAGACTTGCTGAAGATAAGGTTGCCACAAACCTTCAATTTGTAAAAAGAAAAATACTCAATAGAAGAAGCCAAAACCCTGGCTGCATCTACAGAGAATTACATACCCTCACTTTGTACACAGATACAAATTCAATAGAGGAAACAGCACCCATTTATGTCAACCATGGCTCTCCTGTTTGGTTCACATTGAGCATGGGAAGACAAACAGTCAATAGGCTAGTACAGTGGTGTGCAAGTGGTGGCCTGCAAATCCTAAACAGGTGGGCAAACAAATTTAGCATAATCTGTGAAATGTGTTTTTACTGCACAGTAACATACAGTCACTACAATGACGTTAGCCAGGGGGTAGTGCCACCGGGTGTAGAGCTGTGTACAGCTTGCTGCCAATACATTAAATACTAAAGGAGTTACACCTAATACTAGAATATGGGTAGATGCATGTAAATGTATGGCCAGGGAAATAAGCTGGTGATACCCCCGAGAAAACTGTAGACACTTTTATAGTTAATGTGAGATGTTGCTTTGTAATTACTTCTCACTTATTTAGTCCTGTTTTGAATCTTTCAATCTCTTCCAGTGCACAACCAAATTTTCAGGAATTTGGAAATGTGTCATGAGCACACAAAAGACACTGGATTTGAACAAATGTGAGTTATCATATGGTGTGGACTAAAACCATGTGAAACCAAGAGCAATAGCATTAAGATGGATGATGAGGAGCAAGGAAAAATGGAAATGGCGAGACTGTGGCCAGTGTTAGGCCGACGTTGCAGCAGATCTACATTCCGCCGTGAGAACAGACATGGGGACAAAAGCCCAGACCTGGTAGGTTCCTTAACCTATGATTCGAGTGAGGACTATGGGAAATCATTCTTTCATTCATTCATTCATCTTTAAACCCATTCAGTAAGTGTTACTGAGCCTCTATCATATGCCACATGTTGTGTCCTGGGAGATGAAGACATCACAATAAGAGAAACTGTGTCTGTCCTCACTGAGCTGTTATCCTAGCTGGGGAGATGGACACAAACCAAGTAAACTGAGAAAACAAGGACAAGTAACAGTGTGTTATGAAGAAAGCCAACAAGGGGCTGAGATATAGAATGGTGTGTTTGGGAGATGTTATGGATTGAATGTTTACATCCTCCCAAAATTTATATTGAAGCCTTAACTCCAAATGTGATGGTATTTGGAGATGATACCTTTGGAAGGTAATTAGACCATGACTGTGGAGCCCTAAGGGTGGGATATGTGCCTTTATAAGATGAGACCAGAGCTCTCTGTCTCTGTCTCTCTGTCTCTCTCCAAGCAGGCACAAAGAAAGGGTCATGTGGGTGCATGCCTACCAGCCTGAAACAGTCCTCACCCAAAACTGGCCATGCTGGCGCCCTGATCTCAGACTTCCAACCTCTAGAATGTTGTGTAAGCCACCCAGTCTACAGAATTTTATTATTGCAACTTAAGCGATAACACAGGAGGGAAGACTTGTAGTAGAGAGGGTAAACTGGGAAGGCTTCTAAGACCTCCTAAGTTTGACTTCCCTCCTCAGCTCTTAGCACCCAGCAAAACAGCCTCTGGAGTTACATGGAGACTCCAGTTAGAGAAGCTCTGTATGTGGCCCTGTATCAAGTAAAAGGTCTTTATATTTTTCAAATGGATGAAGAGTGGTAGGGGATCACCAGCATAGTTCAGAATAACCTCATAAAGAGAGCTTAAAGTCTCTCAGAGG
Source organism: Gorilla gorilla gorilla (assembly GCF_029281585.2). Classification (NCBI taxonomy): domain Eukaryota; kingdom Metazoa; phylum Chordata; class Mammalia; order Primates; family Hominidae; genus Gorilla; species Gorilla gorilla. The sequence goes on along the minus strand of NC_073236.2, from coordinate 74,994,707 downwards.
TGAAAAAAGAATGTCTATTACTTAGGAGAACCAGTAGTGAGTGGTGTCAGAGAAGTAAAAGGAGGGGATTTCAAAGATTGTAGTTATTAGATCCACCATTAGATCGTGTTAATTGATGTTTTAGTAAAGAAGCAAATATGTTACTACATCACAATTTACATGTGGATACCTTCCATTCTTATTCTCCTTTCTGTCTTTACATTTCTCTTTACCCTATCACTAACATGCTGTATATTTTAGTGATTTTTCTCTCTGTCCTATGAGACTATAAACTCCCTGAGGGCAGAGATTTTTGTCTGTTTTGTTCATGGCTGTATCTCAGAGCCTGGAACAGGCCTTAACCAGCACATAGTTGATCAAATGCTCAATAAACAGCTGTTGATCAACTGACTGATTTTTCAGTTGACTGACTGACTCTTTTCTGGATAAAGCCATAAACCCCTTTGTCATACAAATTCCCTTGTATCCCTTAAAACACACCTAGCAGATGTCAGACGTGTTGCAGATGACCAAGTGGATGTTGGTGATTGAACTGTCTGTCCAGAGTCCTGGACCTAACCTTTCAGGGCTCTTTTTTTTCTCCTATTAACCCACGACTTACTGACCCTGAGAGAAATAGAGTCTGGATTGAAGACAAGCTGGTGTCCTGTAAAGAATGAGCACATAAAACAGTTCAGCAAGTGGCTTCTTTGATTTACTTGTGGAAAAAAATAGCAACAAAACATTTCAGCAAGGATACCACTCCTAGGTGGCTATGCAGGCAGCACTGAAGTGTAAAGGCACTCCTGAGGCCACAGTCATGCCAGATTTCCCCCTTTGTGAAATGAAACAGATATGACCCTACCTTGCAAGGTGGTTGTCAAAATCAGGGCATGGTAAATGCAAAGTATCCATGGCAATGCTTATACACAGGATGTGTTCACTAAATGATGACGATTTGAGAATGAAGTTGGGCAGCCCTCATCCAGTGCAGCCTCGGCATTGCTGGTAATAAATATGTGACCCATTCTAAAGCTCTCTTGGCAGCCTTATCTGATATAGATTCTGAGGTCACAGTCATTTCTTAAGGCCACAAGACTGTGCCAAGACCCACTCAGGTATTTCACGCAGCTTATTTCCTTCCTCGTCCAGCAGCATCAATGACTTTAGACATTAAACATTGGAAGAATGCTTCTGTGTCATACTTTAAAACTGATTAGGACTGCATCCAAAAATAACGTCAAAAGAATTCTCCGGTTTCCAGATAGGAGCCAGTGCTGTGAGCTGTCCTAATGCCACAGATAAAACAAGAGGGGTGCTGCCATCTTTTCTAGGAGAGTGAATTCTCCTCTTTATATATGGAGGAAAAATTGTCTGCAGTGAGGAAATCATTGATTAATCCCACGAAAGCCCATACTTTGACATTGGTTGCCTTTTCCTCTGAAAGTTTTACTTTTCCTTTCCTCCCTTTTTCTTTTTCTTTCTTTTTTTTTTTTTTTCTTTTGAGATGGAGTTTCTCTCTTGTTTCCCAGGCTGGAGTGCAATGGCATGATCTCGGCTCACCGCAACCTCTGCCTCTCGGATTCAAGCGATTCTCCTGCCTCAGCCTTCTGAGTAGCTGGGATTACAGGCGTGCACCACCATGCCCGGCTAATTTTGTATTTTTAATAGAGAAGGGGTTTCTCCATGTTGGTCAGGCTGGTCTCGAACTCCCGACCTCAGGTGATCCATCCGCCTCGGCCTCCCAAAGTGCTGAGATTACAGGCGTGAGCCACCACGCCCGGCCCTTTCCTCCCTTTTTCAAAAATTCCCATCCAATTATTACTTCCTCTCAGCTCCTCCCTATTAATCACTTTCCTGTTTGCTGACTTTCCTTTTCTTCTCTCTCATGTTTGCCTGCTGTACTTAATCTTTGGTGAATCACTTTATTTTTTCACTTGCCTACTCCACAGTTCTTCCCAGTGAGATCTGAAGTTCTTAAGCTCCTTTTCTCTCCTGTGTGGCTCTTCTGACCTTTAAGATACAGTGGCTACCACTCTGGCTCAGAATGCTCCAAACCTCCCTTTTCCACCAAGTCCACTTAGTTTAGAAGAAGCTTTTTTTGTTTGTTTGTTTTTGAGACGGAGTCTCACTCTGTTGCCCAGGCTGGCATGCAGTGGCATGATCTCGGCTCACTGCAACCTCCGCCTCAAGGGTTCAGGTAATTCTCCTGCCTCAGCCTCATGAGTAGCTGGGATTACAGGTGCAAGCCACCATGCCTGGCTCATTTTATTTTTAGGAGAGGCAGGGTTTCACCATGTTGGCCAGGCTGGTCTCGAACTCCTAACCTCAGGTGATCCGCCAGCCTCTGCCTCCCAAAGTGCTGGGATTACAGGTTTGAGCCACCGTGCCTGGCCTAGAAGAAGCTTTAGTTCCATCTACTTAATGGCCAAGGCCTCAGAGAGACTCTCAGACTAGGAAAATGGCATGCTTAGTGAATCCTTGTTTCCTTACAGCCTGAAAGAGTTAACATGCAAACAGCACTTTATGAATACAAAGGATAGGCTGACATATTAGGGAAAATAGAGTGCCTTGTATGTTGCTGCCTCCTTCAGAACAATGTGAGGCTAAGAGAGCTCGTAGGCCTTAGCAGGTGTTGTTAGCACACACGGGGAGCCAGGAGAGCCCCTTGGCCTCAGGGCCATAGCTACATGCCCTCTGAGTTTTGTTAGGAAGGTCCTGCCCCTCCATTTTTTTTTTTTTTTTTTTGAGATGGAGTCTTGCTTTGTTGCTCAGGCTGTGTAGTGCAGTGGTGCAATTTCAGCTCACTGCAACCTCCGCCTCCCAGGTTCAAGCAATTCTCCTGCCTCAGCCTTCTAAGTAGCTAGGATTACAGACGCGTGCCACCACACCCAGCTAATTTTTTGTATTTTTAGTAGAGACGGGGTTTCGCCATGTTGGCCAGGCTGGTCTCAAACTCCTGACCTCAAGTAATCCACCCGCCTCGGCCTTCCAAAGTGCTGGGATTACAGGCATAAGCCACTGTGCCTGGCCCCTGCACCTCCTTTTGTTATGGCCCCCATGAGTACCCAACTCACCTCTCACCTCTGCTCCAACTTCTTGGCCAACACAACACACCAGAGAGAACTGGACCTTGGCTCATTCCTTTCCAGTGGCCAACCAGCCAAGAGAACACCTGCTTTTCATTCTCTTCAGGGAAGTGTGAACTTTTCCCTTGGGGCTGTAACCTGCACCTATGCTATAACCCCCTTCCCCTCCACCACCACACATCTTGTAGCCTAACTACAGAAGGTGCCCAAGAAACCCCCAAAGTTTGCTCTTCACAGTCTAGGGTCACCCCTCAGCTATTACCAAGCCAGGGAGTGAGACTCCATGGTGGACAATTTATCTCTATAATTTTGTTTTCCTTTGTCTACATTTGGTCGGCATAAACACTTCTGAAAAATGGGCTGCAGCTGATGCCTTTTAGTTTAGCTCCCTTTAATGGGAATTTATAAAATGACTCTTACTATGCGGAACACATGTTCTAAGTATTCAGTTACTTGATGGATTGAAACAGTGCTGAGAGATATAGAACACATGCTTAAAAATATTCCTAAAATGCCTAATTACCCTGTGGACCAATCAGATACATAACATACATTTTAATATACCATTTAATTGTTGTTTACCAGGAGACAGGAACCTTTCTTGTCTCTTGGGTTAAACTACAGATTTTTAGAAACTGTCTAAATACATATTTACTTGATTCATTCTGATCTCTTGGGTGAAGAATCCTTTTTCCAAAGAAGTGGCTTTACATGCAAAACAAGACAATTAAATGCTCTGAGGTGGTGGTTACTTATGAAAAGACAATGGCTTTATCTTTCGTGATCCAGGGATAAAAATCCCAAAGCTCAGCCAAGCCCCAGAGCCCTAAAAATAATCTACACTGGTAACTCTATATCACTGAAGCTCACCCCCCTCCGAACACCTGAATATTTTTTCATCATAACAATCTCTGATAAAAATGTTTAAATTGCATTATGTTGGCTTCTTTAAAAGAGGACAGTAAGGATTTATGACTGGATATTTCTACCTCCAGAACCCAGCAAGTCCAAGGGAGAACTCATCATCTCCCTATACGAAAATCCTGTTTCTCCTCCCCAATTCCCGATCTCAAGAAATAGTACTGTATCCACCCAGTACTGATGTAGGAAACCAAAGCACCCTTCTTGACTGTCTTCCCTCTCTCTCTTACCTTCACTCAATCAGAAATTATTTGGGCATGTTATTTAGCTCCTCTGCATCTCAGTTTCCTCATCTGTAAAATGAGGATTATAATAGTTCAGACTGGGCCTGGTGCAGTGGCTCATGCCTGTAATCCCCAGCACTTTGGGAAGCTGAGGTGGGAGGATTGCTTGAACCCAGGAGTTCGAGACCAGCCTGGCCAATGTAGCAAGACCTTGTCTTTATTATCTTTAAAATAATAATTTTAAAAAATAGTACAGACCTCATAAGGTTGTCATTGTAAGTTTTCAATGTCCAGTGCTTGTGATTGTGCCTAGCACATCATAAGTGTCATATATGGGTGTTCTTTCTCCTTCTCCCACCACATTAAACATCTCTAGAGTCTGTTTCCTTCTCCCCATTACCACTGCCAATGCCCTAAATCAAGCTACTGTTGAATTCCTCTCACCTGTTCCTCAAACTGGTTTCCAAGCATTCACTGTCTCTGACCTCACCCAACCCCTTTCCAATCCATTCTTTGCAAGGAAGAGCCATCTCCCACATTCAAATCTGAGCATATCTTTTCTATGCCTGAAAGCCTTCCATGGCTCTCCCCAAGTCCAGCTTCTAGAATGGCTTTCAAGGCCCTATGTGATCGGCCTCTGCTTCCCACTCCAGCCCTGTGTTCCGGAAGGTTATGGTTAATGGAAGTCTGACTTCAGCATGAAGCATCATGGATCCTGTCCCCCTTCCTAGTAATAAGGGAATCCTCCCAATGAGGTGGCTTCCAAAGAGTGAGGAAATCATGTTGCCTCCCCTAAGTCCTTCCTCTACCCAAAGACTGTTTTGGGTAGTTTTCTTGTCCTCTTAACACAACAGTACTCCCTGGGAGGGCCAATACTCTAAGCTTCTTTCCTACTTAGATTTGGTGGATAACCAGCTTCTCATGAGAGATGATGAAAAAGTTTGATTTATGGCCCGAGACAGAGGGCATGGGCTAGCAAGGTGGACCACAGCACCTAATCGAAAGTGACAAAACACAACTACATGGGAGAAACCTCAGTCTCATTGTGATGGGAGGGAAGTGGACCTGTTTCCTCCTAGGAGAGCAAGAGGATCAGGAGTCCTAAGATAATGTTTCTCAAATTGGAGTGTGCATGATACCCACCTGGAGGGCTTGTTCAAACATATTGTGGGGTCCCACCCCACAGATCCAGATTCAGTGGGTCTGGTGTGGAGTCTGAGAATCTGCACCTCTCACAAGTTCCCCGGTGATGCCAAGCTGCTGGTCCCAGGGTCCTACTGGGAGAACCACTGCTCAGGGGGACTGTCACGGGAAGCCTACAGTCCTGGGCAGAGGGAGCAGGATCTTCCTTGCTTCCCCCATCTCTAAGTCCAGGGCTGGGAGGGGAAATGTAATGCAGACATTGTTATTCACCACAATGCTTAGGGAGAGTTTGGTGTGTGTTTGGGAGGGATACTTTGATAAACCACTGGGATGGAGGGTGACCCCAACAGCTTGTTTCTGCTACCAAAAGTAGACACTAAATGGCTTACCTACAAGTAGAGAGATTCGTTCTGGTCTTAGGGGAAGGGGGAAAGGAAGGCGAATGAGGAGAACTAGTCAGATGACGAAAGGCAGTAGGCTTCAACATGGGCCCTTCCCAGTGGCACTTCCACTTTCAGAAAAGTTGACTACACTCACGAAATGCTTGGGGGAGAGGCCTGTTAGCAGGTGAAGGTCTGAGCTTTTCCCAAGTGTGTGGAAAGAGGCAGGAGCCACAGGACCCAGAGGTGGACAGAACTCAGAAAACATCAGCCCCAGCAACTCTTGGCAATCCTGCCCCAGACTTTGGGTTACTTAGGTGTGGAAATGAGTATTTAAGCCCAGCACACACAGGCTGCCAGGGTACAGGGAGCTACAGGGGATCTGCTGGCCTGTGGGAGGAGCAGAGGTCCAGGCAGGGCCTGCGGCCAGGTGGAGTGGCCTTTCCTTGCTCTGAGAGGCCCTGAGGGGTGAGCAGTTGAAGCAGGGAGGCCAGTGGGGTAGGTGCCCCCACTCTCCCGAAACCAAGGGCCTGGAGGCACACACCCTGCCGCCTGCCACTCATGGCATCACCACCAAGAGAGGGAGGCTACAGCGTGGGCAGAGCAAAGGGACATGGGGCACTGTGCAGCTGGAGCAGCAGGGTCAAGGCTGGCAGGGCAAGCAGGTCTAAGAGTTCACAGACTCACAGAGAACCACCTGAACCTCTGCCTGAGCTGCCTCCTGAGACTGTGCTGTGTCTTTGTGGCCAGTGTGTGGAAACCCCTTTGTTTTTCTTTGCACTTTCCTCCCTCGGGCTGCTGGGGCCTGCGGAAACTCCTGTTGCAACTAGGCCAGAGGGCGAAGACTGCAACTGGACTGACCAGGGAGACCAGCTTTGGGGAGGGCGTGGCGCACGAGCAGGGCTCACCAGAAGCAGCTGCACCAAGGAGAGATGGGCAGCTGAGGCCTTTATCCTGGCACCTGAGAGCATTCATTTGGTCCTGCCCCAAGGACAGCCTTTAGCCTCTGAAGGTCCAGGGTCAGACCCCCAGCTCCAAATAATCTGAAGAGAACTCCTGTCTACCACAGGAGCAACTGCCAGCATCTATGTCTGACATTGATGAGGGGGTCATCCACCCTCATATCCAAGTCCTTGTTCTTCCTGAGGGCAACTCGAGACTATGGGCTCAGGGTCTCACATTATAGCCACTTGACCTGCATGTGCACAACAGAAGTTTTTGATGGGAGGGATGGAGGCAAGGGGGCAAATAGGAGGGAGAGCACCACCTAGGAGGTGAGCACCTGCGGAGTGGGGGCAGGCAGAAAGGAGGATGCATCCCCTTGATGACATCTGTTTCCATGGTTACAGCCCCAGAAAAGGAGCAGAGTTCTCACTAGGCTCTGGCTACCTGCTCTAGGCCAAAGGGGAGACCCAAGACAAAAGGTTGACACAGGCCCCTGACCATCACAAAAACCTTCTATTTGCTACAGCAGCAGAGGGGAGCAGTGCCCACTCAGAGCCCCAGGGGAGGGTCTAAAGCCACCATTCATGACTAGATTTTCAAGCAGAAATGCCAGGCACGGTCAAGTTATCTGAGCAGGGGCTACAGATGTTTGGTCAAACCCTTTAGGGCTTCGGAGCACAAGTGTGGAGGCTGAGAGAAGATTAGGAAAGGAGTTGGGACTAGGGCAGGTACAACCTCTGGAATGGAATTGAAGGATCCTTCCCGGCACAAGCCAGCCAGGGCAGCTGGGGCCAAGTATTCTACAGGACAGTCAGCAGTCCAGTAGCCAGGGAGACCACAGCAGCTTCTGGGGAAGTCTAAGAGGTGGTGATGCAAACGTTGAGCTTACCTGGTGCAGTAGCTGATGCAGTCCCCAGTGGAGGGGCTGTATGACAAGGGCTTACAAGAATGTCTATGGCAGAGGCTGGGCGCGGTGGCTTATGCCTGTAATCCAAGCACTTTGGGAGGCCGAGGCGGGCAAATCACGAGGTCAGGAGATTGTGTCCATCCTGGCTAACGCAGTGAAACCCTGTCTCTACTAAAAATACAAAAAAATTAGCTGGGCGCGGTGGCGGGCGCCTGTAGTCCCAGCTACTCTACTCAGGAGGCTGAGGCAGGAAAATGGCATGAACCTGGGAGGCGGAGCTTGCAGTGAGCCGAGATCGCGCCACTGCACTCCAGCCTGGCTGACAGAACAAGACTCCGTCTCAAAAAAAAAAAAAAAAAAAAAAAAGGAATGTCTGTGGCAGAAACATAATCAACAGCAAAAGAAGCTAGCAAAAATTTAAGTCCTACCTGGATTGGTAGGACCAATCTGCGTTCAAATCCTAGCTCTGCAACTTATCAACTGAATGACCTTGGGCAAGTCACTTAAGCTCTCTGTGACTGTTTTGTCAACTTTAAGAGGTGACTATAATAGCACCTGCCTAATGAGATGGTTGAGAGGTGACACGAAATAAAAAAAATTACAGAGCTTGGTATATTGCCTGGCACAACTGAGCATGAAATTTGGTATTATCATTGACAAGCAACAATGTCTATGATATATTATTAAGTGAACAAATAAAATATACATGTATGGCATAACTCCATTTATGCAAACAGGCACCTCTATATTTTCCTCTGTCTGTATGTATTTATAAAGAGGATAATCAGGAAGGATCAAACTTCACAGTGGTTAATTCTGGGGAGTGGAATTGGGGAAGTGAGTGAAAGGGGATTTCTTTGTTCCACTAACAAGCATCTAGACTGGTATTTTGGGGGAATGAGGGTGAGGATGGTAAAAGATGTGGGGGTGAAAGGCACCCTTTCTGTCACAAGGGACTGTGACCTGCTCACAGAAACTTGCCAAGGCCTCAGTATGTACTTATTGGTCTGAGAACCTCATGTGTCCTCAGGTAACACTCATGGAGCTTTCTCACTGTGGGTGATGCAGTCTACCAGGCACCAACTACCTGGCTGCTTGCTTCCTCTGCATAGGGGCCCTCCATTCCATGGCAGGGCCGTGTGTGCCAGCAGGACATATCCCTGCCCCCAGGCTCCATACCAATCTAGAACCCAACTGGGAGAACCTGAAGAGCAGGAGACTGTCTTTGATACTCAGCTTTGGGTGAGGCTCACTGCAACGACCGGAGTTTCCTGATGTTGATTGCTGGGTACTGCAGTGGCCATTCTCTCCTTCTTCCTCTTGGTAATTGAGTACCCACAGTAGGCTAAATAACAACCCCCCAGAATATCACGTCCAAATCCCTGGAACCTGTCATGTTATCTCATTTGGAGAAAAGATTTTTGCAGATGTGGTTAAAAATCTCAAGATGGGGAGATTATCCTGGATATTTAGATGGGCCCTAAAAATGCATTCACACATGTCCTTATAAGACTAAAGTGGAGGGGCATTACACAGACAGAAGAGGAGAAGGCAGTGTGACCACAGAGGCAAGGACTGGAGTGATGTGGCCACAAAGTAAAGAATGCCAGCAGCACCCAGAATTTGAAAGAGACAAGGAAGGGATTCTCCCCTGGAGCTTCTGTTAAGGACTACAACCCTCATAACACTTTGGGTTTTGGCTGACACAGATTTTGGACTTCTGGCCTCCAGACCTCCAGAACTGTCAGAGGATAAATTTTTTTGTTCTTTTAAGTCACCAAGTTTTTAGTAATTCATTATAGCAGCCATGGGAAACTAATACAACCCTTATCCTTGGATTTTAGCTGGACACATGACCATATAGGTAGAGACTACATTTCCCAGCTTCCCTTATAACTGAGAGTAGCCATGTGGCTAGGTATGGCCAATGACTAGAAGGGATGTAACTTCAGCTTCCCGAGTTTCAAAATCATGTCTTTGTAAGTTGAGACTGCTGTGATAACACACCGCACCATAAACTGGGTGGCTTGTAAACAACATACATTTTTAATTTAATTTTTTTTCAACTTTTATTCTAGATTCAAGGGGTACCTGTGCGGGTTTGTTACATGGGTATATCACATGATGCTGAGATGTGGGGTAGATTCTGTCACCCAAGTAGTGAGCATAGAACCCAATAGGTAGTTTTTTAGCCCACGCCCCTCCCTCCTCTAGGAATTTGCACTGTCCATTGTTCCTATCTTTATTTCAATATGTACTCAGTGTTTAGCTCCCTCTTATAAATGAGAACATGTGATATTTGGTTTTCTGTTCCTGTGTTAATTTGCTTAGGATAATGACCTCCAGCTGCATCCATGTTGCTGCACAGGACATGATTTTGTTCTTTTTTTATGGCTGGGTAGTATTCCATGGTGTATATGTACCACATGTTTTTGATCCAGTCCACCATAGATGGGTACCTAGATTGGTTTCATGTCTTTGCTACTGTGAATAAGTAGCCTGTAGATGTGGTTAAGAATCTCAAGATGGGGAGATTATCCTGGATATTCAGATGGGCCCTAAAAATGCAATCACATATGTCCTTTTATAAGATAAAAGTGGAGGGGCATTACACAGACAGAAGAGAAGGCAGTGTGACCACAGAGTTTCTGCTTGCGGTGTCAAGCCAGCCAGTGACTATATAGGGCTTTTGCAGTAGAGATACAGTGTGAATAGTAGCTACAATGAACACACAAGTACATGTGTCTTTTTGGTAGAACAATTTATTTTCCTTGGAGTATATTTCCTCAGTAATAGGATTCCTAAGTTGAATGGTAGCCTTAACAACAGAATTTGTGTGTGTCTGTGGTTCTAGAAGCTGGGAAGTCCAAGATCAAGGCACCAGCAGATTCTGTGTCTCATTTGTCCTCACATGGTGGAAGGGGCAAAGGGTTTCTCTCTGGCCTCTTTTATAAGGGTATTAATCCCATGCACGAGGGTTCTACCCTGTGACCTAATCACCTCTCAAAGGCCCTGCTTCCTAATACTATCACCTTAGGGACTAAGATTTCAACATAAGAATGGGCATTGTGTGGAAGACATTCAGTCCATAGCATAAAGTTTCTTGCCCTCCATATTCTCTTTCCTACAGGTTGGAACTCCAATATGGTGCTGGTAGCCAGCTGTGACCAAGGAGAGGACAACCGGAGCAACAATCTTAGACACAAGGATGGAAGCTGTAAGGCAGGGGAGGAGTTCCAGGGTCCCTAGAGAACTTCATGGAGCTGAGGACGTCCTTCCTGTTTTGCAGTGTTGCATGAGAGAGGAATAACATTCTGTATTATTTGGCTGGGCGCAGTGGCTCACGCCTGTAATCCCACCACTTTGGGAGGCCAAGGTGGGCGGATCAACTGAGGTCAGGAGTTCAAGACTAGCCTGGCCAACATGGCAAAACCCGGTCTCTACTAAAAAATACAAAAATTAGCCAGGCGTGGTAGAGCATGCCTGTAATCCCAGCTACTCAGGAGGCTGAGGCAGGAGAATCACTTGAACCCTGGAGGCAGAGGTTGCAGTGAGCCGAGATAGTGCCACTGCACTCCAGCCTGGGTGACAGAATGAGACTCTCAAAAAAAAAAAAACCTGTATTAGTTAAGCCATGTCATATCGGATCTTTTTGTCACAGCAGCTAGTTTATGCTGTAGCTAAACCACTGCGCTTCTGTCTTGTTCAGATAATCTAGGTCTCCACCCACCCATAAATCCTCCCTACAGCCTGTGCCTGGGTCCTGGTATCCTGCTGACCTACAAATATCTTCCTGGATTCCTGAATATCACCACCTCCAGGATTATTGAGCCCCATGCTCTGTCTGTTGGGACACTTCCACTGCTCTGTGTGGAGCTGCCTTATGCAGACTGCTGGCACTACCAGAGTTTGCCTGTCACCACACCCTTCAGATTGTCAAGCTCTAGCTTCGCTGTCCCTTCAGCTGGCTTTGTTTCCCTGGAGTCTCCCCACTCCTGATAGAAAGTTGGCCTTGAGGCCCTAACTCTTTCTTGTCCATCCTGTCCTGCAGCAATTAAGTATGCCCCTCCTGGCTATGTCCTGAGTTATATAGGGAAAGGTTTGCCTGGCTCCTCACAGGAAGCATACCATGGAAGTACAAATCCCCACCCCCAATACCTTCCCTGGCTTACCCTGAAGCTGAGTAGAATTTCTGCTCGCAGTGTCAAACCAGCTGGTGACCATATAGGGCTTTTTCAATAGAGATACATTTCGTTGTTTGCTAGCTTACACTTATGTTTGTTTTCCTTCCTGCAACTTTACGGTGGACATCAGATACTGATGTTTGCCTGAGGATGTGTACTGCTTCAGGAACACAAATTTCACATTTGGAATGTGCACAAGTCTAACTTCAGGTTAACAATCACCTGTGCTCATAGTAAGAAATGCTTTTGATTAACACTGGGGTGTGGAACAAAACTCATCTGGTATCCTAGATTAGGCAGCTACTATTTATTTATGCAAAACAGTAAAGTCATTAGAGCCCCCATCCCTGGTAATTGTCTCAGAAATTGCATTCCCTGGCCTCACAATTCATTTTATACAAAGCAAGAAGTTATTTGGGTTAATAACCTTGAGTTTTAATGACTCAATCAATATTTTGGTTTCTGCAGGCTGCTTTGCTACTGTAAATTTTGAATACAGTGCTTGTGGGGTATATAAATATTTAGCTAGTCATTGAAGCATCAGTTAATGCAATAATTTAGTCTGTTCTTTAATTTAGAAAATACTGTTGGCAATGAACTGGTATGAGGTGTTTATTTCAGCTGCTCTCATAGACTGGGAAACCAAATTGCTGCTGTGCTGTATGGTTTATTACTTTGTCACATTGCAAATCCATACTGCAAGTATCTCTTTTAGATTAATCTCCTTCAAATAGATCTTGAATAACCTAGTCACTTGCCTCAGATGGTTTTATCCTGATTTTAAATTTACAACCATGCTTCTCTGTCTGTTTTAAGATTTGCAGTATTGTGTGTTTGTGTGTGCAGTAAATTTACACATGTACTAGGAATCACAACCAGGACTGATTACAGATTTCTTCCTTTTAGAATGTGATGACTTTGAAAAAGAAAAACCTATATATTCAGAGTTCAAATACCAAATATAGCTTTCAAATACCAAAATGGCCATGTGAAGCTTTCTTTCAACTGGTTATTTTGTCTGAATCAAAGCTTCCAAAAATGTGTTCCTCGGCATACATATTCCTGGGATGCTAAAAGGATTCTACTTTGTTTCTGTTTGGAAATTCAAATGAAAACAAAAAAGATTATACAATCCAGTTATTAGTCTCTTCACTAGCCACAGGGAATCTTGAGGTTGAAGGATTGTACATACTTAGTCCTTTATTTTTCAAGCTGAATTATTAGGAGGGATTGTCTTGGTCTGTTTTGTGCTGCTTGAACAGAATACCACATACTAGATAATTCATAATGAACAGAAATTCATTGGCTCACAGTTATGGGGGCTGGGAAGTCCAAGATAGAGGGGCCAGTGTCTTATGAGGGCCTTCTTGCTATGTCATCCCATGGCAGAAGGGCAAAGGAGGGTGGGGAACTTATCCTTGTATAAGGAATCCACTCCTGAGATAACAAAATTAATCCATTCATAAGGGCAATGTCCCCATGACCCAAACATCTTCCACTAGGCCCCACCTCCCAACACCACTGCATTGGGGATCAAGATTGCAACACTCAAGAACTTTGGGGGACATATTCAAATGATAGCAAAGCTTTAGCTCTTTAACAATGGCCTAGAAAATAACTACCAATGATTGCAAGTTTTTCTAATACGTGATTGGTTGGTGCCAGCTCTTGGTAGTAAAATTGAATCAATAGAATCAGCAAATAGTTCCAAAGGTTTTTACTGAAAAAAAAAAGCTCTGACTTTTTAAATCAGGGACTTTGAATATAAACTGAGTATTAGATTATATTAAGGAACTATTTTAATCTTGACGGATGTGATAAGGACACTTTATGTAAGAAGATCTCCCCATTGTTAGATGCATACTCTGTACAATAACATATGCTGTCTGAAATTTCATTGAAGATACTTCAGGAAAAAGAAGTGACTATAGATAAAACAAATAGGACAGAATAGTAATGGTTAGTGATGGCTGGTGAAACTCGGTGATGAGTCCAAAATGCTCTTATATTCCCCAGTTTTATTTACACTCAATTTTCATAATACCAAATAGAAAAGAGTTCTGTGGTCAAATAAGCTTTGAGAAACCCTGGTTTTAATAAAATTAATTTAGGCATTTTTTTTTTCACCATATGCCTTTTTAGGTATATGTAACTGTGTGTGTAAATCTTTTAATTTTTTCTTTGATTAAAAGAAAACTTTTTTTAAAGACTGATATTCTGCCAAATATGCTAACTAACTCTAGGAATGACTGCATTCTACCTAACAACAAGTTTGGATTGAATTGCCTGCACTGACCACTACTGGACTGCATGATCAAAACAGGTGGCTTATGCTTTTTTTTTCCCCATCTCTCTATTTCAGTCATAGGCAGCAGATCCCTGTGGATGAGCTTCAACTTCAGGGAGGTCAGCCACTTACTAGCTCTCTAATCCAGGCGAGTCATTAAACCTCTCTGCCCCTCAGTTCCTTCATCTGTAAAAAGGGATAACAATATTACCTACTTCACAGGATTACCATATAGAATAAATGAGATAACACCTGCAAAGCATTTCACATCCTTCTTGGAACACGGTAAGTCCTCAATAAAATGTGGAATTAAAGAATTAAACTCATTTTTTAAAGGCCAGCTTACATAATATGTGTAATGGAACTTTCTGAGTTTCCTCTACTCAGGATTAATTCCTTTATCTTCTGCATTCTGGCAGTTCTATACCTCTATATGTATGATTTAATTATAAATGTCTCAAGGATAGGGACCATGTCTTATTCATCTCAGTATCACTCCAGCATTCTAATACAGGCTATCAAGCCCCAGTGGATAAAAAAGAGGGTGGGGGGTCATCTTGGCAGATTCAGCTTCCTTTAATCCTTGAAAGACCCATACAATACCACTTACCTACCAATGCGCAACCACATCTAGCTGCAAGAGAGGCTAAGAAATGTAGTCTTTATTCTATACATTGAAGCAACACTCTATCTATCTATCTATCTATCTATCTATCTATCTATCTATCTATCTATCTATCTAAGATGAAGCCAAAGGATCAAGACTAGTTCTGTAAAGAGTACATTGCCTGCTTTCAGTGACTCTTTCTGCTTTTAATATACTGATTTCGGGATAAGAAAACAACAGCTTCCTGATATTATAAATATCGTTGAGCTTTTGTCATACTAGGAAATGTCTTTTGTATTGACACACTCAAATACTATTCAGAAAAAAAGCCTTCAAATCCAGAAAAGAAATAACATAAGTGCCTCTGTAGCAGTAACGTCCCCACTGAGGCACAGCAAGCTCAAACACTGAGCATTTTGACAGGAAAACACGCAGATATTTACTTTGGCAACAGCTAGATTTCACAGTTATTACTTCCCAGGTCTAAGCTATATAGTCATACGTCTTCCAAAAGAACACACAGACAGCAATATAAAACCCTGGCTTTAATCAAATTATACCTGTTTCTTCAGTGTGAGCAAAGCTCTCTGCCAATACATAAGCATCTTTTCATTTGGTTTGCCTGATGTGGCATATGAGTGAGAAATCAGGTTAATCTAGTAGTGAGGACATACCAATAACAGAGACCTGATCTCAATAAGCTTTTGGCAGGGAAAGCTTTATAGCATATCTGTTCCTTTCTAGTTGAGGTAGAAAGGAGTTCATACAATCAAGAGTGCAGAGCTCTTCAGTTCTCATGGGAATGGCTAACTGATTCGTGGTGCATAACAAAAAATCTGCAGATGACCTAAACCATCATACTGACTGTCAGATTACGTTTTCTTCTTTGATAATATTTTACCCAAATGACTAACAAGTATACACAATGACTACTTGTGTATTTTTCCTTTGTCTCACTTCCCTTATCACTTAGGACATTTCTTCTTATTGAAATTAATCAACAAATATTAATAGAGACATTTAATTAACAGTAATTGAAGCATTTGCTGTGCAATGTAAGAAAGACAAACTATATAAAGGCACTGCCCTCACTGAATTTAGTTTACAATTCAATTGATTTTGTTTGGAGTTTTTGTTCATTTTTTAACCCTAATTGTGGCATATTATATAACTACTGTGTACCTTGCTTTTTTTCACCTAATGCATCTTGGAAAGGATTTCATATTATTACAGAAATATGGAATACATGGGACTATGGGATATTCCTATGACAAGAGTATAAAATATTCCATATATAGGAGTATGGAAAATTCCATTTACAGAAATGTGGAATTCAAAAGAATAGAACTGCCTTATTAGCCTTTTTAAACAGCTACATAATATTTCATTGTATGAAAATAACATAATTTACTTAAGTCCTTAAATAATGCACATTAAATCTTTTGCTGTTACAAATAACGCTGCAATGAATAACTTTGTACATTCACTACTTCCCACCTGGGCAAATACATCTACAGGATAAGTACCTAAAAGTTGAACTGCTGGGTTGAATTGCAGAGAGCATGTGCCCTTGTGATTTGGTACTTGTTGCAATCAAATAGCTATTGCCAGACTGTCCTCCATGAGGGAAAACAATTTACACACTCCGTAAACACTCATAAATTTACTTTTATGTATTTGGAACTTTACTGTTGAGTGTCCTCATCAAGAGAGGCAATTATCAAATTTTGTGAATTTTGCCAGTCAGAAAGATTAAAAAAAGTCACTTCCTATTTTTGATTTGCATTTCTTTTATTATAAATGAATGAAGCTGAGCACTTTTCATATGTTGAAGCAGGTATTTAAGTCTATTTCTGGATTCTCCATTCTGTTTCATTGATCTGTCTGTTATCTGTCGTTTTCAGAATTGAGAAGAATGATTCTTAATTTAAAAAGTAGAAGGTAAAACTGAGTTCTACCACTCACTAGCTAACTGTCTGATCTTGAATGAGTCTCTTAATCTCTTTGATCTTAGCTTCTCCGTCTGTAAGACAATAAGGTTGAACCCCATGGGTTCATTAACTCAGATACATTTGTTGAGTTTTAAACTCCTTTGCTGGGTGTTGTTGATGTCAGGGAGAGCAAAAGCAGACACTGTCCCTGCTCACATGGAATTTACCGTCAGTGCGGGAGGGTCCAGCACTATTGGAATAATGACTTAGAGCACTGACAGTCCTAACTTAGGAGACTTGGAGAGGAGAAAGCAGGGAGAGGGCTGGAAAGGTTCCCAAAGGAAGTGAAGGAAGTAATGTGGAAACTGAGATCAGGTGGGAAAAGAGTTAGCCAGATGAAGCCAGGAGATGGTGGAGAGGAAGGCGTGTGAGGACTTGGCATGAAAAAAGAACTCTCTATTGTAGTTGGAGATAGACAGGAAAGTGGTAAGTAAGAGACGAGAGAAGCTAACGAAGTACACAGGAATCAGTTCCTGTAAAGCTTGGATAGATATTATGGTCTTTATCCTAAGCATTTGTCTTGCCTGGGACCTCTAAGAAGTAAAATCTGAGTTAAAGACCAAAGTGGTGACACTTTCTTGGAAGGCAAAAGCCAGGACAGTGAGGGTGAGGAAAACGGAGGTAAAGTGAGGAAAGATGTGGAGCAAGGCAATGCTGTGTTATCACTCTGGTTACTGCACCACAATGAGCTCCAGCTGCAAGGAAACACAGCAGGTTGGTTACCAGGTGTTTGTTAACCACACAGGACTTCTCCAGAAAGTTAATGTGGAAAATCATATCTCAGAGCAATTCTTAGCAGGTAGAAAGGAAGGAATAATTTATCTGCCTGGTATTCTCCCATCTTGCATTGCCCATTGTTCATGTTTAATTCTACAGAAGCTAACTCCCATGTCCTTCCAGGGTGCATCACCCAGCCTCTCATTGGTTGTACCTGCGGTGTGGCATTTCATCCAAACCTGGAAGTGGAAGTGCAGGTGGAAGACCAGCCAATAGAGAAAAAAGGACACAGTCAAGGGAATCTGAGAAGGCACGCAGGGTTTGTGTCCAACGTACCATTAAAGAACTCCATGCAAGAGAGTGACATGGTCTGGCAACACTTGGGGGGACCGCTTAGAGAGGGTTGAGAATGGATGTAGGGAGATCAGTGGTGGAGTACTGCCATGATCCAGATGAGAGAAGACAGTGTCTGGGTCTGGCATTTGATGTAGAGATGGAGAAAGTGAATGGACATCAGAAATTTTAGGAGGTAAAATTGCCAGGGTTGAGGGATAGGTTGAATTTGAGAAATAGAGAAAGGCATCAAGGATGTCTGGGTTTCTGACCTGAGCAGCCCAGCGGATGGTGGTGTCATTGGCTGAGATAAGAATCTGAGGTAGTGAGGCAAGTCTGGGAGGAAATATCCTTGGGATTTGAACTTGTGCCTATGAAAAGCCCAACTGGAGACTTGGCATAGGCAACTGCAAGTAGGAGCCTGATTATCGGAGTAGTGGATGTGGGTAGCAGGGATTGCATATAGGTGAGAAAAGGAAGCTTAAATAACCTAAACATTTAATGGCTCTGTAGAGAAGATTGGGTCTGCAAAGGAGAAAAAGAAACCGCAGGCAAAGAGGTAGGAGGAAAATGAGAAGGGCTTTGATCCTCAAAGCCCAGGGACTTGGGTTTTAGGAGGGAATGGTCCCAGAGAGACTAGGCGAGGTAAGGACTGAGTTCTTTCTGGCAACGTGGTGGTCATTAATTATTTTAGCTAAAGTGATGAGGCTGAGGAGTGAGGGGAGCGGATGAAATTGAAGTGGAGTATAGACGACTCATTTGAGAAGTTTCGCTGGGAAGGAGAGAAGAAAGAATAGTTGTAGGAAGGGGCTGTGGTTTCAGAGAGGTGTTTTTGTTTTGTGCTGAGAGAGACTCAAGCATGCTTAAGTGTAAATGGGAAGGATTCAGGTGTCAGAGAAGCGTTGGAAATAGAAGGGAGAGGAGACATTTTCTAGTGTGGGGCTCTGGGGGGCTGGGATCCAGAACACAGGTGCAGGGCTTGACCTAAGGGCAGGATGCACCCGCCAAGGGATGGGAGGAAAGGAAGTGGGGATGGCGCCAGGGAAGGTGGGGCTGCAGCAGGAAGCTGGGGGCCTGGCTCTATGGCATCAATTTTTGAAAAGTAAAGGCAGGTCATATGCAGAAATGTGAGGTGATTCAATCGTAGGCTGTTATGACAGGGGAAAAAAAGAAATGTGAAGTTGGGGTAGGGAGGTGTTTAAGGAGAATGGAAAGGATTTGAAAGAGAAGAAACTATCAACCTCGTGATTTTTTTTTTTTTTTTTTTTTTGAGACAAGGTCTCGCTCTGTCGCCCAGGCTTGAGTACAGTGGTGCAAACACAGCTCACTGCAACCTCAACCTCTTGGGCTCAAGCAATCCTCCCACCTCAGCCTCCCTACTAGCTGGGACTACAGGTGTAGTCCCAGGTGGCCAATTTTTGTGTTTTTTGTAGAGATGGGCCAACCTAGTGATCTTGAGAGAACTTCAGTTCATGGGCAACTTGGAGGAGTGGTAACTGAGTGAATGGACGGGGGAAGTGCAGGGGGAAGATCGGATGGGGTCACCTGCCGACCCCACAAATCCTGCCTCCGCAGCTTACCCTTTAGCCAGCCTTAGCTCTGGCCTTCCAGCTCAAAGACAAGGAAGCAAATGAGGTGGATCTGATACAACAGCCACAGCTTTTGGCCTTCAGATAACTAAGAAGGTGTCACTTTTATGACTCACAAACATTCACTTAACACAAGAACCAATTCATTTTTGAAAAATCTTTTCTTGTGGCATACTGGTGATACTTTCAAATGTGGACGTTGGAAAATAAAACATTGTGAGCATCCACTAAAATTTTAGCACAGAAGTATGGTAAAAGTCTTTTGTTTCTTGGGCTTTTCTTTCAAGCGAGCACAGGACCTAACTGTTTAACTTGTGGTTAAGGATTATTTGTGCAGGGCACCTCAGTAGGTGAAATGTAGTGGATTTGGCATTTTGCCTGTGGAACACTGGGCAGGAGCTCCAGTTACAAATTGCAGCTGTATAAAATAACAGGAAATGTGGGGCTTTGAAAGATTCCACTGGAAAGATTAATTATTTGGAAAAGAGTTATGCATCAGCTTCGTGTGTTTTTAGAGAAAAGGTGGCCCACGCCATTTTTAATAGTGCAAAAGAAAATTCTGCTACCAGGCAAAAGAGGGGAAGAGAGAAACTCTTGTTCAGTCCTTTTCTGGAAGGACTCACATTTAGTTTTAAAACCATCTTTATTCTCTTTGTTAGAAGACAAGGGGTTAGAAATGAAAGCCAGATGGAATCCTGGAAAGATTTGAGGCTTATAAAAGAAAAGATCTGGATTTCCTAATTCTCTGAGATGACCTCCCTGGGTTTTTGGGTTTTTTCTAACTCTTCTACCATCCCCCATCCTGCCCCTCAACATTTAACAATTTCCTACACATCAGTTCACCATGGACATTCATTTTCCTGTAGGCATAAGAATGTTATTCAAATAAACTCAAAACTTCTGGGTGGACGCTGGCTCTGGATTTAGTGTCTCTGTAATGGCCAAAAGGATAAACCAACATTTATTGCACAGCTGGGACCCTAAATGATCAGAGAGGCTGATATTCAGATAGACTTCAGCAGTTTTCTGAGAACAGTGTGCTTCTACACATTTGAAGTAAAATAATTCAATCTCTCCAGTGCACTCTAATTGTGAACTGCCAAGAAAATGTAGGGGAGTTGGTACTTTTTTTGGGGAAAAAAGGCATTTTCTTGAGTTCCTAAGACATCCATCCATAAATGTATACAGAGAAGGGACATATGTTTTCATGTAGGTTCATCACTTTCTTTCAGCTTGAACATCCTTCATCTGAAGTCGGCCCTGGAGAGATTTATTTGGCATGAACGTTTATTTGAGCAATGGAGGGAGGAAATTTTCTCTCATAGTTGAGCCTGACCACCAAATATGATCAATATTTATCCTCTGACATGACTGGGGAATGAGATCTTCAGGTTAGTCAATTATTTGGGCCAATAAAAAGCAACCATTTGAAGACTTTTATGTACAGAAACACACTTCAAGCCCAATTTTGGCTGCTGTGGAACTCAGACTTTCTGAGATGACCAGGACTTCAGAATCTTTCAGTGCCTCAGGTCTCAGGCCATCACTATAAACAAATCATCCTCATGTAAAGTAGATGTGTAGTAAACCAGATATTTCCAGTTACGAGAAGGCCAGAAAAACTTAGTTTTTACTGTAGCTCTGTTAAGTTTCAGATTGATTTTTTTTTTTTTTCTTTAAGATAGGGTCTCGCTCTGTCACCCAGGCTGGAGGGCAGTGGCATGATCATAGCTCCCTGCAGCTTCCAACTCCTGGACACAAGCGGTCCTCCCGCCAGGTAGCTGGGACTGCAGGTGTGCACCACCATGCCTGGCTCTTTAAAAATAAATGTATTTTAGAGACAGGGTCTTGCTATGTTGCCCAAGGTGGTCTTGACCTCCTGGGCTCAAGCCATCCATCCTCCCACCTCAGCCTCCCAAGTAACTGGGATTACAGGCATGAGCCACCACATTCAACTCCTCAAATTGAATTTTTAAAGGTCAGAGAAGTGTGGCTTTGGAGAGATTATGATGGAAGTCCATGGTTTTCTTTATCCCCGAGACCTTATAACCCAGAGATGGCTGTCTCAGATATGAAGGGAGAGAAGGAGCTGGCACCTTGCCTATTGGATGCATCGCTTCCATTTTCCACACTCTCCCTCCTCCATCATCTTCTGTACACCTTGATGCTGATGCCCAGGGTCTTTCCTAGGGTCTTTCCTCCTTTTCAATAATAAACTTTTAATAGCCTTTGTGTTAGGGGCTAAGGATGAGAAGAAACACAGCCCCTGGCTTCAGGGACCTTCATTTTAGCTGGAGAGATATGAAGCACATGCTAATCCAGGGAGGCAGCTGCTCAGAGCCATGGGCAAGTTTTCCTGGCCTGTGTCCAGAAGGAAAGAACCTAGAGAGGGAGAGGCCAAAGCTGCACTGTCGACTACCAGGGTCGTCACCCTGAGTCACTGGGCTGAGCCATGGGCCTGAAATCTAGAGATGGCTTTGTTTTTCTCACACCTGCTATGTTGGGTCCCCATCTGGGGATGATATGAGAAGGTCAATCCCACCGCTTTTCCAGTCTCACTCAGAAATTCATCAACAGTCAGCTACTAGCCCAGCTGCAACCAAACCCATCCTGTATTTCTCATTTTTTTTCTACCCTAGTCTTCTGTTCCTCCTTCAGCCTTTGACTCCTCCAGGATGTGGCATGGGGAGCAAAGACAGGTAAAGGACAGAAACGGCCTACCTGACTGGGGCCGTTGTAAAAAGTCATTATGAAGTGGTCCAGGTGACCCCTCATGCCTCATTAACTTTTTTGAAACCTGGGGAGGCAATGACCATGCACTAACTGCTGCTTAGCCAGGGCTGCAACCCTGCAGCCCACCACTTTAACGTCATCGCGACTTTGGTTTTTGTTGATAGGTTGATACGCACAGTTCCCTACCCCTGTGGTCAGCTGCCCCAGCAAGCAGATCTCTTGCCCTTGAAAGAAATTTGAAAACAATTCAAGCCAACTCTCTTTCCAAGGTGTCCATTCTGCCCGAGAGATGCTCCCAGATGCTCTGTGGGGCATAGGCTCCTTCCTCTGCAGCATTCTCTTTGCCCAGCTGTCAGGAGCAGGGCAGCCAGCACCTCACCTTTCAACTTTCCCAGTCCTCCCAAGTGCAGGAACCCCATGTCAAGCACTCTGGGTCCATCTCTCGGGTCCTCTCACTAGGCTTCAGGGCAAGGGAAATGCCTATGAATCCAGGGCAACTCTGTCCCCAGTATTTTTGTCAGAGGCGTTTGAACCAGAGCAACTCCATCTTGAGTAGGGTCTGTGTAAAATAAGGCTGAGACCTACTGGGCCGCATTCCCAGATGGTTAAGGCATTCTAAGTCACAGGATGAGATAGGAGGTCAGCACAAGATAAAGGTCATAAAGTCCTTGCTGATAACACAGGTTGCAATAAAGAAGCCAGCCAAAACCCACCAAAACCAAGATGGTTATGAAAGTCATCTCTGGTTGTCCTCACTGCTACACTCCCACCAGTGCCATGAGAGTTTACAAATGCCATGGCAACATCAGGAAGTTACCCAATGTGGTCTAAAAAGGGGAGGCATGAATAACCCACCCCTTGTGTAGTGTATCATCAGAAAATAATAATAAAAATGGGCAACCAGCAGCCCTCAGAGCTGCCCTGTCTGTGGAGTAGCCATTCTTTTATTCCTTTACTTTCTTAATAAACTTGCTTTCACTTTATGGACTCGCCCTGAATTCTTTCTTGTGCAAGATCCAAGAACCTTCTCTTGGGGTCTGGATCTGGATCCCTTTCCAGTAACATTTCACTACCAACATTTAGAATGAATCACAGAACTAACTCCGTTTCTGTTTTGTTTGTTTTTGTTTTTGTCTTTTATTTAACAAGTCCTGCCCAGAAGGCCGAGAATATTTCTTTTAAAAGGTGTTCTTGTCACCTAATTTATCAATGTAGAGGCCTCAGCTGTGCCTACTGCAACAATAAAAGTCCTATATTATCTCTCTGTTATTCTTAGTAAAAGTAATAACTAAAAGTTTTATAGAGCTTTCTCAGGTACCACCAGACATTGTGGTCCATGTGGATGGCACCCTCTGGAGTTGTGCAGTGCACAGTTTGCACAGCTGAGCTGGCAGAGTGTGCTTTATGGTTTTGTTTTAAGAAAAACAGGCACTTTCACATATATAGTAGTAATTATCATAACAACCATTACTACCATTTGTTTGGCATATAAGATATACCAGTGTATATTATACAGTATACAATCCGCATTATCTTTGTTCTTCACAACAAGATAATAGCTGCTGCAAAATGGGGCTTTTATCACCTGCTTTCAAATGAAGAAACTGAGGCTCAGCTTCCTGCCCAGTGATAAGCAGCTGGGATTTGAATCCAGTCCCATCTGTCTCCTCAAGCAATGCTCCTTTTCATTTTTCTCTTTTGGATCCAATCACTGATTTTACAGATGAGCAAACTCCAGCTCAGAGAGATAGCATGGCTCATCCTGAGGCTCACAGGGCCTCCTTCTTTATTTCACAGAACTTCTAGGGATTTGATATGTCTGTAAGAGTGTGGCCTTACAAGGAGACTGTCAGGGAGAGACATAATAATATTGAACTCACACACCAAAAAGACATAGCACCAGCTGTTTTTGGCATCTGTATAAGTCAGCATTCTCCAGAGAAACAGAACCAATAGGAGATATATATAATAAAAGTAATACATGTATTTATTATGAAGAATTGGCTCATGAGATCATGGAGGCTAAGATGTCCTATGATCCGCCATCTGCAAGTTGCAGACCCAGGAAAGCCAGTAATGTAATTGCCTCTGAGTTCAAAGGCCTGAGAACCAGGAGAGCCTATAGTGTGTCTTGGTCTGAGGACAGGAAAAGACCCATGTCCCAGCTCAATAAGTCAAGCAGGGAAAAAAAAAAAAAAAAAAGAAAGAAAGAAAGAAAGAAAAAAGGAAGCAGATTCTCCCTTCCTCCACCTTTTGTTCTATTTAGGCTCTCAACAGATTGGATAAGGCCCACCCACACTGGTGAGGGCAACTTTACTGAGCCCACTGATTCAAATGCTAACCTCATCTGGAAACATCCTCACAGACACACCCTTAGCCTAACACCCAGGGACCCCTGATCCAGTCAAGTTGACACAAAATCAAACTTCTCGGCATCTTTCTGTTCTGTTTGCTTCGTGTGCAGTTCTCTGGGCATCTTGGGGGACATGGTGTGGGGGCGGGCCAATAGTGAGAGAAGGGATCCTTGTATATATTACCCACAGGCAAGTGCCTTGGTTCTGTAGCCTGGATTAATAGTAAGGAAAGAGATTAAATGTGATGTGGGCTCAATGCAAATCTGGCAAGTAAAATTTAAATTCTGGAGCCTAGTAGTTGTGTGTTTTCAGAAATGAATGCTTACTGATTCTTTTCTGATTGAAGATAATATATGCTCATGTAGAAAATTCACATGATACTGCAAAGTATAAAGAAAAAGTAGGGCCGGACACGGTGGCTCAAGCCTGTAAGCCCAGCACTTTGGAAGGCCGAGGCGGGTGGATCACGAGGTCAGGAGTTCGAGAGCAGCCTGGGCAACATGGCAAAACCCCATCTCTACAAAAAATACAAAAATTAGCCAGGCATGGTGGCGGGCACCTCTAATCCCAGCTACTCGGGAGGCTGAGGCAGGAGAATCGCTTGAACCCGGGAGGTGGAGGCTGCAGTGAGCCAAGATTGTGCCACTGCACTCTAGCCTGGGTGACAAGAGCAAGACTCTGTCTCAAAAAAAAAAAAAAAAGAAAGAAAGAAAGAAAAAGAAAAGAAAAGATAAAAATTTGTTACCCAAAGAGACTAACGGGCTTTTAAAAAAATTATTATTTTAAAGCAGACAGAGGGAAATCATACATTTATTTGCTCCCTGCAGCCATCCTGTTGGGGCTGAGGTTTCTGGCATTTTTAATCCTTCTTAGGAAGTAAGCAAGAGGACAGGAAAGATGCATTGCCTAACAAGGAGAATGGCCTGTAAAACCCAAATCCAGTGCTGTTCTTAGTCAAAACCACCCCTTTTCTGTAGTCTTCGGTTCAAAGGCAGTCTCTTCTCTCTTAGTTCACTATTAAAAGTGGTTTACAGACTTGAAAAACAATTTCTCCATTTTGTTGCTGGTCAATAAATGCTTTGAGTTGAAATGGAATGAAATAGATGATACAGCACAAACCCATTGTGTTAGATTTTGTTAAATCAGGTCTAAATGAGGAATTAAGGCAAACACATGGGTAGGTCAGACAAACCTGGCTGTCCTCCCACTGCTGGTTTGAATTTGGGCAAAAGTTCCACCTATGCCCAAATGGAAGTTGGCACCAAATACAAGTCGTCACTAAATTTTCCAAAGGGTAAATCCTCCTGTGATGTTTTGGTCAACTTGAGCACATAAAACTTTAGGTGATATAGATGAAATTGTGATATGCTTATTACATGTATAAGTTTGGTTATATGTACATGTTTAATATCATTTTTATAATATAATCAATTAATTTATAATTGCTGCTTTTTCCCACTCTCACTTTTTTTCTTTTTTTTTTTTTGAAACAGAGTCTTGCTCTGTCACCCAGGCTGGAGTGCAGTGGCACAATCTCACCTCACTGCAACCTCTGCCTCCTGGGTTCAAGCGATTCTCCTACCTCAGTCTCCCAAGTAGCTGGGATTACAGGCTCATGCCATGTCACCTGGCTAATTTTTGTATTTTTTTAGTAGAGGCAGGGTTTCACCATGTTGGCCAGGCTGGTCTCGAAATCCTGACCTCAGGTGATCTGCCCACCATGGCCTCCCAAACTGTTGGGATTACGGGCATGAGCCACTGTGCCCGGTCGCTCATATTTCTTAAAACAAATCTATTCAAACTTTTCCTGTGCCCCTTGGTCATCAGTATTCTTATTATCATTAGAGCCATTTTGAAGGCATTCTCACTTCCATCTGGACTGCTGGAGACTGTCTCGGACTCTGTATAGGATGCTGTCACTGGAAATTTTCTCCCAAACCACTAAGTGCCCATTTGCACAGCATTAGTCAGTTTTCGTTTTCACTGGTCTCCCCACCATAACCACTCACCGTACTGCTTTTTAAAGTCATCATAAAAGGCTTGTTTACAGCAGCTTCCAGCATTGCAAATGTGAAGTCACACGTCCAGGAATAACTAACGAATCTGTGTTCGTGCTCACCTCCTTTTGTACTGAGTCAATGATCTCCCTAAGCATCCCAAACTACGTTAATTGAAGTGATTGTAGGCTAATGTCTTCCCAAACTGTACCATAGTTGCTAAATATGAAGTAATTTAGTGAACATTAGTGTAACATGAGATACATTGAAAGGACTCAAAGATAAAGTACTCCTTTCTTTCTTGAGCAAGACTTTTTTGGGAAAAAGCCTTGCCTTATTGGCAGACTCATATAGTGGTTAACATCTTTAGATGTTCCACGCCCAGGTATAAAATGTGGATCATAACCATTATAATTAACTGTGGGCTTCTTGAGGGCAGGACACATCTAATTTATTCATCCTTGTCCTCTGTGCCCAGTACAGTGACTAGCTCATAACAAATGACAATATACCTTTGTTGGAGAAGCGAATGAGCCTAAAAGCATGACTTTGTTTGCAAGGCACATGTCCACTTCTGTCTGCAAGGCTGTCCTGACACTGGGCCCTTCTCCCAGGTTCTGGCATGGGAAGTGCAGATCTCAGCCCAAACCAAACAATTCTTTTTCAGGCGCTGTCACACCCATAACTGTACTCCAGGGCTTGGACTAGTGCTCCACAAACAGCTATTAAATGGATAGACAGAGGAACTCCTTAAGCCTATTTGATTTCAAAATTCACCTAAATTTGAATGTATTCTGACAAGAGGCTGATTTTGGATGCTGCTTCCTCCATTTCATTTGGGCACAGCTCCTGTCATTTCCCAGTTAGGGTCTGCACTACATGAGGCAGAGCAGCAGTTTGCTCTGGGAGGCTGGGCCTGGAGTCGGGTGGGGGTACATAGGGCAGAGGAATGCTGGGGCTCAGAGCCACACCAGAGCAGGGGAGGGCCCACACATTGTTAAGACATGTCCGAGAATAAGGACTAGTAGCCACAAGTGGGTTTGAGTGGAAAAGCCAAAATAACTGGCACCGTGCACTGTGCCTGTGGTCCCAGCTACTCAGGAGGCTGAGGCAGGAGGGTCTCTTGAGCCTAGGGGGTTGAGGCCGCAGTGAGCTATGATTGCTCCACTGCACTCCAGCCCCAGTGACAGAGCGAGAACCTATTTAAAAAAAAAAAAAAAAGCGAAAAGAGTGTAGCAGTTAGGTGGATGCATCAGAATCCAGGTAGAGAGAAATCATAAGAAAACTTTAATAACCAGACAGGACACAGCCTGTAAACCAAAGCTGAATATTTATTCACTGAAATGGCTATCATTCCACCATTCTACTTACTAAAGGGACTTAACCACGAATCCTTATGTGTATGTGAATGTTTATATGAGACAGAGAGAGATGTGTGTGTGTGTGATCATGGGTATGGGGGCTTCCTGCCCTTGAGGGGCTGAAAAACTGGGGATCAGAGGAGGGGAAAACAAACCTTTGTGGAGCACCAGGCATGCCAGGCATGAGAGAGCTCCAGCCCTGCTGCCACTCTGCCTTGATTTGAACCCCAGCTGCCCTGCTCACCAGCTGGCATGCCTTAGCCAAGTT
The DNA here is from genome assembly GCF_029281585.2 of Gorilla gorilla gorilla. Taxonomy (NCBI): domain Eukaryota; kingdom Metazoa; phylum Chordata; class Mammalia; order Primates; family Hominidae; genus Gorilla; species Gorilla gorilla. The sequence goes on along the minus strand of NC_073236.2, from coordinate 74,966,698 downwards.
CTTAACACCTCTGTTCTTAGAGTACTACTTTAAAATGTGCATGATACTAGTGCCTACCTCATGGAGTTGCTCTGCGGACTGTGTGAGTTAACACACGCTGTGTGCACTAGAGAGCCACAAAAGCTTTGCTTTTCCTCTCGTCAAATAGTGGAGTCTGTTTCCCTTTTCCTTGAGACTGGGCTGTCCCTGTTGCTGGTTTTGACCACATCAAAGGAAGAATACTGACTCCCCAAAGATGTCCATGTCCTAGTCCCCAGAACCTGTGACTATATTATGTCACACGGCAAAGAGGAATGAAGGTTGCAGGTGGAATTAAGGTTGTTAATCTGTTGACCTTGAGGTGGAGGAGAGGATCTTGAATTATCCAGGTGGGCCCAATGGAACCACAAGGGTCTTCAAATGTGAAAGAGGGAGGCAGGACAGAGTCTGAGTCCAGTGACACGGAATGAGAAAGACTTGACCAGCCATTGCTAGCCTTGAAGATGAAAGGGGACCCAGCCATGCAATGCAGGCAGCTTCAAGAAAACAGAAAGGGCAACAAAAAGGATTCTTCTGTAGTCCCCCCCCCCGAAAAATGCAGCCATGCCAACACCTTGATTTCTGCCCACTGAGGCCCATTTTAGACTTCTGATCTCCCAACCTGTAGAATAATACATTTGTGGGTTTTGTTTGCTTGTTTTGAGATGGAGTCTTGCTCTGTTGCCCAGGCTGGAATACAATGGCACAATCTCAGCTCACTGCAACCTCCACCTCCTGGGTTCAAGCGATTCTCGTGTCTCAGGCTCCCAGGTAGCTAGGACTACAGGCATGCACCTCCACTCCTGGCAAATTTTTGTATTTTTAGTAGAGACAAAGTTTCACCATGTTTCTGGTAATTTGCTGCAGTTAGTTGCTGTAGGAAACTAACACAGACCAATAGAATGGGGTAGAGTTAGGATGTGTAATATCTAAGGCCGGGCCTTAAGAGATCAGAGGCTTCCAATTCCATCCTCTTGGAATTCAGCTGTCACGTGAGAAGTCCAACTATGGTGAGTCACCATGCCTTGAGGAAGCCCAAGCTAGCCACATGGAGGAGCACTGAACTGCCAGACATATGAGTGATGCCTTGGTCTTTCCAGCCCAGCCACCAGCTAAATGCAGCTGAGTAAATGTCAGCTGATGCATGGGCACAGAACTACTGAACTGAGCCTGCCTGGATTCCTAACCAGTAGAACTGTGAGCAAATAAAATGGTGGTTAGTTTTGGTTTTGGTTTTGTTTCTCTGAAAAAATGCCATTCGGGGAAAAAAAAAATGGTTGTTTTAAGTCACTGTATTTCATGGTTGTTTTAAAAAATTATTTTAAATAACTTTTCATAGATAACAGGGTCTCGCTATGTTGCCCAGGCTGGTTGTGCAAACTCCTGGCCTTAAGTGATCCCCACTGCCTTAGCCTCCCAAAGCACTGGGATTGCAAGCATGAGCCATGGCATCTGGTCTTAGGATTGTTTTATGCTGTGATAGATACCCTATAAAGCACTTAGAATGGTACTTGCCATAAAATAAGCATTCAATAAATGTTGGTGTGATGGCTAATATTAGGTGTCAACTTGATTGTGATACAGGAGTTAAGAAGAAATTATTTAGGCAGATAGTGAGGGTGTGGAAGTCCTCGGTAAGGTTTTCCTTTTAATGAAAGCAGCCCCAAGTTACACACAGCAGCCTGTAAAATCAAGCTGCAGACATAGATGCCACCAATGGTGGCTCCATCTTCCCTTCTCTTTGTCAGCCATGCGTACAGTAAGGAGCAGACAAGATGGTGCTGGTCTACTGGAAAGCCCATTTGCATAGTAAGATTAGGGTGGGGTGGCCAGCCTTCCCTGGGCCCTATGTAAATGTCATACCTGATTGAACCAATCTGTGAGCTCTATGTAAATCAGATACCACCTCCTCAAGCCTGACTATAAAATCCAGCACATCCTCCACCTGCCGATCTTTTCCTCTCAGAAGTCCTCTCTCTCTCACTAGAGAGAGAGCTGTTTTCCTCTCGCTTTCATTCTCTTTCTTTTGCCTATTAAACTCCACTTCTAAACTCCTTGTGTGTGTCTGTGTCCTAAATTTTCCTGGCACGAGATGACGAACCCTGGGTATTTACTCCAGACAACACAGCCACTTAGACTGAATTGAAGGATGCTTAGATAGCTGATAAAGTATTGTTTCTGGGTGTGTGTCTGTGAGGGTGTTGCCAGAGGAGACTGACATTTGAGGAGGTGGACTGAGAGAGGAAGACCCACCCTCAACGTGTGAGCACCATCCAGTTGGCTGCCAGCATGGCTAGAACAAAGCAGGTGGAAGAAGGTGGGATAAGCTGGCTTGCTAAGTCTTCTGGCTTTCATCTTTCTGCCTTGCTGGATGCTTCCTTCTGTTCATTCTGCCCTTTGGACATCAGCCTCCAGGTTCTTCAGCCTTTGGACTCTTAGACTTACATCAGTAATTTGCCCAGGGCCCTCAGGCCTTTGGCCATAGACTGAAGGCTGTGCTGTCAGCTTCCCTGGTTTTGAGGCTTTAGGAGTAAACTGAACCCTACTGGCTTCTTTCTTCCCCAGCTTGCAGACGGCCAACTGTGGGACTTTGCCTTGTGATCATGTGAGCCAATTCTCCCTAGTAAACTCTCTTTCATATATACATATATCCTATTAGTTCTGTCCCGCTGGAGAACCCTAATACAGTTGGTTATACTAGTTTAGTTATATATACAGTCATGTGACAAAAAATGACATTTCTGTCAACAATGAACTGCATATATGGTGGTCCCATAAAATTATGATGGAGCTGAAAAATTCCTATCTCCTAATGACATCATAGCCACTGTAGTGTCACAGCCATCAAAATTTGACAGCATATATTACCTTTTCTTTGTTTTGATATGCTAAAACTTTCTGGGCACAGTGCCACATGCCTGTAGTCCTAGCAACAGGGGCTGCTGTAGTGCATGATGATCACACCTGTAAGTAGTCCAGCCTGGGCAACAGAGAAACTACATCTCTTAAAAAAAAAAATCCATGAAAATATTCATAATAAAGAATTATTTTAAAGAGTCAACCAAGAGTCCCTGTGTTCGTTTCCTAGGGCTGCCATGACAAATCATCACAAACCAGGGGCTTAAAACAACAGAAATTTATTCTCTCACAGTTCAAGAAGCTAGAAGTCCAAAAGTGAGGTGCTGGCAGGACATGTTCCCTTCCTTGCCTCTTCCTGGCCTCTGGGTTCCCAGAAATCCTTAGCATTCCTTGGTTTGTAGATGCATCTCTCCAATCTCCTCCTCCATTGCTGTGTTACTTTCTTTCCTGTGTGTCTCATTTTCCCTCTCATTTCTCTTATAAGGACACCAGTCATTGGATTTAGGGCCCACCCTAATCCAGTATGACCTCATCTTAATTAATTACAAAGGCTCTATTTGCAAATAAGGTCATATTCTGAGGTTCTGGGTGCCACTTGAATTTTTTGGGAGTTGGGGGACATTATTCAACCCAATACAGTCCCTCTGTTTCATACTGGAAAACTAGAGATATCATTAGGCAGACTATGCACAAATGATAGCTTCAGGCAAAAACTTGGAGGATGAAGAGTTTAAACCTTCAGGGGGCCAGGTGTGGTGGCTTGCACCTGTAATCCTAGCACTTTGGGAGGCTGAGGCAGGTGATCGCTTTGAGCTCAGGAGTTTGAGACTAGACTGGGCAACATGGTGAAACCCCCTCTCTACTAAAAATATAAAAATTTGCCAGGCATGGTGGTGTACATCCATAATCCCAGCTACTTTGGAGGCTGAGGCAGGAGAATTGCTTTATCCTGGGAGGCAGAGGTTGCAGTGAGCCGGGATCACGCCACTGCACTCCAGCCTAGGCGACAAAGCAAGACCCTGTCTCAAATAAATAAATAAACAAATAAACAAACCTTGAGGGGAAAACGTTAAGAAGACCTCAGGTAGAAGTTAAGATTTAACCTTACCCTCCATGTAGACATTTGATATGGTTTGACATGTGCCCCTCCAAAATTCATGCTGAAAGTTAGTCCCCACTGTGGTGGTATTAAGAGGTGGGGCCTTTGGGGAAGTGAACAAGTCTTGAGGGCTCTGCCCTTATGAATGAATTAATGGCTTCATAAAAAAGGTTTCAGAAGTAGTTTGCCCCTCTCACTCTTCCACTCTTCTGCCAGATGAGGATGCAGCAAGAAGGCACTCATCAGACACCAGATGCTGGTGCCTTGATCTTGGACTTCCCAGCCTCCAGAACTGTGGGAAAGAATTTCTTGTTCTTTTCAAATTACCCATTCTCAGGTATTTTATTATAGCAACACAAATGGACTAAGACAATGTTTCAGAAACCTCTGACAGTTTTGGAACTATGAAAGAATGCTATTGAATGCTATTGCTCTAGTTGACAATGAAGGTAAGCATTGCTTACCTTGAATAAAACACTCAAGCCATTTTAGAAGCTCACATGATGAGACATCATTTTCTATCCACTGGTGTTCTTGTCAGTGCCTTTTGTGATGTGCTACTGTTCTGAGGAGCCCCTTACCTGGAGGTGGGGGAGCCCCTGGATACCATGAGACTGGGGCAATGAAGGGGTCTGCAGAGACTAGAAAAATGCTCAGGCTGGAATAGCCAAGTCAGGAGAGCAGGGCAAGTCAGAGGACGAGAAATAGAGCAGTGACAGCTAATCTAGTCACTGGTAATAAGAATTGGGGCCACTGTGTCCAGACCATCTCACACAATAATTAGAGTGCATTTATAGAGTGCTGCTTTGGGAGGTTGAGGCATGAGGATCGTTTGAGGCCAGGGGTTCGTGATCAGCTTGGGAAACACAATGAATCCTCATCTGTATAAAAAACTAAAAAATTAGCCAGGAGTGGTGGTGAGCGCCTGCAGTCCCAGCTACTCAGGAGGCTAAGGAAAGAGGATCACTTGAGCCTAGGAGTTTGAGGCTGCGGTGAGCCGTGATCGTGCCACCGCACTCCACTCTTGGCGACAGAGTGAGACCTTGTCTCTAAAAATGTATATAAATAATAAAATGAACAAGAAATAAAATATAGAGTGCTTACTCTGACTAAATATTTATTCCTTTAACTTTTATTACAACCCTGTGAGGGGATTGCTATTTTTACCATCTCTGAGGCCCAGAGAAGGTATAGTTGTCAGTTCCCAGAGGTGCTCCTGTGATTCTTACCTCCTGATATTTACACCCCTGTGTGCTTCCCTTCTCTGTTGAATCAGGGCTGCCCTTGGTCACTGATACATGCCTATGGAGGACATACTTCTGCAGCTCAGGCTTGGCACCCTTTTGCACAAGCTGGTGACATGTACCCCTTCACTGTAGGTAACAGATACAGAGATGCTCCTACCTCCAGCTGAGGTCCTGAACCAGCCATGCCTGCCCCTTCTGGCCCGTCCTCTGGGGGCTGAAGAAGGACAGGCATGATTCTGCTAGTGAAGGAGAAAGGTGAGGAGATTGCCCTAGCCCCCAAATATATCTGTTCCTGCTGTCAGGCAATCCAAAAGCCTTAAGAAGACAAAGCCTTTTGTTCTATAATTATGGCAGATATGAAATTTAAAGGGCAAATACCACTGGAAGAAAGAAGTAGACACTGTCTTGAACTCACACTAAATTATTCTGAGAACTGAGTTCAGAGCAGGGCGAGAGAAGAGAGCAGGGCTGGGGTTGGTGGTGAGGGGTGAGAAGAATCCACAGAAGGAGGAAAGGGCAGGCAGAAAGGGAAGGCTTGGTTCAACCAAAACAAACACTATTTCTTCCAACTAGTCCTGTTTGGAAGAGCTTTTGGGGTCCACCTTCTGAAATCTCCAAACTGTGGCAAGGACAATGCTGAGTAAGTAGCTGCCTGAAGGACAGGGGTGGGTGAAAGTCGTTGGATTCATTTACCGGATACCAATTTGCCAGAAAAGGAAGTGGGGGTGTCAGGGACATTATTTCCACTTCCTGGTTACATGTTCAAACATGGAACAACTGAGTTCTAACAGGATGAGGGAATAAAACAGGCGACCACCCCAGGCGGCACCACACCCAACACATTTCAGAAAGGAGTGAGAACTAGTAGTGTTTTCAAGAGCCTCCAGAGAGCAGTGCCTAGTTGCCACTTTAAATAAAGGATACCAATGGTACCTCTAAGAACATATATACTTAAAAGCCAGCTACAAAAGGTTGGACACAACCTCTTTGCTTTTGAATAAAATTAAATAAGTTGTGATCCATTCAGACAATGGAATACAGGTAACCACTAAAGAAATCTGGCTGCTTTCTATGTGTTGGTATGGAATGATCACCAATGTAAACATGAAAAATAAAAACAGGCAGAACAGTCTGGGTAATATGCTACATAGTGTTTAAAACATTTTACCACAAGGTGCAGTGGCTCACACCTGTAATCCTAACATTTTGAGAGACTGAGGCAGGCCAACTGCTTGAGCCCAGGAGTTTGAGACCAGCCTGGGCAACATAGCGAAACCCCATCTCTACAAAAAAATACAAAAATTAGCCAGGAATTGTGGTGCACACCTGAGGTCCCAGCTACTCAGGAGGCTGAGGTGGGAGGATGGCTTGAGCCCAGGAGCTTGAGGCTACAGTGAGCTGTGATTGCACCACTGCACTGCAGCCTGGGAGACAGAGCAAGACCCTGTCTCAAAAAACAAAAAACATTTTACTACATCTGTGCAATATAATAGTATATGCATATTCTAGCAGGTGCATAGAATGTCCCTAGAAGAAAACTCATGAACGTGTTTTATATGTGTTCTATGTATGAGAGCTATAAAAAATAATGAGGACTGGGTTACAAGTCAGGATTCTCCTTGTGAGGAGTATGGAATGCCGGGGGCTTTTGGGGTGCAGCCAATATTCTGTTTCTTGACCTGGGCGCTGATCACACGATATGTTCAGTTTATGAAAGCTTATGCAACTGTATTATGACTTGTGTGCTTTTCTATGTTATACTCCACTACAATTTTCCAAAAATAAAATAAAATAAAATTGAATTAAAAAAGCATAACTCCAGCATCAGGCAATCCAAGAGATTCTCAATCCCTTTCTCAGCAGGATTAGTCCTGACTATTACTCACACGCCCAATTCAGGACAGGGGATGAAAGAGGCTTACTTTTCAACGTTCTCCAATCTGGCCTCATTTATTCTTCCTTCACACTGACCTCAGCCTCTTGTTTATCAATTGCTTCAGGTCTTTTTTTTTTTTCCAAAACAGATTAAGCCACAGTTGTTCGTCTGTTCAACAAAGTCTGCCCGTTGTCCAGTCTGCGGCTCTCCAGGGCTGGGGTGTTGAAGAGAACCTGCTGGCTGTGAAACAAAAGGAAAGTTGTTTCATTTCATGCCGGTACTTTTCAGTGTGAGCAAGCACATTTCTTGTCTTTTAAAAAAGGTAAAGACTTAATTCTTCCACCCTTTAAATTGAGGAGAAAGAAAAAAATACAATTTTCTTGATATTTTTCCTAAGGGGTAACAGATTGCCCCAGAAAGAAAAATCAAATACTCTCCGATACCATTTTCAAAATTGATTCTAGGCATTCTCTTGGAGGCTGTTGAATTTTTGCCCAGTGAGTTCAGAGCAGCAACCAAGATTCACACACATCTGGAATACAGAGCACCCTAGAGAAGGAGCAGGAAGGAACCTGGCATATACTGAAGGCCTACTGTGCGCCAGGCACTATGCTAGGCACTTCCATCATTATTGCATTCATATCATGATAACTTTATAGGTAGATACTGTTATTTTGCTCAGCTTGCGGAAGAAAACAAAACCTCAGAGTGGTTCCGTATCTCACCTGAGGTTCTACGCTATACATATCCCAACACAGAGTGGCTGAAAACAACACTTTACTATGGTTGCTTGTGATCCTAGGGTTGACAGAGCTCCGTTGGGTGATTCTCACGTGGGGTCTCTCATACAGTTGCAGTTAGATGTCAGCTGTGGCTGTAGTCTTCTGAAGACTCTACTGAGCTGGATGTCCAAGCACAGTAGAGCAAAACTTTATTGAACGAGTGCAGACCTGGGGCTGTCACCTGGGCTGTCATCTAGAGCACCTGCCTACACATAGCCTCCCCACAGGAAGGTTGTGTTCCCAGAGGGATGTCCCAAGAACAAGCATTCGAAGAGAGCCAGCCAGAAGCTACAAGTCTTCTTCTGCCCTAGTATCACTTCTACTGTGTCCTGTTGGTCAAAGTGAACCACAGGCCTAACCCAGATTAAAGGAGAGGTAAATAGACTTCACTTTTTTTTTTTTGGAGACAGAGTTTCACTCTTGTTGCCCAGGCTGGAGTGCAATGGGGTGATCTCGGCTCACCGCAACCTCTGCCTCCCGGGTTCAAGCGATTTTTTTTTTTCCAGACTTCATCTTTTAATGGGAGAAGGCATAGAAAAGAGTTTGCTGCCTTCTTTAGCCTACTACATCTAGAAAGTGGTGAAGCCAAGATTTGAATCCAGGTTAGCCTGACTCCTTCCTTTAGAGACACCTCCAGGCTTCATTATGAACCTGCCTAACCACTGAAAAATGGCCATTATTGATTCTAGTGTTTGCAAAGGAAATAAGTGGCAATATCAACAACACTTAGATACCTCTTAATAAAGAGGCCAGTACAGGCGGCACCAAGCTCCATTGAGAAGGTCTGAATCTTCCCACTACCCACTGGAAGCTATTGTCTTTTTCAACAAAAGGTGAGGATCTGGAAATGCCTGCAAGACTTCTGAGGTGCCAGGCATCCCTCCTTCCACCATAAGATGATGGGCTAGGGCCCATCATCTAGGAGATACTTCAGCCTATCCCCTAGATATCTAGGTTAGGAGTTCTCTGGAAGCTCTGTGATAAGTGTCATCTGGAATCCCGAGCAAAGTTCTGTGAGCTTCAAGAATAACTTTTTACCAGGTTTCTTTTGAAAATGAGAGCCCTAGCCATGTTCCCCAACACCCATCCCCGGCTACTGCCCCTGTGGTAACCCACTCTCTCCAAAGGCTCACGTGCATGTTTGTGTTGGGGTCAGCCCTGATACTGGGTCCCATGCTGCTCCAAATCTTTCTGCTGTGCTGTCTGGCTCTATGAGACTAAGGTAAGAATGTGCTTCACTGGATATAAGAAAGGCCCACTCACCCTGGGGCACTGAGATTCTGTCAAGGCAGGTCAGCGAAGGAGCATTCTATGGAAAGTTGAGTTATTCTCCCAAGAGGGACTAGAGAAGGTATAGAAGGTATTTCCTATTTTATTTTTTTTAGCATCCCCTGCAGCTGAAGGGGAGCAGAATATACTGCCTGAAAATATGCCACTTTGTTGTATGGGTTATTTTGAGTTGAATGCCATTGAGAATCAACAGATGCACAAAGATTTCTCAAAGCTTTCTTTATCTAAGAGCAGAAACTTCTGAGAAATGAGAGTTTCCATCAGTCCTTTCAGGGGAGTTTTACGGCCATGAAGAAGACGGCAGGTCAGCACTGAGATGAGCCTGCACACACAAACTTTACTAAAAACCCTTATCAGCCATTGGCTTCCCCATATATTCACCTTCCCACAATTAACCACCCCTGGAAGCTCAAAACGCTTTTCCTTTGTCTTGCCACTTCTCCACAAATATATTGCCCTTTGTTTGGATGGTAGATAAGGCTTGTGGTCTGACCACCTTTCTAGAGTTTTCATTTCATTTCTGAGAGGTCTTCTCTAGGCATATCAACTGAACATTTTTCTCCTGTTCACCTGTCAGTTTATTTTGCAGGGTCCCAGTCACTGAACCTAAGAGGGTAGAGGAAAAAGGTTTTCTTTCTTCCCCAAGACATCTTTGATCCATACCTCAAACATTTAATTGGCACCTGGTCTGAGGCAGGCACTGCCTTAAACTTCTCATTCTAAGTACCTCTTTCATGGCCTCACTACCTGCTCTCCTTTGAGAGGCTTCCAGGCCCCACCTTAGGGCATAAAGCCTCCTGCTTCCCCAGTGCCCACACAGGCCCCAGCATCCAGTCAGTGCCCAGCAAGTATTCAGTCAATAAACTTCAGGCCAGGCATGATGGATCACGCCTGTAATCCCAGCACTTTGGGAGGCCAAGGTGGGCGGATCACTTGAGGTCAGGAGTTTGAAACCAGGCTGGCCAACCTGGCAAAACCCCGTCTCTACTAAAAATACAAAAATTAGCCAAGCATGGTGGCACGTGCTTGTAGTCTCAGCTACTCTGGAGGCTGAGGCATAAGGATTGCTTGAACTCAGGAGGTGGAGGTTGCAGAGAGCTGAGATTGCACCACTGCATTCCAGCCTGGGCGACAGAGAGAAACTCTGTCTCAAAAAAACAGAAAAAGAAAAAAAACTTAAATTTTAGGGAAAGATTCAAAAGTTGAGGGGAGGAAACGCTGCAAACTGGAGAGTTAAAAACGAATTATTCTTTAGACAGGGGCCTCAAAATCGCCTCAATCAATATTACTGAATAATTAAGCAAACTTTACATTCACACTCTTGGCAAACAAAAGGATTTTTCTAATAAGCTAATCATTAGAAGAGATTGCAAGAGGGAGTTTAACTTAATTAAGAGGTTAGTTCACAAACCTGTTGTTTTATCCATTTCCAAATAATAGGCTTACTTACAAATTTCAAGTGTGCCTTAGGAATTTGTTAAAGAAGTCTAAGACTTGTCATTAGGTAAGATTTTAGATCAGTGAGTTTATGTTCACCCTTAAAAGAAAAAAAACAGTGAATACCTTTCAAGTACCCCAATCCTAACTTTTTGCCAATTCAAAATAACCTTAACTTTTTCCACACGTAGTACATGGAGAAGTGTCCTTGCAAAGTATCTTAAGAATGTAGCTTAGTGTCTTCTTTTGTCAAACAGAGATAGTAGCTAGGTGTGGTGGCACGCACCTGTAGTCCCACCTACTGTGGAGGCTGAGGCAGGAGGATCACTTGAGCCTAGGTGTTCTGGGCTGCAGTGAGCTGTGACCATCAGGTGTTTGCACTAAATTTAGCATCAATACAGTGATCTCCCAGGAGCAGGGAACCACCAGGTTGCCTAAGGAGAGGTGAACCAACCCAGGTCAGAAATGGAGCAGGTCAAAGTTCCAGGGCTGATCAATAGCGGGATGGCGGCTGTGGATAACCACTGCACTTCAGCCTGGGCAACATAGTGAGACCCTCTTTTGTGTGTGTGTGTGACAGAGTCTCGCTCTGTCTGCCAGGCTGGAGTGCAGTAGCACAATCTCGGCTCACAGCAACCTCCACCTCCTGGCTCAAGCAATTATCCTGCCTCAGCTTCCTGAGTAGCTGGGATTACAGGCGTGTGCCACCACGCCCAGCTAATTTTTGTATTTTCAGTAGAGACGGGGTTTCACCATGTTGGCCAGGCTGGTTTCGAACTCCTGACATCAGGTAATCCTCCCGCCTCAGCCTCCCAAAGTGCTGGGATTACAGGCGCGAGCCACCGCACCTGGCCAATGTGACCCTCTTAAAAAACAGAAATATTAATGGCACCTCTATTGCAGGATGGTCACTGAGAATTCAGTGAGATTGTGACAGGGAAAATATTTTGGGAAATTTTTAAAGTTTTTTTTTTTTTTTTTAAACACTCTGTATTTATGTCCTATATCTCTTGGCCTTCTCCCATTTCGTCTGTAGTCTTTTACTGCCTTGCAGCATTCATTGCCTCAGGGGACAAATGACATGACAGAAAAGCAGCACAACAGTTTAGGAGCTGTCAGAAGAAAGCCTTTTGAACTGCAAAGTTTAAGTCTGGGCCTGGCGCGGTGGCTCAGGCCTGTAATCCCAGCACTTTGGGAGGCCGAGGCTGGCAGATCACCTGAGGTCAGGAGTCTGAAATCAACCTGGCCAACATGGCGAAACCCCATCTCTACTAAAAATACAAAATTTAACTGGGCTTGGTGGCAGGATCTGTAGTCCCAGCTACTTGGAGGCTGAGGCAAGAGGAAGGCTTGAACCTGGGAGGTGGAGTTTGCAGTGAGTCGAGATTGCGCCACTGCATTCCAGCCCAGGTGACAGAGCAAGACTGTCTCAGACAAAAAAAAAAAAAAAAAAGTCTAAGTCTGAAATAATTGAAGGTGTCAAGTTTGTGCCCTAAATATTGGAACTGGAAAAACAATCAGATTGCCCTGTCTCCAGGAATATGGGATTATCAGGACTATGGAAGTGAGGAAACAAGCAAAGGGAGGCAGAAAGTTGGCAGGGTCCCTGAGAGAGGGGCCTGCAGCTTGCTCCTTGCCCAGGGACTTGATCTAGAGTCCCTGATCTGCAATGATGAGTGACAGGAAAGCAGAGAGGACTGGTGCCTCCTGTCCCCAGGGCAGAGGAATTGTTTTGTGCTCAGACAGAGAGGCTGTAGGTCAGAACCAGGTGCTGGAAACAGTGGCTTGCTCCCTGTGAACTACGAAGTGGTTTTGAGGTAGCAAAAAGAGTGATGGGTTTTAGATATGGAGTAAAGGAGGACCATCAGGCAGAAGCCTGCAAGAATGTCAGCCCTCACACTGCAACATAACGATAGGTGCCACTGTGGGTAGATAAGCACACGTAACAGCAAGTCCTAGCTACCGCCCATCACCTGGTAACTTAGACAAAACTTGGGATAGGGCAGGGACCCAAATCAATGAAATAAGGATGCTGCCACCTAGCAGAATGGACATTCAAAATAGAAATTAAAGTCATTCATAGAAAAAGTAAATACAATTGCATCATTGCTCAATTTTACACTTCTCATCCAGACCTTGAGATTTGCCCTCACTCTAAGATAATGCATGTAGCTGCTTGATGTATAATATATGCTCAGTAAATGCTAGCTACTATTAATATTATTGCTACCTTTGATCCCAGGACAAGACCCTGAAGAAAGTTCTTGCACTCTTTAAAGAAAGTTCCATTACTTTCTTTTAGAGAATCAAGGAAGGAAAGGGGGGTCATTTTATTCCTCCCAAGGGACTCTCAGGTTTGTCACATGAACAGTCATGGTGGGAAAATGGGTCATCAACAACCAGAGAGGACATCTGTGGAGCGTCTTTATGACTGATAGAGTAAGTTCCCTATGTCCCAGTTTGTTGTGGGAAGTTAGGTGGAACCATGTGACTAATTCTAGCCCATGCAATGGAACAGAAGTCAAATATGCTATTTTCCTGCACGCTAAAACTTCTCTCCAACCAAAAACAAAGTACTCTGAGGGCCCAGCAGACAGGCAGAACCATGAGAGAGGAGGAGCCTGGGTTTCTGAGACGCTCCCTGGAGAAGAGCCCCTTGGAGAGAGCCAACTAGGACACTTAGGTTGGGCTGTTCCTAAGTTAGAAATAAGCTTTTCTTGGGTTAAGCCATTAAAACTTTGGGGCTGTTTGACACAGCAGTCTATCCTGATACACACTGTACAAATACTAGAGTATGTTCAGTGAGTTCCTGTCAACACGATTGTGGGTTCCCCACCCCCGTACCCCTCTCCCACCCCTGCCACCACACTTCATCCTTCACAGCAGTCTCCTCGGAAGCCAGAGAGTGAGTGGGTATGACTGTACCTTATTTGCCTCGTAAATGTTCTTCCGGATTTAGACATTAACAAGAGTGAGCATAAGTTGGTTTCATTTTTAGGAACTTGAAAATCCTAGATTTGAGAGCATTTTTAGAAATGAAAGGCACATTTGTAGTCATTTGGCCCAACCATTAAAACAAGCAAGGAGAAAACCAAACCCTTGACAGGGACTGCTGTAAGGCCACAGAGCTGGATAGTACTGACGCCAAAATCAGGACCCACTTCTTCAGAGCTGCCTTCAATGTTCCTCTAGGTACTTTCAAATGTCCAGCATAGCATCACATTGACAACTCAAACTTCAAGATTGGACCAAAGTGGACTAAAATTCTGGCTCCACCTCTTACCAGGTGGACCATTTTAGGACTAGCATTTAACTTCTTTGAGGGTCGGTTTCCTTATCCGTAAAATGGAAATAATAATAGTTAAGAGTACTTTCCTCCTAGTGTTGTCATGGCAACTAAACAGCTCCATGAATTTAAAGTGCATGGCACAAGGGCCAGGCGTGGTGGTTCACGCCTATAATCCCAGTGCATTGGGAGGCCAAGGTGAGAGAATCTCTTGAGGTTAGGAGTTCAAGACCAGCCTGGGCAACATAGTAAGAGCCTGTCTCCACAAAAAAATTTTTTTTTTTAATTTGGGACATGATGGCACATGCCCTGTAGCCTTAGCTACTCAGGAGGCTGAAGCAACAAGATGGCTTGATCCAGAAGGTCAAGGCTACAGTGAGCTATGATCAGACCACTACACTCTAGTCTGAGTGACAGAGTGAGACCCTGTCTCTAATAAAATCAAATTAGATTAAAAAGTTCTTAGCACACATCTGACTCTAATAAAGTCTTAGTATGTTAGTTTCTGCTATTACTTAAAATAATACCAAAGTTGTATGAAAATAATGGGTCAATCTTAACAGAACCACATCACACACAGCTTCAGGATTATTTCCTCTGGGAACAGAACTATGCATTCCCTGCTCATGCTTTATTTGGGGCACTGGTTCCTTATCCTATAGGTAGGCCTGACTCCCTCCTCTACCACATGGCAAACTTCCTGTGGCCTTTCTGTATCCTTCAGGGCATAGGAGTGTGACTTGCACTAAAGCTTGTTGGGGTCTGGAGCCTAGCATGGGGAAGATAATTGCAAGCAGGCATGGGAGTCCCTAACACCCTATTCTTGGCCAGGGTCCCCATTCCTACCTCCTTCTTCAGAGCTCCAGCTCCTGCTCTGATGAAGAGAAGGCAGCCACTCCTGGCTGTCTAGCTGAATGGTCATTGTTAAATATGTTGGGGCTCAGAAATTGATATCCTAAAATATGGTGCTTTGACACGCTGGACTGAAGAAGCAGCCTCAAGGTCTCTTTTTTGTTTGTTTGTTTTGTTTTGTTTTTTGAGACGGAGTTTCACTCTTGTTACCCAGGCTGGAGTGCAATGACGTGATCTCGGCTCACCACAATATCCGTTTCCCAGGTTCAAGCAATTCTCCTGCCTCAGCCTCCCGAGTAGCTGGGATTAGAGGCATGCGCCACCACGCCCAGCTACTTTTGTATTTTCAGTAGAGACGGGGTTTCTGCATGTTGGTCAGGCTCTCAAACTCCTGACCTCAGGTGATCCGCCTGCCTTGGCCTCCCAAAGCGCTGGGATTACAGGCGTGAGCCACCATGCCCAGCAAGGTCTCTCTGACCTCCCCGCCACTCCCTGCCTAGTCCTGTTTCTCAATTCTCTGTCTCTTCCAAAGCACGGGATAAATTGTTCTCCGAAGATCACTTATCTGCCTAAAGTTCAGACTCACCAAAGAAGACAACAATGACCTCTGGTCCCTTTCCCAAGTTTTCATTAACTGAACTGATATTGCAGGAAGAAAGACTGATGTCTGTCAACACACCTAGACAGACTTTTGTCACAAACCTGCTCTGCAGGCTCAACAGACTTTGTCCCAGGCCATTGTATGCTCTCCAAGTCCATTTATTTTCCCCTAAAAATTATTTACTATCCTTCGAACTGCCACATTTCTCCCATCTCCCTTGTCCTGTGAAGAAGGGTGTATAAGCATCTGTACCTTGTTGGGTTATGGAGTAATTATTCTCCTTCAATTCCCCCGAGCTGTACACCTAAAAATAAAAATTTGTATACCTTTTCTCCTATTAATCTGTCTTTGGTCAGTTGATTTTCAGCAA
Source organism: Gorilla gorilla gorilla (assembly GCF_029281585.2). NCBI lineage: Eukaryota > Metazoa > Chordata > Mammalia > Primates > Hominidae > Gorilla > Gorilla gorilla. The sequence continues at coordinate 74,950,981 of NC_073236.2, read as the reverse complement.
GCCTTTAGAGGGTGAAGGGGAAGTTTTCTCTTCACCCCTTGCTATGGTTTGGATGTTTTGTCCGCTCCGAATCTCACGTTGAATGTGATCCCCAGTGTTTGGAGGTGGGCCTAGTGGGTCCACTCACTAGTCATGGAGGTGGATCCCTCATGAATGGCTTGGTGCTGTCCTCAGGATAATGAGTGAGTTCTCACTCTGAGTTCACATGAGATCTGGTTGCTTAAAAGAGGGTGGCACCTCCCTGCTCCCCGCCCCTGGCCTTGCTCCTGCTGTTACCATGTGACATGCTGGCTCCCCCTTCACCTTCCACCATGATTGGAAGCTTCCTGATTCACCAGAAGCGGAGCAGATGTTGGTGTCATGCTTCTTGTATAGCCTGCAGAACTGTGAGCCAATTAAACCTCTTTTCTTTACAAATAACCCAGTCTCAGACATTCCTTTATAGCAACATGAGAACGGATTAACACACCCCTACACTAGAGAAGACTTTGACCTTGAGGAGGTCTAGAGAAGGTAGTAGCCACAGAAATCTTTGGCCACTAACAGGCAAACCTAATTTCTAGGCTCTCGCTATCAATCCATTCAGTCCTCAAGGCAAGAACTTCTATGAAAACCAGAAGATTGGAAAGCCTTGCTAATTCTAGCTACTTGTTCTAGGGGTTACCATTCCCATTTGGGTACACCTATCTCTAGAAGCCAGGCTTGCTCTCAGAACCTTGACCACTTTACTTCATATCACACCCCCAGGGGACGGGGAGCTTTGGAGCATGAAATTCAGATTAAACTGGCTATAGCCCTGGAAAAGGGACAGATTGGAAACTACTCCTCTAAGAATCAGTTTCCCTATTTGTTGATTAGCATTTGAGGATTATCCAGGAATCAGAATATTCCAAGGCTGCTTCTGCCAGGAGGTCCCATTAGCAGTAAAACTTCAAATTTCCTTGGCCTAGGCTCCTGCTTGCATAACCCTGAACTTTGACCTCCCACTTTCAGTTTAGGAGGCCTCAGTGGTGCACCATGAGCTCACAGACGACTTGGCCATGGAAGCCAAGGCAAGCATTGGCATGTCCACTTCTACCAGTCTGTGAGGAAGCCGAGGTCCCAGTCCAGGGCATCAACTCAGGGATCCTGGGCTGCCAGCCTTAGAGATGACAACTGTGCAGCCATCATCCCTGGGACCCTCACTATTCAGCGAGCCATGTTGGGTACCCCTTTAGGGGGTGAAATGAACCTCTCCCCAGCCCACATGGCACAGTGACCCTTTTGTACCCAAGCAGCCTCTGCCAGTGCCACTCTATGCACAGTTCAGGTTCAGATACCAGGCCAGAGCCTGTCACAGTGTAGACCCATGAATGTAGCGGGGTGCACAACTGATGTTTTTTAGCTAAAGAAGCGTCAAGTTAAAGGCTGCCAGCAGCTCCCAGGACTTGGTTGAAGCAGAAAGTCATCTTGGAGCATACTTTTTTTTTTTTTAGAAATGAGGTCTTGCTGTATCGCCCAGCTTGAACTCAAACTTTTGGGCTCAAGGGTTCCTCCCACCTCAGCCTCCCCAGTAGCTGGGACTACAGACATGCTACTACCTCACCTGGCAAGATTTTCTTTATTCTATGACAATACCTTCAGTGGCCCCTTCTAGTCATGTAAATGTGAAGGCTAAAAGGTGCTCTCTGCCCTGGGAAAAGGGTGCAGCAACATCTTTTGTAGAAGACAAAGGCCTGTCTACCACCCTTGATATGCAGAGTTGGTTTCAAGCAAAGAGGGGGCCAATTTACAAAGAGGCACAGGATCTTCTAGGGCTCAGGGATGCTGATGTGGCTGATAAGAAAGGATGGCAGGAGTTCACCTCCAGGGAGGCAGTGCCTGACTATGGCCTGGGATCAGTCAGAAATGCTGAGAGATTGCCTGGTTCTGCCACTTTGAGTCTTCCACAGCTACCCTGCAAAGAAGCCTGGCTTTGAGAATAGTGACAGGGCATGAACCCACAGAACAGAGGACCTTGTGAAAACAACCAGTTCAAAATCTGAGCTGTTGAAACTTTATTTTAAGCCTAAAGGAATATGATTATGGGGTCTGAGACATGTGATAGGTGGCTGAAACCTAGGCAGCTGTAACCTATGTTTCTCTAATCACAGATTAGCCTTCTTCCTTACCTACATTATTCTGCAAAATGTTATGAATGACTAAAGGGCACCGGGGAAGATCCTTTCCCTCTTACTGTTTGTCTTCATTATAGATAAACTCTCTTCTTACCTCTCTCACACAGAGACTTCATGGTGATCACATTATCTAAAATGGATTGTTAAATATACTAGTTTAAATTGGAAAAGAAATGAAAACAAGCCCTAAGGGAAGGAAAAAAACTAACAAATTAAATTGTCGTAACTCATAAACCATTCTTGTATAGAAAATGTTGTAATCCTGTTAAATTTCTTGTTTCCTTCCTATATAAGCAAGATTTGAACTTTTAACTTAGGTGCACTGACCCCATTTCTCTGGAGTCTGTGTTATCTGAATGACTATTCTCAGCCTTTTACGTGAATAAATTCTTTAAACTGGCTTCTGATCCTTCAGTTATTTCAGGTTGTCAGTCTCTGTTGCATGTTAGAATAAGCAGGGGAGCACTGGAAAAATATGAATGCTGCAGCACCTGAGCAGCTCTTTGCACACCAGTGTTCACAGCAGCATTATTCACAATGCCAAAAGGTGGAAATAACCTAAATGTCCACCAAGAGATGAACAGATGAACAAAATGCGATACATACATGTAATGGAACATTATTCAGCCTTAGTGAGGAAGGAGATTGTGATGCATGCTACAACATGGAGGAATCTTGAAGACATTATGCTAAGTGAAATAAGCCTGACACAAGGACAAATACTATATGATTCCACTTATATGAGGTGCCTAGAATAGTCAAATTCATACAGACTCAGGTAGAATGGTGGTTGCCAGGGGCTGGGGGATAGGGGGAATGGAAAGTTATTGTTTAATAGGTACATAGTTTAAGTTTGGGATGATGAAAATGATCTGTGGATGGATGGTGGTGATGGTTGTACAACAGTGTGAATATACTTAATGTACAACAGTGTGAATATACTCAATGTACAACAGTGTGAATATACTTAACGTGAATATACAAATAATGAATTGTAAACTTAAGAAGATGATTACAATGGTAAATTTTGTGTTACGTATATTTTAACCACACATGTGCACACACACACACACACAATATCAGGGAGGTAATATAGGGCCTTTCTTGTGTTGGGTACAGCTGAGGCCTCTAATTTAAAAGGGAAGTGAGAAGAACATCCCCTTTTTAAAAGAAAGGTTCTGGACCTTCTGAGCAGGACGTGTTAAATTTACAATTGTTTTTAAAAAAAGAGTTCTACCTTTCTGAACCCATCGCTCACTCACCTTCCAGTGATTCATTCTAAATGCTAACAGTGTAAATACTAGGGTGAGAGTTGTCCTGGAGTCCTGGGCATTTCCCTCCCAGTCAAGCCTAGTCAGGGGACCCAAGAGGTGGACCCAGACTGCTTGATATAGGTTTCCTGCAGTTAGGAAGACTGGGAAAGTCTAAAGAAGAGGTGTCGGCTGTCCTGCTTTTGATCTAGTGGGCCCTGTTATTACTTTTGAAGGGGATCAGAATGTGCCACCCCAAAATATGCCACTTTGGCATAAGGATTATTTTAAGCTGAAGGCAAATGAGAAGAAGCAGGTACAAGAAAAGCCCTCTGCCTTCCCCCTATTTGCCTAAAACCTGGATATAATTTGTGAAGGTGTTTCCTCCTCTGCTGTCTACCAGAAAAGACAGAAGTTAATCAACAGAGACCATTTTAGATGCTCGTCAGCCCAGAGAGGGCACTGGAGGAATCTGCACAGCAAACCTTGCTCACTAGCCCTTATCTTCCATTGGATCCTCCATATATTTGCCTTCCCACAATTTGCAGCCCTAGAAATTCATTTTCCTTTGTCTCGTCACTTCTCTAAAAATTTATTGTTCTTTTGTTAAGATGCTATATAAACCCGGGTTCTCCCACCCCTTTGAGTTACTCATCTCTGAGCACTCCATTGTGTAAGCAGGATGCACATGCTAATAAACTTCTGTTTATTTTTCTCTTTTGAGAAAATGTCTTTTGTTAGTCAACTTTACAGGGTCTTAGAGAACCTAAGCCAGGTAAAAGAAAAACACATTTTTCCTTCTCGACACCACCACCCCAAAATGACTACCCTCATATATGAACATAGTTATATACATGTAACATATATATTTTTATATATAGATATATTAATATATGCTTACATATATGTATTGCATGCACACATATGTGTATATGTATATATACACATATACACACACACATACTGCAGAAAGCCAGAAAGGTGCCCTTAGAGAGACTGGAAGTGATCCACATCTTGATCTAGGTGGTAATTACCCAGATAGATACATATGCAAAAACTTATCAGGCTGTATACTTAAGATTTGTATATTCTGCTGCATCTAAGTTATATCTCAACTTAAAAGTACCAATGGTCAGGCTTACTTTCAGAGACTCTGGATTTAAATGGTCTGGGACGGACCTCAGGCATCATGATTTCTAAAGATCCCCAGTTAGTTTTATTAATAGCACATAGCCAGGGTTGAGAAACAGTGGGAGCCTCACAATATATCTTGTAGTGGCTGGCTAGTGACTGGTCTATGCCCGGCCTCTGAAAACAAGACTGGCTTGCTTCTGTGGACTGAATAAACTCTGGGGATTATAGGGCAATTTGTGGAGTGGGGGAAAGAACCCTATGTCCTTTCAAGACCTCTCTCCCTACTCCTCCTACACAATTCAACTGAGAAAATCTACCCTGCAGACCACACCAAAAGTTGGAGGATTCAGCCTCCAATACCTCTCCTGGCCAGGGAATCGCTGTGTGGTAAGCTGGGGAGCCAAAGGTTTACCACTGCAGGAATTTGACTGCAGGAAATCAGGCTCACAGCTTCAACCTGGCATCTGGACACGTGGCCTATTCACCCAGGGGTGCAAGGAAGTTGGTACACAGCAAGGCAGGTAGGTGGTGGGAGGACAAGAACATTTCCAATGACCCTGGAGAAGTATCACTGAGATGATCTTGGCCAGGAAGCTCCGGGTAAATGCAGTGTAAAAGCTTTGTGACTATGGTCTGGGGAGCTGTTGGAATGAGTATTTATGGTGGCATTTTTCATGGAGCTGGCTAGAAAGCCTCAGAAATGAAAGATTTTTTGGCACCATAAGCCTTGCGCCAACCAGCATATCTCTAAATTAAGTAGAGAAGCAGACAGGCTCTGAGTTACTGGACACTAATTCATGCCTCGGCACGAAAATTTGAGCTGCTCAGAACGAGTTCTTGCAATTAGATATTTTAAAATAACTAATGCATACCAACAAAGAAAGAAGAAAAAACGGAGTGATATCTACTCAAGTCGCTGTTTAATGGCAGAGAGGCTGTAGAAATTGTCACAGAGCCACCCATGGCAGAGCCCCCTTTCCCTTTCTGAGAGGTCAGAGCCATGCTAAACCACTTCTAGTTTTCTGAACAACTCCCCAGAGTCTCCTAAACAGCCATTATACAGTTGACACAGCACCAATACCACTCTCAAATCACCCACTCTCCGCTTCAGACCCCAAATGCAAAAGCGAGACCCTCTTTCGTCCCTCTCAGACGTCCTCTTTTTCACTTTACGGTCAACTCTGCCTTTCTAGTATCCCCCACCTCAGCACGATTCTAGCAGTTTCTCTTCTCTCATTATTATTGCTGCCTTTCTCCTTTCTTCTTTGCCTTTTTTTCTTTTTCTTCTCAATTTCAGTCCTTAATTCTAGTCATTGCTGTGCCACCGCCACGGTTTTTGCATATCCTAATATTTACTTAATTTTTTTACATCCAGTGATTTTTTTCCCTCTTGGCTCTCCTTTAAAAAGCTAAGCAAAATTATTTTAAAAAGAAACTTTTTATCAATAGAAAACCAATATCTCTTGCTATAAATAGGAGGAAATTATAAAACAGTAAACTAAACACAATGAAAACAGAGCAGTGGCATTAAATTCTAACTGGATACTGTTGCTGACCACAGGCGCTGAGCCTGAGGCCTCCTCATCCTTGGTTAAGAGGGGAGAAAGGAAAAGTAAGAGAGGTGTTGAAGACAGAGCAGCACCAAACTGAGGCTTTCTCTGTCACATAATCAGAAGTGCCAAGGGCATGGCCTCATCAATCTCTGCTTAATGCTGTGTCCTTAGATCATTTTCTACAGCTCAGGAAATAATGGTGCGAAGACTACTCCAGTGTATTTTTGTTATAGTTTGGATGTTTTTCCCCCAGACCTCATGTTGAAATGTGATCCTCTATGTTGGAGGGGAGGCCTAATGGGAAGTGTTTGGGTCATAGGGGTGGATTCCTTATGAATGGCTTGGTGTCATCCTCACAGTAATGAGTGAGTTCTTGCTCTATTAGTTCCCATGAGAGCTGGTTGTTAAAGAGGGCCTAGCATCTCCCCCTCTCTCTTATTTTCTTTCTTGCCATGAGATCTGCACATGCCAGCTCCTCTTTGCCTTTGGCCATGAGTGGGAGCAGCCTGAGGCCATCAGCAGAAGCCAAGCAAATGCCAGCACCATGCTTCTTGTACAACCTGCAGAACTGTGAGCCAAATAAACCTCTTTTCTTTATAAATGATCCAGCCTCAGGTATTCCTTTACAGCAATACAAATGAACTAAGACAATTCTCTTTACCTTACCCTTTGTTTTCTCTCCCTCATTGCTTCCCTGTTTCCCTGTTTGCCCCTCATTTCTTCCTACTTCCTTCTTCCTTTTCCCCCTTTCTTTTTAGTGCAGTAGGCAAATACTTTTGTTATCTTCAATGGACTAATTACCATAAGGAAAAAAAGACAGAGAAGAAAATTCAAACCTGGGAAAGATGACCCAAAGAGACATCTAGCTAGGCTATACTATGCCCAGGTAAGCCTGGCTTCTAAGGGCTGGCCATTTATCTGCTTCTAAGCCAGCTTCCTGCTCTCAGAGGGGATAGGACTTATTCTCTGACATTGTTTTTGGATACTGTGTCAAGGGGAACACCAGTCCATGGCATGGGGCTGGGGGACCCAGGTCACCCTGTACCAACCCTATCTGCCATCTTTACACACACTGTCTCCCCAGAAAAACTCAGCCAAGAGCAGCTCATGTGGATATGGAAACAAATCCATCTAGCAACTATTCACTGCACCACACAGAGGGATGGCTGGGCTTAATAGACAGGTGTGACATTGTTAAAAGGTAAAATTATGACTTCCATAAATATATTTTTAAAAGAACACATGTTAAGGAATTTATGTTGCTCAAATAATATGAAGAAACCAGATAGATAGGTGTTATAATTGGTTCAAAGGAAAAAAACAACACAAATTTATATGGAGTAAAGAAATGTTGAGATGAATTGCAAATGAAGACAAAGTGGGTTTTTTTCCTGCCAAGTGAGTGGGAGTGAGAAAAAGTCAAATCTCTACCAGACAGAACAGAATTTATGTATCTATGGATTACCTACAATTTATGGATGCGCAAAATAGCCTAAAGACAATGAACAAGGGGCCCGGCACGTGGCTCACATGTATAATCCCAGCGCTTTGGGAGGCCAAGCTGGGAAGATCACTTGAGGCCAGGAGTTCAAGACCAGCCTGGGCAACATAGCAAGACCCTGTCTTTTAAATAAAAACAAAACAAAAAAATAATAAAAGACAATGGGCTGGGTGTGGTGGCTCATGCCTGTAATCCCAGCACTTTGGGAGGCTCCTGCAGGAGGATCACTTGAGCGCAGGAGTTCAAAAACCAGCCTGGGCAACACAGGGAGACCCTATCTCTACAAAATTTTTTTTTTGTAGAGACCCTATCTCTACAAAAAATACAAAAATTAGCTGGGCATGGTGGTGTGCACCTGTAGTCCTAGCTACTCAGGAGGCTGAGGTGGGAGCATCACTGAGCCTGAGAGGTAGAGACTGCAGTGAATGGGGCTAGAATATCATAACCCTGAGTGGTGTGCTATAAGTGATATGTAGTTTCCCACTGAAACAATAAATTTTTTCTACATAAGGTTCTTAACCCAAGGGATACACTATTCATTTGATTAATGTTTCCCCAGTACCAGCTCCTTTGGTCATAAGCCACACTGCCTCTCCACCAGACCTCTACCTGGCCTAAGGTTAGGAGAGGATGCCCATTTGACAATCAGTGTAAGGTGTTGGGGATTTGGGTTCCAGGTGTGACTCATGATTAACCAACAATAGGAACAGTGTGCCTAGGTCAAATCACCCAGCCCTCTAGGTCTCTTCATTTGAGTGAGGGACTTGGGTGCTCTCTGACGTTTCTCTAGCTTTAAAGCTCTAGAATTCAAGGGAATAAGAAACATGTTTGTAAATCTTAAACTAGCCCAAGGATTTGTACCAAGTAGGTATAAACCCACAGGTCTGATTGGGTCAGGCCCCACCAGGTCAGCCACTGTCCTGAGGTAAACAGCAAATGAGAGAATATCTTTAGGATTTTCCTCTGTTTGTTTGGTATTCTTTTTTTTTTTTTTTTTTGATGGAGTCTCACTCTGTCACCCAGGCTGGAATGCAGTGGCATGATCTCTGCTCACTGCAACCTCTGCCTCCCAGGTTCAAGCAATTCTCCCTGCCTCAGCCTCCCGAGTAACTGGGACTACAGGTGACCGCCACCATGCCCGGCTAATTTTTGTATTTTTAGTACAGGTGGGGTTTCACCATGTTGGCCAGGCTGGTCTGGAACTCCTGACCTCAGGTCATCCGCCCACCTCGGCCTCCCAAAGTGCTGAGATTTCCCGCGCCCGGCCTTGTTTTGCATTCTTACAGCCCCCTAGCCCCGTAACAGTTTAAGGTTCCAGAGCAACCCCGCTGCTGTGATGAACTGACTGAGACAACCTCTTTCCCCTTGTGCTGTTTTCCAGGAAGCACGTGGCTGCAGAAGCAATGAGCTCTTTGTGCCCTCTCTTCCTGCTCCGGGGTTCCATGTGTCTGTGACTCTAAGCCTGGTGTGTGGACCAGGAAACATTCAAACAAGGCTAAGAGAAGCTGTCAGTCCAGCTCGGGCTACACACTGGGTGAGCCATGCACCACCCAGGAATTTCCAGGGCACGTGCCATGTAAGGGGCACACCCAACAGAGTCCGATGGGGTTCCCCACTGGGCCTCCCACTGAGTTGCTCAGCCTGGGCCGGAAAAGGGTGAGTCACCCTGGGGGTGGGGCTCTCCAGGGTAGAGGCCAAAGGAGTGACTACCATGACAATTCTCCGGAGGGCCTGAGGCGGCGGTGGACAGCCCCGGCAACAGTAGGCCCTCCCCGCAGAACTGTGGTTCCAATCCCTCTCCACCCAGCCCAGGAGTCTCCTGGCCCCAGAAGGAGGAGCAGGAGGCGCCAAAAAAAGAGGAAAAAGAATTCCTTTTCCAGTCATTTCAGTCCTAAATTTTCCCTGAGACTGCCAGAAAAGATGCTAATGAAAGACCAATTGTGTGGCCAGAGTGTTTTCTTCGGACATCTGCCCAGGGAACTGGAGGATACCCAGTTCAGAAGCGAGGTCACTAGCCCCATCCTATGGCAACACCTTTTGCTCGCTACTGACCCCTACTGGGGAAGTGGAGACAAGCGGCTGAGGGCTGGGAAGCAGCTGAAAGAAACTAGACCCAGACATGTCTACTGGGTTCTTAAATCCAACATCTGCTGTTGGAGGATGAGTCCTGCTTAAACCTTAGGCCACAGACGCAGAGGATCAAACCTTGGGAATTCCGTTTCCTTCAAGGGGCCCCAAAACCTTTCACACTGGACTTCTCTTTTGCTTAATTCCCCTTAATGTTTTGTCCTATGGGAAATGAGGAGCCTTTAAAGCCAGCTTGTCCAACCTACCACCCACGGGCCACCTGTGGCCCAGGATGCTTTGAATACTGCCCAACATAAAACATTATGAGGTTTTTTTTTTTTGCATTTTTTTTCTCATCAACTATCGTTCGTGTTAGTGTATTTTATGTGTGGCCCAAGATAACTTTTCTTCCAATGTGGCCCAGGGAAGCCAAAAATTGGACACCCCTGCTTGAAGGCCTTTAGGAGAATGAAATGAACATGTAGTTACATGCTAGTAGCAGAACAAAGGGAGGATTAGGAGCAAGGCTAGGGTCAGCAGGGGTGCTTGATTATTTCTTGATGTCCTACTAGGTGCTGTCTCCAGCAGAAAGACCAGTTAGGAGGCTGTGGCAATAACCCAACAGAAACATCTGGAGGGACTAACAGAGGGCAAGCGGATGGAGGGAAGAGGATGTCTGCGGGGAGGGGAATATTTGGGAAGGACCTCAACTGGCCTTGGTGATGGGTTGAATGGGGTAGGGCTATAGAGAAAGCAGAGTCTAGCACCACCTTCCTGTCTACACCCTTCTCTCCCCTGCAGGGTTGGTTTTTGCTAACATCCTTCCAGCAAAATGAGATTTTAAGCAGACAAACAGGTATGGAACATGAATTTTGGTTTGAATATGGTTTGAGATGGGGTCATTGTTGTGGCTGAGAAGGACTTTGGCATCAGTCTGTCCAAAGCCAGGCTTGGCCACCACCAGGATGTGAGACCTTACACAGATGCTTTGTCAGCTTCAGTTTCTTCACCTGTAAAGAGAGAATATGACACCTCCTTCATGGCTTTTAAAAATTTTTTGTTTTTTAGACTTAAATGATATAAGTTGTTTAGTGTATGCCTGTTTAGGAAATACAAGCTTTAAAAAAAAAAGATGGGCCGGGCGCGGTGGCTCAAGCCTGTAATCCCAGCACTTTGGGAGGCCGAGGCGGGCGGATCACGAGGTCAGGAGATCGAGACCATCCTGGTTAACACGGTGAAACCCCATCTCTACTAAAAATACAAAACAAAGTTAGCCGGGCGTGGTGGCGGGCACCTATAAGCTACTCGGAAGGCTGAGGCAGGAGAATGGCGTGAACCCGGGAGGCGGAGCTTACAGTGAGCCTAGATCGCGCCACTGCACTCCAGCCTGGGTGACAGAGCGAGACTCCGTCTAAAAAAAAAAAAAAAAAAAAGATGAGTAATAGGCAACTGAATGCTATAAACATACCTGCATTAATTGTTACTATGAGCCAGGCACTGCCTACGCACTGTACATAATCTCATGTAATCTTCTCAGCAGCTCCATAACGCAAGCACATGATGATCTCCAGTTTATAAGTGAGGAAACTGAAGCACAGAAAACTTAAGACACCTGACCAAATGCACAAAGCTAATAAGTGGCAGAGCCAGGACTCAAACCTAGATATGTCTGACTCCAAAACTGTGGATCTTAACAATCACACTGATGTCTTTACAGCAAATACAGGTCAAAGCACAGAAGAACAGTCTTGGCTAGAGCTACAAACTCAGGAGTTGTCAAGATTTGATAATACAGTACAACAAAAGTAACTTGGGGGGGGAAGATTTGCTCATAGTTGAAACCATAGTTATCGATTAAAAACTTCCAAGATATGTGTACAGTTGAGAAAGACAGAGGGAGGAAAAGCCAATATTTACAGTGCAGAGGAGAGAATCCCTAAGAGAAAACTGAGCAGGAGCAGGCAGAGATGGGAAGGGAATTAAGGGAGTGATATCAAGGGAAGAGAGCAGGCTCCAAGGAGATGGGTTGATCAGCAGGACCACAGTGAGAAGACAGCCCATGGCCTGAGTCCATTAATGGGTCCTTGGAGAACCCAGCAAGAGCAGAAATAGGGGCAGAGTTGAAGGGAGAGTTAGGAACAGACTGCAAATGAGACTTATATTGCAGGTAGCTTGTTGGTGAAGGGATAGGAAAAGGGTGATAGCTAGAGATGGATGCAGAGGAAGGGATAGGGGTCTGGATTTCTGGTGATTGCTTTGGAATGGAGAAAGCCTTCCTTCTAAGAAACAGGAGAGAAGATGTGTTCTGAGAATGCAGGAACGTGAAGGAGTTGATGGCCAATAGATTCTATTTTCTCCATGAAATTGTTAGTCAGCTGTGACAGGAGTGGGGTGGGAGCTGGGTAGGCAGTTTGAGAGCCCTGGTGAAGACATTTTTAAAGGCTAGTCAAGTGAAGCAGTGAGAGTGGAGCAGGAACAAAGGAATCGGTAACTGGTTGTGATCAATTAGTTGTAAACATCACTACATTCCAGCCAGCCCCTGGTGAAGATTTAAAACCACCATTGAGGTGAAGGGGGCTAATGTTGCCAGGGTGACCAGGACTGGGCAATAGGACTGCCAAATAGGGGTGCGCTGCAGTGGAGATTGGAGCCACACATTGATAATGGCCACTGATCACCTTGTTGGGTGCTTTTCCCAGCAGCCTCACCAGCAAAAGATAGGGTCCCCCATAATCCCAGTTTACGTAGCACAATCCCCATTTTAGCAGTGAAAGGCTGGAATCCCAGGAAGTCCCTCAGTCCCAGACAAACCTGGACAACGGTTTATTATCCTAGCTCAGGGTGGGAGCAGCAAAGGCAGAGTTGGATTGGTCCATGGCTGGGGATTTCATGGGAGAATGTGCTGGGGGGATGGGAGGACTGAGGCTTTGGAGGGAGCTGGCAAGAGAGGTGTGAAGGTGAACTGCTATGCTATAGGATTCTATAATGACATGAAAGACAGTAAGGAGAGCAAATATTCAATAGAACTGGAGAAACAGGAAAGGCCATGGAACTAGAGCTTCCAATGAGTTCACTAGACAATGGACTTAATGGGGAAAAAGGATTTCAAGAGACAGGAGAAAAGCAATGAGGATGATTTGGGCTGCAAGTAACAGAAAACCCTGACTCCAGCTAGCTTAAATGATACAGAAATGTATTATATCACATAATAGAATGGGTAGGTTTCAGGGTGGTTGATTCAGTGGCTCAACAATATAATCAGATAATCATGTTCTTTTCATCTCTCTGCTTGGCTACCTTAATTGGTGACTGTATCTTCAGTCTAGTGGCAAAACGGCCACCTCCAGATATGACAATGTCCAGAGTAAAAATAAAAATCATCTTGCCTGGTTAATGTCAAAGGGGGCGGGGGAAGAAAAGACCATCTCTTTCTTGAGTTCCTCTTAGGAACAAGGACATTTTTTTCAGGAGTCCCCTAGTGGACTTCCCATCAGCTGTCATGGGCTAGAAGTGAGTCATACTCATTCTAGCACCAGTCATTGGCAAGATAGACCAATCAGACCCACTCTGGAGCATGGGGTGGGACCGGCTTTTCTTTCTTTTTTTTTTTTTTTTTTTTTGAGACAGAGCCTCACTCTGTCATCCAGGCTGGAGTGCAGTGGCGTGATCTTGGCTCACTGCAGCCTCTGCCTCCCAGGTTCCAGCGATTCTCCTGCCTCAACCTCCCTGGTAGCTGGGATTACAGGCATGTGCGACTACACCTGGCTAATTTTTGTATTTTTAATAGAGACGGGGTTTCACCACATTGGCCAAGCTGGGCTCGAACTCCTGACCTCAGGCGATCCGGCCTCCTCGGCCTCCCAAAGCGCTAAGATTACAGGCATGAGCCACCGCAGGGTGGGGCCGGCTTTTCTTAGGGCACATGGCAGAATAGTGGCGGAGTAGATCTTGAACAACATTGGAGTTCTGTTAGAAAGGAGTCAGGAATTGTTGCTGAGTGTAAAGTAAACAGTGTTCATCACAGAGGCAACACTGAGCAACTGGGATATGAACACTATCATAAAAACTATTCAATTTTAGTTTTTTACCTGCTCAAATTGTTCATTTGTTCTCTGCTGCCTATGGGATACATTACATAATTATTAGTTCTAACCAATATTGAGGTAAACCTCTGTCATTTCTTCATAAAACTCCTCTGCTCTGGCCAAGCAGGTCAAGTCTAGAACACACCTTGTATTTTCAAACCTCCTTGACTTTCCCTGTTCTTGGAATGTCTCCCCATCTCCCCGCTGCCCCACCTTCTAATAGACAGCCAGATCCTACCCATCCATCAGGCGCTGACCTAAACCCAATTGCTTAGTCTATAACCACATTATATTAATGCCCCAGAGAACCTTCAAGACCTTCCAGCCCAGGATCAACTCTCTTCAGGGATCTCCCTGCGTAGTCGCAGCTCCTTGAGAGCGGATCCTGTTTTACACTTCTCAGGGGTCCTCTCCACTCCCAACACAATGACTGATGCACACAACGGATGCTCACTAAGTACTTGCTGACTGGCAGGTTAATCAATAAATGCTCACAGGCTGAGGAGTGAGTATAACCACCCCGCTTTTGAAGCTGCAGACTGACTCTCAGGAGAAAAAGTCCAGAGGAAGGATGGGAGGGAGGCTGGCTCTGAAACACAGAGGCACTGCTGGGCAACCCTGGGATGTCCAAGTAGGAAACAAGAGAGATGACAAAAAGCTGAAAGGCACATAAATGACCACCCTCAAACGGACAGGTTAAATGACGTACGATAACCCATTGACTGTCTTCTAAGATGCACATTTAGTATCATCTCTGCTGGGCGAGTGCTGTTGCTCCATCCCCATCATAGGCAATTGTTATCCCAACCTTTAAGGTAGGGATCCCTGGTGGGGAGGGAAATGAGCAAAGATCCTTGGAAGGTGCCCTCCCTGCAAAAGTCGCCCTTCTCTGTCCTGGGAGGAGTGGGAGGGGAGGGAGAGGAGAGGTTGTTTTTATTCTTAAAGGCAGCTCAGCCTCCAGAGGTCTGCCGTTCCCTAGATAATACTAGATTTACAAAGAGCCTGAAAGATCCCCGGGATTCGGGATCAACTCTGAGTTTCACAAATGTTTATTTTGAGGGATTAGCTGTCCTGGGCAGGCCTGTTTGTCTAATGGTTAATCAACCAGTCAGCAAACATTTATTGAGGGCCTGCTTACTGGGCACCAAAACAAGCATAGGAGAGAGTCCCCTCTTTTGAGGCATTCAGAAGGGTAATTGAGGCCCTGAAGTTAGCTAACACCTGCAACAACTAGCAAATGATATGACATCATAATGTGTGCCTCAGACTGCCCTGGTCTTCCCGGCACCACCCCCTCCAAATTCCACTCAGACTTCACCACCCTGGCCCCTGGGGTACAAGCGTGGTTCAGGCTAAGCCAGAGTCCCTCGCTGAGATGTTACCTCTAAAGCCATCAGCCAGGAGAGGAAAAGTGGCTTCCATTGGTTACAAGGTTGTAAGGGGAGAACTAGGAGTGCCCCAAGGCCATATTCTGGCCTTAGTGGGCAGCCAGCTTGAGAGAAAGAAAGAGAAAACCATGCTGAAGAAAGCCAGGCAGGGACAGATGGACAGATGGAGTTTAAGTCGCTGGCCTGCCAGGGCTCCCCAGGGCCAGCTCTAGTGTGGCACTTTCCTCAGAGCAGTTACATGAGACAATATAGTCCCTCCCTTTTCCTTTTAGCTAGGGTGGGTCCTGTCCCCACCTGTGTAGGCAGAGGAGCCCTGAGCAATGAGCACACTGCACTTATTCAGCGGCAGCTGAAGTGATTCAGGAGGGTGGCCTTGAAGGTTGTGGAGGAGAGAGGGCATCCAGGGCGAAGACGACGACGTGAAAGAAGGCTCTAGGGGCCGGGCATTGTGACTCACGCCTGTAATCCCAGCACTTTGGGAGGCTGAGGTGGGTGGATCACTTGAAGTCAGGAGTTCGTGAACAGCCTGGCCAACATGGTGAAACCCTGTCTCTACTAAAAATAGAAAAATTAGCCGGGTGTGGTGGGCGCCTGTAACCCCAGCACTTTGGGAGGCTGAGGTGGGTGGATCACTTGAAGTCCGGAGTTCGTGAACAGCCTGACCAACATGGTGAAACCCTGTCTCTACTAAAAACACAAAAATTAGCCGGGTGTGGTGGTGGGTGCCTGTAATCCCAGCTACTCAGGAGACTGAGGCAGGAGGATCGCTTGAACTGGGGAGGCAGAGGTTGCAGGGAGTTGAGATCGCGCCACTGCACTCCAGCCTGGGCAAAAAGAGCGAGACTCCATCTCAAAAAAAAAAAAAAAAAAAGAAAGAAAAGAAAAGAAGGGAAAGGGAGGAAAGGGAAAGGAAAAGGAAGCAGGCTCTAGGGACATGACAGCCCTGGAGGATGGGTCTGACGGTCAGGGGTGCATGTGGAGGCTGGGAGCAAGCTGGGCAGAGTGCCCTGGGTGAATCTGCTCTCCAGGGGTCCCTGGGAGCTTCAGCTTCTGCCTGACTTCTGGGTTTAGCAGGAGCCCACACTGACGGTCCCCGGACGCACACACAGGCCTCCAGCACACTTCCTTTCCATTTATTATATAAAGCAGAACTGGCACTGCACACTCAGACTATGCTATAGGTACCCAGGGATGCCATCCTGGAGCAGGCTTTAGTTAATGTTTACATTTTGTCCACATTCCCCTCCAACCCATTCTACTCTCCTCTTCTTCCCTCTAACCCTCGGCTTTTCTTATTCTTATTCTTCCCCATTTTTTTTTTTTTTTTTTTTTTTTTTTTTTAGAATCAACACCTCCCTCTGTCACCCAGGCTGGAAGTGCAATGGTGTGATCATAGCTCACTGCAACCTCAAACTCCTGGCCTCAAGCCATGCTCCTACCTCAGCTCCCAAGTAGCTTGGGATTACAGGTGTGAGCCACATCACTGTGCTCCCCATTGTTAATATGTTGAGACTCTTACTCTGGGAGGAGGAGTGGCAACTAAAGGACCCCAAATCTCTACTTCTTGGGACCTGTATTTGACACTCCAGCCCTCAGCTTCTGAATTTCACACCTGATAAAAGCAGGGGTTCTGGATGTTCTCACAGCAACCCCAATTTACACCCAAGAAGGGGCCTTCTGGGTGGCCACCTGGATCCTGGGTGCTTTTCCCTGGGCAGTGTTTATGCCAAAGGCCTGCTTGCAGCCTGGATCTGCTGCGCCCTGAGCCCGCCCTCCTCCCCTCCCCTCCCCGCCCCACCCCACCCCACCCCACCCCAACCCAGAAGAGCCTCTGCTCTTCCTGCCCTTCTCCTTCCTGCTGCGCCAAGGTGGAGCCCAGCTGCCTCCGCACCCAGCCCTCTGTGACTCAGTGGAAGCCAGTGGCCACTTCCCCCTCCCACCCACCCACACTCACATTCCAACGGCCAGCTCACTTGCTTCTTGGCACTCAAACTGCACCCACCAGGCCTCTGACTAAATAGTCATCTCTTTACGGGACAATTTATGACCAGGGCCAGCCCAGTATGGGAAGAGGTCACGTGTATCTTACCCTCTGAGCACACTCCTTTTGCTCCACAGCTAATGACTGACCTCTGTGGATCTTTCCTTCTGGCCCCTGGCTGACCTGGGGCATTTTATTAAGGAGAACTAGAGTCTTAGCCTTTAGTGTTGTACCTAACACAGTGCTGACTCAATGCATCTTTGAATAAAAGAGGTTTAAAAAAAAAATTACTGGTCAGGTGCTGTGGCTCATGCCTGTAATCCCAGCACTTTGGGAGGCTGAGGCGGGTGGATCACCTGAGCTCAGGAGTTCGAGACCAGCCTGGCCAACATGGAGAAACCCCATCTCTACTAAAAGTACAAAAAGATTAGCTGGGCGTGGTGGCAGGAGCCTGTAATCCCAGCTACTTGGGAGGCTGAGGCAGGAGAATTGCTTGAACCTGAGGAGCAGAGGTTGCAGTGAGCTGAGATCATGCCACTGCACTCTAGCCTGGGCAACAGAGCAGGTCTCCGTCTCCAAAAAAAAAAAAAAAAAAAAAAAAAAAAATTACAAATAAATAGAGAGTAATTCCCCAGGACCTGACAGATCCTACTATTTTGGTAAGGACTCAAGGACTCATTTAGGCCACACCTGGGAAGTTGGGTGGTTTAAAGTGGAGTTAGTGACACCTGGGTTGAAGCCCCAGTTCTGCCGCTCTAAGATCTCAAGCACATTTTATGACCCACCTAAGCCTCCATTCCTCACCTGTGTACTGGGGATGATATTGTGTATTTCATCAATTCTAGGATGTGCAGCTTTTTGCATCTTAATCTCTCTGAAATTGGGCTATGTCTTACAGTTGATATGGGGGTAGGAGATGGTGTATTCCCACTCCTAGATCGACTGTAGTTCCTCTATGAGTGCCCTGCCAGAGCAGCCCACACTCCACCTCCTGAGCCAGGGTGGCCATATGACTTGTCCTGGCCAATGGAGTGTGAAGCAAGCAACATCTATCACATCTGGGCTGCACTTTCAAAGGCAACTGTCGTTCAGCTCATGCTCTTTTTCATCCACCTCAGCAGCCAGCAAAGTTCCAGATGGAGGCTGTTTCGTGGGCCCAGTCCCACAGTAAAGAGGATGTAGAGCTGAGCTGCAGCCGGTGGGCATTGAACAGAAGCATAAACCTTTCTTCTTTAGCCCAATTGAGATTGGGGTTCTGTGTTTTGACAGCACAGTCTAGCATATCCTGACTGGTATTGCATGCTCCAGTTAATTGACAGATTCCTTTTTCTTTCTTAGTACATAGTGGTGTAACTCACAATTGTTGGTATTGTTGATTCAATGAAACACGGTAGTGCCTCTTACAGACTAATGTAGGTAAATCACTTAGCACAATGCCTGGCCCACAGTAAGTGTTCCATTCATGTTAGCCATTGTTCTATTTCTAGCCCTCTGCATGTAGCCAATGTTTAATACATGCTTGAAGGATGATACTGATGACACATGAGATCAGAACCCCCCTTAGATCCCTTGTGGCATGAGAAAGAGTATTGTAAAAGACAAAATTACAACAAATTTAGTTTAAAGATCTCAACCAGCTTTGTTGCAATTCTAAAATTGAGCAACACTTTGTTCCATAAAACAGAATAAGTGTCCAATGAACTGAGGAGAAGAGGCTGGCTTTACAGACAGAAAAGGCTGAAGAAAGCAAAAACAAAGAACAAAAAGCAGATTGATCATTTCAAAGTTACTTGCCTTGTAAGGCGGGACAGGGAGATGGAAGAGTAGAAAAATCACTGATCAGTGAACATTGTGTTACTTCGGGCTACCTTTTGCATGTAAGGATTAAGGCAGAGGAAACTTCATTATCGTGCCAATTGAAGATTGAAACTGGCCTGTTTGGAAAATTGGCTGTTACCTTATTTCTCAGAAGGTCAGATAACTTAGTTTTAGTTTGGTGAAATGGAATTTTGGCATGCGTGATTCTAATTTTTTTTTTTTTTTTTTTTTTGAGACGGAGTTTCGTTCTTGTTGCCCAGGTTGGAGTGCAACGGCGCATTCTCAGCTCACTGCAACCTCCGCTTCCTGGGTTCAAGTGATTCTCCTGCCTCAGCCTCCCAAGTAGCTGGGATTACAAGCATGCACCACCACGCCCGGCTTGTAGAGACGAGATTTCTCCATGTTGGTCAGGCTGGTCTGGAACTCTTGACCTCATGTGATCTGCCCGCCTCAGCCTCCCAAAGTGCTGGGATTACAGGTGTGAGCCACCGCGCCCAGCCAGCGTGACTCTATTTTTAGTCTTGTCTGTTGGGGCCTAGTGCAGGAGCTTAGTCCAAAACAATGGCCTCCTGCAATTTTTATTTAACAGTATAGATAAGTTCAAGTAAACAAAGTGGCATTGGCACTTGGTTTTGGAGGCTCTTTGAGGGTATAGGTGTTTCTGATGCCCTTTCTGAAAGCTTTTTCAGGGGCTACTCGTTTAGGTAGGTAACTAAGAATGCTGAGTTTTTATTCATATTAGTTAACAGTTTATTGCCTAGGATATGAGAAAGAGGAAGAAACAACTCAAGTGTGATGTGGCAAGTTTTTGGTGCAACAGAATAAAGAAACCGCAGTCTCTTAGAGCAAAATATAAGCATCTTGAATTTTTGCAGAATCAAGTATGGGCCACAGATCCTGCTCTGAAGATACCATACTTCCAGCTAATTCTTGACCTTCTGTGTTAAACCCCGTGCTCTGGAACAAATCTCTCCAGGAATTTTATAGCCAGCCCCTGCAGACCCAAAAGTAGGGAGAGTGTTCTACATGCTGGGCTGGGCTCAGGTGCTGTGAGGGCAGACTTGCCAGAGCCACTTCCCATCCCTTTGGCATCCTCTCCCCTGAACCTCATATTACCTGTCTGTCTCCTCCTTTACTTCCTCCACTTGGGAAGATGACAAAAGTAATTTATCCTAAAGTATTATTGGTGTATGCATTACTTAAAGGGGAACCTAGAAAATGAAAAAGGAAATCACAGGACTGTATGTTAGGTTATGTTAGGGATCTGTTACGTTTCTCATCTCTGCTGCCTGCGTCCACCTCAATCTTTTCTCTCAGCAGACAGCTCTCTTCACTCAGCTGTCAGCTTGCACATGGTCTCATAAAATGGCTGCCCTAAAATGGTGGCCCCCGCACCTCGTGACTATGTGACTTTCAAGTCCAGCACCAACTAGCTAGACTTTCTGTGGCCTCCAGTTCCTGAGAGGGAGGATCTGGCTTCATGTAGCCTACAGATGATTCCACTGGGGTTAGTTGACCATATCTGGCTCAGTCAGTCATGGTGCTGCTACTATTGGGCCAGTTAGTTTCTCTTAAAGACCAGGATGGTTGGTGTATTATGCAGGATTTGTTGAGCTACATGTGGCAGAATATTCAAAACAATAGCAGCTTAAAAATACAAATTTCTGGCCGGGTGTGGTGGCTCATGCCTGTAATCCCAGCAGTTTGGGAGGCTGAGGTGGGTGGATCACCTGAGGTCAGGAGTTTGAGACAAGCCTGGCCAACATGGTGAAACTCCATTTCTACTAAAAATACAAAAATACAAAAATCAGCCAGGTGTGGTGGCAGGCCCCTGTAATCGCAGCTACTCGGGAGGCTGAGGCCAGAGAATTGCTTGAACCCAGGAGACAGAGGTTGCAGTGTGCTGAGACTCTGCCACTGCACTCCAGCCTGGGTGACAAGAGTGAAACTCCATCTCTCTCTCTCTCTAACATATAAACATATATGTAACATATAAACATATATGTAACATATAAACATATATGATATTTAACATATAAACATATATTTAACATATAAACCTATATTATATCTAATATATAAACCTATATTATATCTAATATATAAACCTATATTATATCTAATATATAAACCTATATTATATCTAATATATAAACCTATATTATATCTAATATATAAACCTATATTATATCTAATATATAAACCTATATTATATCTAATATATAAACCTATATTATATCTAATATATAAACCTATATTATATCTAATATATAAACCTATATTATATCTAATATATAAACCTATATTATATCTAATATATAAACCTATATTATATCTAATATATAAACCTATATTATATCTAATATATAAACCTATATTATATCTAATATATAAACCTATATTATATCTAATATATAAACCTATATTATATCTAATATATAAACCTATATTATATCTAATATATAAACCTATATTATATCTAATATATAAACCTATATTATATCTAATATATAAACCTATATTATATCTAATATATAAACCTATATTATATATAATATATAAACCTATATTATATATAATATATAAACCTATATTATATATAATATATAAACCTATATTATATATAATATATAAACCTATATTATATATAATATATAAACCTATATTATATATAATATATAAACCTATATTATATATAATATATAAACCTATATTATATATAATATATAAACCTATATTATATATAATATATAAACCTATATTATATATAATATATAAACCTATATTATATTATATATAATACATAAACACATATTATACATAAACACATATTATACATAGACACATATTATACATAAACATATATTATATACAAACATATATTATATACAAACATATATAATATATAAACATATATTATATATAAACATATATTATATATAAACATATATTATATATAAACATATATTATGTATAATATATAAACATATTATATATAACATATATTATATAATATATAAACATATTATATTATATATAATATATAAATATATATAATATATAAACATATATAATATATAAACATATATAATATATAAACGTATATTATATATAATATATAAACGTATATTATATATAATATATAAACATATATAATATATAATATATAAACATATATAATATATAATATATAAACATATATTATATATAAACATATATAATATATAAACATATATAATATATAAACATATATAATATATAAACATATATTATATATAAACATGTATTATATATAAACATGTATAATATATAAACATGTATTATATATAAACATATAATATATAAACGTATTATATATAAACATATATAATATATAAACATGTATTATATATAAACATATATAATATATAAACAGTATTATATATAAACATATATAATATATAAACATGTATTATATATAAACATATATTATATATAAACATATATAATATATAAACATATATTATATATAAACATATAATATATAAACATGTATTATATATAAACATATAATATATAAACATGTATTATATATAAACATATATAATATATAAACATGTATTATATATAAACATATATAATATATAAACATGTATTATATATAAACATATATAATATATAAACGTATTATATATAAACATATATAATATATAAACATGTATTATATATAAACATATATAATATATAAACATGTATTATATAAACATATATTATATATAAATAATTAACATATATTATATATAAACTTACATATTTTATTAAGTATAATATATAAATATATATAATATAACTTACATATTATATTTTATATATATATAAATATAAATTTTTTTCTTTCTCATATAAGAGGCGAGCAGTCCAGGACTGGTACAGTGGCCCCTTGATCACTATCTGGGTATGCAGCTTCTATCCTCAAGGTCACCTCATGATCCAAGATGGCTCCTGAAGCTCCAGTGGTTACATCACATGGAGTTGCAGGCTGGAAGGAGGAAGGAAAGACAAAAGCTCCTCCACTCCCTGCTGTCATCTCCCATGAAGCCCCCAGAACACTTGCACTTATCTCATTACTAGAACCTAGTCACATAGGTTGTGCACACTTAGCTCTAAGAAAGTCTGAGAAATGAAGGGTTTTTTTTTAGCAAGACACATCGTCACCCAGAATATAATCAGGGTCCTTCCACCAAAACAAAGAATCGAGAATGGGTATTGAGGGATGCTCAGAGTCTAAGCCAGAGTTGGGAGGAAATAATGGACACTTCCAGTTATGTTTTAATGCTTTCTTTTTCTATAAGAAGGCCATGTCACTTTGGAAATTTAAAACATAAGTAAAAGAACCATTTTGGAAAAAATAAGAGAAATTCTGGAAAAGAGAGATCAGCACTTACCCTATAGGAATAATTTCTGAAAGTGGAATTTCAGGCATCAGAGAGATGGTGTTTTAGAAGAGGGAGCAGAAACCCTGCCAGAGCCCTCAAGTCAATGCACACGAACACATGGGGCTAGGGCACACTGCCTATGGGGTAACCCTACTCCACAAAGAGCAGTTAAAATAAAAAAAAAAGCCTATTCAGGTTGAGAGAGTTCTGTAGGTGTGGATGTTCATCCTTTCCTACGCTTGAAGCCAAATATATGTTTTAATACATGCTAGTTTTGGCCAGGTGCAGTGGTAGATTACATGCCCGTAATCTCAGCACTTTGGGAGGCCGAGGCAGGAGGATTGCTTGAGCTCAGGAATTCAAGACCAGCCTGGGCAAAATACGGAGACCTCATCTCTACAAAAAAATTTAAAAATTAGCCGGGTATGGTGGCACACACCTGTAGTCCCAGTTACTTGGGAGGCTGAGGTGGGAGGATCATTTGGGCCCAGGAGGTCGAGGCTGCAGTGAGCCATGATTGCACCACTGCACTCCAGCTTGGGTAACAGAGTGTGACCCTGTCTTAAAAAAAAAAAACCCAAACAAAAACATACAAACAAACAAACAAAAAAACGCATGCTAATCTCCATGTCTGTTTACCCTTTTCTTCTCCACTTCACAATGTCACAGAGAGGAAACATGAAGTTTGCCATCCACTCAAATGCAGTTCTCTCTTTCTCCTCACCACAATCACTCCCTATGCAACTACCTGAGAACTCTTTCAAAAATGCAAGGCAAGCGTATTCCTCCACTGTTTAAACCCTTCTCAGATTCCCTGACCAAGGCAGGCAAACTCCCTCCTCATGGGGCCCCTTCCCTAATTTCCAGTCCTGCTTTCTGTCAGCTCCTCTGTGTCTTCCTCCTCCCCAGACAGAGCCTCCAAGAAGCTTCTGCTCTCTGGGATGCCCTTCCCTCCATTGTCTATGTAGCCAACTCCTACTTTCCCTTCAATGGCCCACTCAAAGCCACCTCCTCTGTGAACCCTTCCTTGATTGCCTACAGGCATGGGCCTTTTTTTTTCTTTCTTTTGTGTTCCTGTGACACTTCATGACCATCTCTGCCAGCAGGTCTGTCTTTTCCATTAGAGCATAAACTCTTCCAGAGTAGAAACTAGGCTTTAGTTTTGTCTGTGCCTCAATGCCAAGCACAGAGCCTGGGATGAACTAGGTACCCAGTGTAAGGCAGTTATAAGGCAACAGAGCATAGTGGTTAAGAGCATAAACTCTGGTGCTACCCCACCTGACTTCGAGGTCAGGCTCTGCCACCTACTTAACAGCTATATGCCTCAGTTTCCCCACTTGTAAAATGGGGATAAAGATACTTCCTACCCCATAAGTTTCTGTTGAAGACTCAATGAAGGAATATATGCAAAGGGTTCGTCACTCATTACATGAAAGCCATCATCTTTATTACTTCTGAATACAATGCTAGTGCAGCAGAAGGGGCACCTGGAACCCCGCCCCTCACCAGCTCAAGGGCTTTGGTCAGACAAGATGACCTCTCTGACAGATATAGGTTGATATTATTCTAAAATATGTTGTGCATTTCATCTTCCTGGAGAAACTCAGGGAAGTTACAAAATACCATCTCTTTGCTTGAAGGATCTTGCATAATTCCTTGGCCCTAGTCCATTTGTAGGGAGCACATTTAGTAACCCTAACAGAGTGTTGGAAAAGGCTTGCCTGGAAAGGGTTAACCACAGAGTTTAGAAGGAGTTGGGCTCTGGGGAAAGAGAGATTTCTAGGGATGGTGGAAGATGAGGCCTTCCTGCCCTCTGGGACCCTGGGAGGCGTCACCATGGTGATGCAGAGTGTAGGTCCGCTTTGCATGTATTTGGGGCTTTTTGTTTCTTCAGTTCTGGTGAGGGTCAGTTGAACTAGATTATGGAGAAATGAGGTACAGAGAAAGGGAAATGCTTTCTCCAGCCAGGGTAGTATGGGAAGTTATTGGAAAAGCAAGGACTAGAACTTATTAGTTAACTTATTAATTAACCAATATTTATAGAGCCCACTCTATGCCAGGCCCAATTCTAGGTATGGAGGACTTGGCAGAGAGCATGGCAGACAGTGTCTCTGGTCTAATGAGCACAGCAGGCAGGAACCAAGGAAGCAAATAAATATGTGCCATATTTCACTGATCCTCAGATGTCCCTCCCTTTTTTCACATTTTAAAATCTCTGAAATCAAGGTGGATGCATCTTACAATCAGTGATATGTCTTGAGAGCATTTTCTTCTCTCATAGTGATATGTAAAATAAAGCTATACCTTACAACTGATGGCATCTGAGATTTAATAAGATATAGTCATACAATTCAAGTGATGGCATTCTCACCTTAACACTGATTTATTTTCCATCCAAGCAACTTAAAGTAGAAACCCCTGCCTGAAATGGACAACTTCTCTGACTGATCTATTTCTAGGACTTCTTTAGAAATTCATGGTTCTCTCAGTTATATTTCTGTGAATCCACTTTTTTTTGGAGCCAACAAGGACCCTGCCTGTATCAGTAAGGAATTTATTTGGCTACAAAAAGGAGAAAACCAGAACCACAATGATTGACACTGATTTCCATGACCCTGGGGCTGTCACAGCTGCTCATCAGGCATCCAGGCTGCTTCTTTCATTTTACTCTACCATCCTCAGCGCAGGTCTTTAGTCCTCATGGTCACAAGATGGCTGCTGTACTTCCTGGTCTCACATCCATGTTCCAGGCAGGAGGAGGGAGGAAGGACAAAAGGCATGGCAGTCCCCCAACTCCTTTTTTAAAAATCAGGAAAACAAGCTTTGCCAGAAGCGTCACTAGGCTGAACTTGACTATTTCTCACAGTCCGTGTGGTGTCACACGCTCACCTCTAGCTAAAAGATGCCTGTGGAAAAGAGGGTTGTGTGAGTGAAGATGAGAAGCCAACAGTGTCTGCTCTGCTGAAGAAATAGAACAATGGAGTTCTCATGAGTGCATTGCGTGTGTGATGGCATTTGTAGTGCAATCAGAGGGAGGAGGGGATGTCATTCCTATTGTTGACAGGAAATCACTACACAGATTTGCCTCACCTGAAAATGTGACAGAAGCCAGTCAGCAACGTCGTGACAGAGCCTGGACTTCTTCGTGCTTGTCTCCACATATCCAGCCACCTTGAGGAAGAGGATGATCCCACAGGCGCCGGCCATGTTACTAGCCACTTTCTACCTTCCAAATAAGACGGGAAAGAACATTCCAGACCAGGGGAGCCCACCCCCAACTCTTGGAGGAGAGCTTCAATTTTTCCCAGAGACTCTGAAATGACTCCATCAAGGAGTTGAGTAGCTCACAAGGGACCAAAGCTGCTATGCCGGAAGATGGAGACAGTCTCAACCAGATGCTCATGCCCTGAGGGCAGGACGCAAGCCCTGGGCTGAGGCCCAGTGAGGATCTCACATTAAGGGGAGGGAGGAGGAGGGCTGGGTCAGGGGAGGGACCCTTTGAGGGGTTGGCTGTTGGGGGAGCAAGCGCATTAACAAAGGTATTGGTCTTTGACAATCTTCTTTACCTGTCTGATGGTCTTCTTTTCCCATCTATCTTTTCATTGTAGGCTTGTCAACTAACACATTAATATAATTCCTTTTGGAAATGGCTGAAAAACTATAAACACAGAACTTATTGGTAGCTACAGTGGTAGATTATAAAAATGGCCACAATCCTTCACTGCGTCTATATGTTTACCACTAAGCTAAATGACTCCGTGCCTCTCTTCCATCAAGAGGAACAGACTACCTCTCTGCTCCTTCGACTGGGGCTGCCCTAGGGACTCACTGTGGCCAGTAGAATGCAGCGGACCTTGTTTGTATGGTTCTGAAGCTCTTGCCTACTTCTCTCTCTGGAAACTTGTGTGAACAAGCCCGAGCTAGACTGCTGGAGAATGAGAAACACAGAGAAGCTGCCCCAGCTGAGGCTGTCCTAGTCCAGCCAGGCCCCAGCCCACCAGGCAGCTGGCCTCTGAGTATGGGCAAGCTGGCAGAAATATGCTGGACTGCAGAATCGTAAGCTAAAGGATGGTTGTTTTGAGCCACTAAGTTTAGGGAAGATTTGTTAAACAGGAAGAGCTAACTGATAGACTTACTATGTGCTGGACACTGGCTAGGAACTTATGTAATCGTCATTTCTTTTAGCTATATTTGTACCTGTCAGTGTGCAGAGTGTGTGTTCAGGGGAGAAATAGCTTGGTCTGCTTCTGCTTGTGCTCCCATTCTGGCTGAATTTCTGTGTACTCAATTGCTCTAAAGAGCTTTCAGGCTCCAACAAAAGGACCAGAATATTCTGTGATAATCCCTGAACATTCCTCAGTCTCTAGTCCCTTAAAAGTGTGTGGGATTAGGGAGATGGTGCTCTACTTGGAATCCATCCAACTTTTCAGCCTGCAGAGATTCAATCTGGGGAGTTATCTTGCTGTTTTTAAGCATATGTGGGTTCCTAGATATCAGGAACCAAGGGATGATCCTTTAGTGCCACTCACCAGGCAGTCCTAGCACACTAAGGGAGGGAAGGTAAGACACGAGATGCTTTCTCTGTAGTATGAAATGGGGGAGTCTGTGGAAGGTGGTTGCTTAAAGCCCTGGGCAGAATGACAGTCACCAAAGCAGTGACCATGATAAGTGCCAACCTAGGGCAACCTCACGCCAAGGAAGAAGGTGTGACCTTAGGCTGGTGGCACTACGTACCTGGATAGCTGCACTCCAGTGTGGAGAGCCTTAAACTGGATTTTACTGTGAGCTGCAGACACAGTTTGCCATAACCCTTGGTGTAACAGACACTTAAAGTCAAGGTGCCTGCCAAAAGATAATAACTTTAAATGTAAAATTACAAATCATTAAGGGTAACATGATACAAATAGCAATAGAAGCATTGGCAGTATTTTACTTTGATTTTATTTTTGCTTGTCTTTCACTGCCAGCCTTGTCTAAAGTTGCTGCTGAGGGCACCTCATTCACGCACCATTTACCCTTCAGCTATGGCACTGACATTGTCCCCTCAAGGAGCATGAGAGTGAAGGCCAAGGACACCTCCCACACAAACTATGGTTATTTCTCAGAAATGCAGATTTAACTTTTTCAACATGGGTTTCTTCATTTACCCTTTGGGAAGTGCATGGAAATGTTCAATTTCCTTTGGGAACTGAAGTCAATATTAGCCGTTAATCCAAAAAGCATCCTTCATGAAACACTTAAGGAAGGTTTGTAAGAAACCAGTTGACTGAATTTGTTTACTACCTATGGGCTTTGGCTAGAGGAGGGAAGACTAGTCAACACTCGGGCCTTAAAAAATCTGGACCCAAGTGTCATGTCCTTCCTTCCCAAGGGATGTAGGAAAATTGGAAAGTGGTCTTTTCTCAACTACTTCCCTTTATAGCTGTTGAGAGGTAGATGGTGCTGAATATCCATTTTGCTGCTGCAAAATCAAAAAAGAAAGCCGCAAACAACAAAAAATATAGTGTTTTTTTTTTTTTTTTTGAGACAGAGTTTCGCTCTGGTCACCCAGGCTGGAGTGCAATGGTGCGATCTCTGCTCACTGCAACCTCCGCTTCCTGGGTTCAAGTGATTCTCCTGCCTCAGCCTCCCGAGTAGCTGGGACTACAGGCACCTGTCACCACGCCTGGCTATTTTGGTATTTTTAGTAGGCACAGGGTTTCACCATATTGGCCAGGCTGGTCTCGAACTCCTGACCTCAAGTGATCTGCGCACCTTGCCCTCCCTATATGCTGGGATTACAAGCTTGAGCCACTGCGGCTGGCTGAAAAAATACAGAAGTGTTAAAATACTCTTGACATGTTTTATATCAAACTTCTTACAGGGAAGGAGCTCAGATCGGTTAACCATTCCATCACTGAGAGAATCCCCTACCCAAAGACAGTTAATGTCTCCAAGGGTGATGATGGATTCCAGAGTCTTCAGGTGGAAGACTTGGGGCTACGTGGGTCTCACTTCATCTTCCCTTTTTTTAGCTCCCCTGTGGCTACCTATTTGCAAGGAGCTCTGTGCTCCTAATGACAAGGAAAACCCAGAGGCTTAAAATAGAGCTCATTTCCCAGAATCTCAGGTACTCAGAGGAGAGAGGGGTGGGGACTTCTTGGACACAAGCTCACATTAGCTGATGAAACACAGCTGCATGTGCCCCACACCACAAGGAAGGAAACTTGTTTTGCTGGGACATACTGCAGAGGTTTTTGCCTCATTTTCATGGGAAGGGCTGAAGTTTCCACCCTCTGGCAACATAGGCCAGACCCAAATGAACCTGTGGCTGAGACCAGCTTTTTCTAATGTAAGTGCTCAGTTGGCCAGGCATGGTGGCTCATACCTGTAATCCCAGCACTTTGGGAGGCTGAGGTGGGTGGATCACCTGAGGTCAGGAATTTGAGACCAGACTGGCCAACATCGTGAAACCCTTTCTCTACTAAAAATACAAAAATTAGCATGGTGGCAGGTGCCTGTAATTCCAGCTACTCAGGAGGCAGAGACAGGAGAATTGCTTGAACCTGGGAGGTGGAGGTTGCAGTGAGCCAAGATAGTGCCACTGCACTGCAGCCTGGGCAACACAGCAAGACTCCATCTCAAAAAAAAAAAAAAAAGAAAAGAAAAAGAAAAGAAAGTGCTCAGTCAATTCGCAGCTATGAGAACTGTGTTAGATCTATAGCCCCGTGACTCTCATTTTGATGTGTGTTACCTGAGCACTTGAGGTCATCTGTGAGCAAAGTTTGCCAGCCCAGGCATCTCCTCCCGAGACTGCTGGCTTCTGAAGCACACTTCACTTGGTGTGAAACTTCTCATTTTGAAGGAAGCTGTATAATGTGGCCCGATGATCCTTAGTCCATCATGTTATACGCAACCCAGGAGCAAGGTGGTCCTAGCTATTAACACTAGGTGTGTGTTCACAGCCAGGCTTAGCAGTGCACACCTGTAATCCCAGCTACTTGGGAAGCTGAAGTGGGAGGATCACTGGAGCCCATGAGTTTGAGTCCTGGGTAACATAGTGAGACTCTCTCTCTAAAAAATCCCAGTACCCATGCCCCTCCCCTCCCTCCCACCCCCCACTGCCAACACACACAATCCCCACTGTTTGCAGCATAGCACAGGACATCTCCTTCCTTAGCTTCTTTGCTTGGGGATGCTGACCCAAGAAAATAATAACAGCAAGCATTATGGATTAGTTCTTTATTGCTGTGCAATAAATCACCCCAAAATGAAGCTACTTAATAATAAAACACTTACTACCTCATGCAGTTTCTGTGGGTCAGAAATTCAGGAGTAACTTAGTTTGACAGTTCTGGTTCAGGGTCTCTTATGAGGTTGCAGACATCTGAAAGTTTGACTGGGGCTGCAAAATTTGCTTCCAAGAAGCTCCTCACATGACTGGCAAGTTGGTGCTGGCTATTGGCAGGAGGCCTCAGCTTCTAGACTATGTGAAGGTATTACTTTAAAAATTTAAAATTTATATTACACTCATAGGTATGCACTAGAGGGATCTAAAATTCCCCCTACCTTTGTAATGTTGTCTGTTCTCCTGAATGTCCCCACCTGCTTCCTCTGGGTACCTATCTCCACTGAGACACATGTCCATGCTCCCCAGGGTCAAGTGCGTCGGTTTCTAGTGCCTGCAACCCTATGTCCTTGCCCATCTCTTCTTCCCCCATTGCTCAGGACCTGGCCCAGCATGACACACACAAAAGGCACTCAACATGAAGAGAATTGAATAGAACCAGTCTCCACCATAGTGCGTTCCACAGAGAGGATGTAACCCTGACCTTGAAGAGAACTGTGCTCAGTTAGAGTGAGCAAAAACATGGATTTCAGTTGTCCTGGTTTGATCTCCCCAAAATGAACTAATAACATCAGGGATGTGGAGAGTGATAGGCAGTGGGGATGAAGAAATAGGAGCAGAAACCCCAACCATTTCTTTTCTAAGCTGGGTCAGGGCCTTCACTGCACCTGGAAGGCCCTGACCCAGCTTAGAAAAGGGGGAGCCTCCCCCAGGCAGAGCAGACATAGCTGAAGATGGCTGACTGCCCTCAAATACAGCCCTGAGTTCTGACCTGCAGCTCACCAGAATGGAGAAATCCCTGGCAGGGCTGTGAGAGGCACAGAATGAAACAAAACCTTTCACTTAAAAACGACAATGTGCTCTTTTCCACCCAGCTACTCCCCAGAGGTTCATCTCTGCATAGGCAAGAAGGGAGGAGGAAGAAAAAGAGGAAGGAGAGGGGCATTTCCTCCCACAGACTGGGTTGCCAAATAACTGCTCTAAGATGCCTCTTCTCCCTGGGTCTTCTGGACAATACGGCCCTGCTACTTGTTCAGAAAACACCACCTTCTCATATGCCACTCACTCCTACTAGAGAAAGTGCTTCCTCCCTGCTCTGCTTCCCGTATCTTGAGGCTTCACATTCTCTCTGGGCAGAGCACTTTCTTCACTGCTCCCCACTTTGGCCATGCTGCTTCCTCTTTGTTTTGTTTTGTTTTGTTTTGTTTTGTTTTGTTTCTCTTGCTCTGTCACCTGGGCTGGAATGCAATGATGTGATCATGGCTTACTGCAGCCTCGACCTCCCAGGCTCAAGCAATCCTCCTGCCTCAGCCACCTGAGTAGTCAGGACTACAAGTGCACACCACCATGCCTAGCTATTTTTTATTTTTGGTAGAGACAGGGTCTCACTATGTTGCCCTGGCTGGTGTTGAATTCCTAGGCTTGGGCAATGCTCCTGCCTCGGCCTCCCAAAGTGTTAGGATTACAGATGAGAGCCACCATGCCTGGCTCGTTCCTCTTTGGAGGCCTGAGTAAGTCAGGACTCCTTTGTTTGCCCAGAACAGAACCACGCTGCGCTCTAGCTCACACTAGAAAAGGAAGGTATGGACACAGAGTTACCAAATGATCCAGGAATTCCACATCCAGGTCTATACCCAAAAAAATTGAAAACAGGTATTCAAATTCTTGTACATGAATGTTGATAGTGGCATTATTCGTAATAGCCAAAAGTAGAAACAACCCAAATGCTCATCAGCTAATGAATAGGTAAACAAAAGGTGGTGTATCTATGCAGTGGAATAGTATTCAGCCCCAAGAAATAATGGTGTACTTAAACATTCTACAACGTTAACGAAGCCTGAAAACATGCTAAGTGAAAGAATCCAGACACAAAATGTCACATATTGTATGATTCCATCTATATGAAACTTTCAGACTTGGTAAAGCCATCTTCCAGAAGTACAGCCATAGAGACAGAAAGCCAACTAGTGGTTGCCAGGAGTTGATGGGAGAGGGAAAGAGAAAGTGATTGCTTAATGAGTATGGTATTTCCTTTTGTGATGATGAAAAGATCTTCAACTGGATAGAGGTGCTGGTTGCACAGACTTGTGAATGTAAGTGCCACTGAACTGCACACTTTAAAATGGTTAATGATTAATTTTGTGTTATGTGAATAAAAAGAAAAAAATCCAACTGGGTGCGGTGGCTCACGCCTGTAATCCTAGCATTTTGGGAGGCCCAGGAGGGCAGATCACTTGAGGTCAGGAGTTCAAGACTAGCTTGACCAACAAGGTGAAACCCCGTCTCTACTAAAATAAAAAAATTAGCTGGGTGTGGTGGCAGGTGCCTGTAATCCCAGATATTCGGGAGGCTGAGGCAGGAGAATTACTTGAACCCAGGAGGTGGAGGTTGCAGTGAGCCAAGATTGCGCCACTGCACTCCAGCCTTGGTGACAGAGTGATACTCCATCTCAAAAAAAAAAAAAAAAAGAAAGAAAAAAGAAAAAAGAAAGAAAAAAATCCAATGCTTTTTTTTTTTGCTTTTTTTTTTTTTTTTTGAGACAAGGTCTCACTATATTGCCCAGGCTGGGCTCAAGTAATTCTCCCACCTCAGCCACTCTCTCCCCAAAACTCCACTTCCCACCCCCAGTCACAGAAACTGCTGACATGCACCCCAATGCCTGGCTCTTTTTTCTTTTTCAATACATAAGAAATAAAATCGAATGAAAATTTGGCAGAGAGAAAGAAGTATACGGGCTCTCATGTAACTGCAAAGTCCAGTATGAATCCTGCTGACCTCAGACACGGCTGTATCCTGAGGTTTAGCAACGTTGTGAGGGTTTTGTCTCCATCCCAGCAGCCCTTGTGTGTGGGAGGAGAGGGACACTGCCAGTTCTGGTGTCACATGAGGCTGAGTAAAGAAGAGAGGAAGCTGCTTCCTGGAATGGGTCATGTGAACATGCAGATATAGACACATCCTTGGTCCAATCACCAAGGACTCCAGGGTATGGAGTCTTCTGACTGATCTGGCTCAAGCTATGTGGTCACCCCCACGGTTAGCCCACGCTGGAGGTAAGAGGCAAAGTGTGAGGTCAACACCACCCAAACCTTATGGACTGAATGGTCTCTGGAATAAGGAAAGGTGATTGCCAGGCAGAGGAAAGAATGCTGGGTAGCAAAATGAATCCTCCATAGGGCCTTCGCTGGCCTTTCTTGCCCTCCATCCAGGAAGAGCCTCCCTTCTTTCCCTACCATGTGCAAAGACTCCACTCTATCCCTAAGCATCTCTGCCTACTTGGACCTCCCTGGGCAGCACAACTACACTCAGGAGCAGAAACCCAACCCTGGAGGTCATTGTGTTAATTTTGCTTTCCAGAGAGCAACTTGGCACCGCACTGAATTCTGATGTTCTTATTATCCTTTAACTCTGCATGGATGCTTTTAGGAATATGTTCTAAAGAAAAATTCAGCAAGATGCAAAGATGTACGCACATAAGGATGACCTTAGGTAACCGTTTATCAACTTGGAAACAACATAAGTGGGCATCAACAGGGGAGGGGTTGGCCAGGTGCAGTGGCTCACACCTATAATCCCAAAACTTTGGAAGGCTGAAATGGGAGGATTGTTTGAGCTAGGAGTTTGAGGTCAGACTGGACAACATAGTGAAACACCATCTCTACAAAATTTTTTAAAAAGCCAGATGTGGCCGGCCATGGTGGCTCATGCCTGTAATCCCAGCACTTTGCAAGGCCGAGGCAGATGGATCACCTGAGATCAGGAGTTCGAGACCAGCCTGGCCAACATGGTGAAACACTCTCTACTAAAAATACAAAAATTAGCTGGACATGGTGGCATGCACCTGTAATCCCAGCTATTCTGGAGGCTGAGGCAGGAGGCTTGAACCTGAAAGATGGAGGTTGCAGTAAGCTGAGATCACGCCATTGCACTCCAGCCTGGGTGACACAGTGAGACTCCATCTCAAAAAAAAAAAAGAAAAAAAAAAGCAAGATATGGTGGTGTGCACCTGTAGTCACAGCTATTTAGGAGGCTGAGGTGGGAGGACTGTTTGAGTCCAGGAGTTTGAGGCTACACCACTGCACCCTAGCCTAGGAAACAGAGTGAGACTCTATTTAAAACAAACAACAATGACAAAAATTGGTAAGTGGGGGTTAAATAAATTATGATGAAGACAAATGAAGGCCAACCATGCAGCTGTTTCAAAGGATAATTCATTTCTGCATTTATTGACCATGAGATTTAATTGTTTTTTTTTTTTTTAAAAAAGATCATGTAAGTACCAAATATATCCTCATTAGTATAGTGGTGAATTAAAAATTTTTTTGAAAGGCCGGGGAGTGGCTCACGCCTGTAATCCCAGCACTTTGGGAGGCCAAAGTGGGTGGATCACACGAGGTCAGGAGTTCGAGACCAGCTTGACCAACATGGTGAAACCCTGTCTCTACTAAAAATAGAAAAATTAGCTGGGCATGGTGGCATGGGCCTGTAGTCCCAGCTACTTGAGAGGCTGAGGCAGGAGAATCACTTGAACCCAGGAGGCGGAGGTTGCAGTGAGCTCAGATCGAGCCACTGTACTCCAGCCTGGGCAACAGAGCGAGACTCTGTGTCAAAAATAAATTAATTAATTTAAAATTAAAATTTTAAAATGTTTTATAAGTAAAAGTAAATATAGTATGACCCCATCTTTTAAAAACATAATTCTTGTAAATCAGAGGGGAGACCATAGGGTTCAATCTCTCTATAGACTTAATGCACAGTTTAGTGCTCAAAATTAATACAGAATAAATTCCATTATTTGATCACATATTTGGAAGAACATTAAAAGACTCTGGGTCATAGTCGTGTTAGCTCATCTCAGAAGCCCCTTCCTGCACACCTGATTATCTAGAGAGCCTCAAATGTGCTAATCTCTGAAAACTCTGTTGAATTCCCTTCCATAAGGCTTTTCCCTGTCTGGACGTCTTCCTTAGCCCATTCCATTCCTTCATCGTGCAGATCAGCTTAGCTCCTCTCAGCAAGTAATAATTGTTCCTCTCCCTAGAAGAGAGAAGTGAAGGAAACCAAATAGACAAATTCAAGATTTTCTTCAGTAGACAGGGGCAGGAAGAACGCTAAGAGCATGACCATGTTAACAATTTTAGCTCACATTAAAACATATGTCTGTATGCACAGAAAATAGTATGGGAAAAATATACAAAAATCAGGGCTATCACTGGTGGTGTGGTGACAGGTGATTTTTGTTCCCTTCTTTATTTTTTTTGTCTGAATTTCTTTTTATAGAGCATGTTCTACTTTTATATTCAGAGTTTTTTTTTAAGTCATCATACTTCAGCATATTTCTTTTTCTTCTTTCTTTTCTCAAGATCTAGCAAAGGATAAAGAGAATTCAGTTGCAAAATCCAATCCTCAACACAGGATGATTTATCTTTTTTTCTTTAATTTTAGAACTTTAAAAAAGTAACCCCCTTCCACACATACCAGCATGAATAGAAGACTATTCCTTTGTAGGTTTATGAATTCACTCGTAACATGCAACTGTGCAAATTCATTTAAAATTAAGTAGCCTGAGCACGTGGTTAAGGACTGCGTTTGCTCCAGGGGCCAAGGTCAGTCCCTCCACAGTAGGAACAGCTTTTCTGCAAACAGTTTCCCTGCAAACTCCCCTTCCTCACAGGGAAGCTGGCCCAGGCACCATGCAGCCTGGCCACTGAGGTGTTGGTGACCCCACGCTGCCACACTGGCATTTCCATAACCCCCTTGTGTGAGCCTCCAATGGCCGGAGGGGCCTTGGCTGTGGGTGTGAAGACAGTGGGGGCCCCTGCTCTGCAGACCTGCGGTGCGAAAACTCTGGGGTCTGAGCAGGGTAAAAATCACTCTGCTGCCTGCTTTCCTCTTCCTGCTGGGTTCCTCCCAAGCTGCTCTCCCATCTCCCCTGGGACCTCTCTGGCCAGCTCAGCTTTTGTGTTTGAGCCAGGCGAGAAGAAGCACTTGGCCCGACTCCTTGCTTGTCAGAAGTCCAGCATTACCAGGGGTCTTGCCTGGTTTCAAGTATTTCCCGGTGCCTTTCCTTGCTCTGTAGTCAAGTTTCTAGCCAGGATTTCTTGGCTCTGGGAAAGATTGAATGCCTGTCTGAGCCTTCTGGGCCTGTGTTTCATTTGCAGCTGCCTGGCCCTACACTGGGTGACAGTCTCAGCCCTCCCCAGGGCAGCCCGTCCCCTCCTGCTTGGCCAGCAGAGGAGGCCCTTTGTGTCGCTGTCTTGGTGTTGGAGTAGAAGTGAGGCTTCTAATTTTCGTCCCCAGCCCCGTGTCCTGGGTTTACTTCGGCTCCAGCCCAGCGTCAGGGGCGGCACTCCCTTCTGAGAGCAAGCAATTCCTGCCTGTCTGTGAGACCAAGCAGACAAGAATGCCAACCGCCAGCAGCCCCAGCCCCTAACTGTTTCTAAGTCAGACTAGGACCTGTTCAGAACCTGGCACTTTCCTGCTAGAAATTTCCAGCTGCTCTGATCTTTCCTGTAGGGCTTGGCAAGGCCAAAAAGGTCTGGAACCAAAAGAATTCATAAGAACATCAGGCCTGGGCCGGTGGGCGCCTCTCCCTCTGTCTGCTCAGGGACTCCCCAGTCACTTCCTGCTGTTGGATTCATCCAGGGTGAGGACCTGGGGGTGCTGCCAGGCCCTGAAGTCCAAGCTCAGGGAAGCGAGAGCAGTTTACCTCTGTGACATTGTTGGTGTGAGCCAAGGCTGCGGGTTCCAGGAGCCAACTTGGGATTCTGTTCAGGACATGACACAGAAGTGAAGAACTCAGGGAACTTCATATGTCCCCATCACCATAGGTGACCTGTGCCCTGCCATCATGGGGGGTGACGGGAGGCTATGAATGTTAACATAATGCAGACTGACAAAGACATCCTCTTTTGTCTTCCTTCCTCTTTGAGACTAGAATGTATTTTCTGAGCTCTCCTTTGCTTTTCTTTTGGGTACCATGACCCAAGGTACAGTATAAATACATCAGTATTTGTAGGCTGTAGAAGGTCACTCAAGAATGTGCATTTGTAACCATCTGGGGAGAAAATAGGCTTTGTCAGTGAGTGTTTCCTCTGGTACACTTATTACACTCTAGCGAGTATCATGTACGGGAGATGAAACAGGCAGCTGAAAGGTGTCCCGCCTGTGCACCTTCCTGCTGGCCCAGCGTCTATTTCCAGCCTCCTCTCCCAGGGTTGCTGAAACCCGGAGCTGATTTCTACACTGGAAGTTAGGAGCTGCAGGAAACGCCTCGTGCCGTGCCAGGGACGTGGAGGAAAGCCAAGTGCCCTTGATAGGCTCCTCCTCTGGAGCTAGGGAGTTCCCTGGATGGTGGCAGGAGGAGCTGCGGTTCTGCAGCTGCTGCGGGCGGGGCAGCTGCTGGCGGCACTGTGTCTTGGGTTTGACCTTGACCCCTGGGCAACACAGGGAGACTTTCACACCCTTCACCCTTGCATCACTCCACTCAGAGGTGCGCAGGGCCCAGCCCCAGCTACAGATGAGGAGACTGAGGCTCGGAGGCTCTCGGACCGCCCAAGGTCTCTGGGCAGATCAAACGGTGGAGAGAGGCCAGAGCCAAGTGTCTTGGCTCCCGGGCTGGGAGAGGCCCCGGCGTGGCCCTCTGGAGGCCGCCGTCTGCGACTGCCCGGGCGCCCTGGGGCGGCAGCCTGGCCTCCTGGGCTCGAGGCAGGGGGCAGAGGTGTCCCGGCGGGGCCGGGGCCGGGACACGAAGAGGGCGGCGAGCAGGGGCTGGGAACTGGAGCCGGTTTGTGCTCGCGCGCCTGCAGGCCCTTTGCCTCGGGCGCCCCCGCTCCAGCCCAGCGGGGGCGGCGCCAAGAGGGGCCCACGGCCCAGACGGAGGCTCGGGCTGCGTCCATTGGCGGCCGCAGCCCCGGGGCGGGAGGGGGAGCGGCCCGGCGTCGGGTTACCGGGGACCAGCACGGCAGCTGGCCCCGGGAGGCAGCCGCGGGGTGAGGGTGCATTCTTGGATTCCTGGCCGCGAAGGGAAACCAGACCGCAGTTGTATCCAACGCAATCAACAAGCATGATGTGTCAAGTGCTGTATTGCACTTGAGCGGGTGTAAAATGGTAGAGCTGGGGTTCCTGCCCAAACGTTCGTCTAATTGAGGAAATAAGAAATCCACAGAGAAGAAGAACGCTGGAGATACCGGGAAGGAGATAATAAACCCCGAGAACCACGACCAACCGAATTTAGAGGGGTTCCTGGAAAGGGAAGTCTGTTTTTCCCCAAAGTCTTCCGGAAAGCTTCCACAACAGGGCGAGGTGAGGGTATCCGACCTGCCACCTCCCTCCAGGGCCTGCCACCTGCCCCAGCCGCCCCCACTCACCACAGCACACATGCCCGACCCCACACTGCTGAGCACCCGGCAGCCAACCCTGCCTCCACCCTGCCTGCGCTCCCCAGTCTTACCCCAGGCCTCTACTCTCAAGCTCCTCCAAAACTAGGACCCTCACTTTCTTCTTCCAGAAGCCCACCTGCCCCCAGGACGCTGCTGCCCTATAGCCCTCTCCAGTAGAGGCTCTTTTCTCCCTCCAGCTATGCAGCTCAGGGCCTGAAGATGTACTCCGCATTGATCACTGAAGTTTCTAAACGGTTTCTCCTTCCTCTTTCAAAAGCCCGGCCTCTTAGCACAGCGAAACTACTAGATGTGATACTATAATGGTGGATAAATGTCATAATACATTTGTTCAAACCTACAGAATGTACAACAGCAAAAGTAATGTAAAGTAAGAATAAAGCATTCACATCAATGTAAACTGTGGACTCGGGGTGATAATGTGTCACTTAGGTTCATCAATTGTAACAAATGCTGGTGGGGAATGTTGACAGTGGGGGACACTGCTCCCAGGAGGGTGGATATATAGAACTCTGGATTTTCCACTCAATTTTGCTGTGAATCTGAAACTACTCTAAAAAGTATTAAAAATTAAAAATATTTAATTAAAAAAGCCACCGATCACCCATCCTAGTTAATGTCATCTGTCGCCCTCCTAGTCACTTCCCCCAACCCTTGATTATTTTAGTATCAGGCTCTATCTCCTTTCATATCATCATTTTTGGTGACTTCAGCATCTATGCTGATGACCCACCCAACACTCCGATCTCTAAGACTGTTAATATCCTTAGCCCTAGCAGAATATTCCTCCTGCCCTGCCTCAGCCTCCTGGTCATATGCTAGATCTTGGAACCATGAATGTCTACACCATCTCTAAACTCTCAGATCCAGAGATCCCTTCACCTATCAGTCCTCCAGGTCACTTACTTTAGTTCTTGGACTCAGCAATTTTCCCATCTCAGACCTCTATTCCATGACTCTCCTGTTTTCTCATGACATCTCTCCCCTCAGGCCTTCGTTCTCAGCCAGCTGAGAACTGAAACTCCATGCTCCAGCACACAAAATCTCCCTGGCAAACACTCCTACCTTCCTTGCTCTGGTCTCTCTCCATTGTATTCACTAGGCGAAAACCCAGCTGTGGTTAAATCAAACTGTTTACTTCACACCTGCACCTGAGCAATTGAACACCACTAAAGAAAATCGGCCAGCTACTCTGGATGGACTCAATTCAAATTTCTGGCCATAAATTTCAAACAGGCATTTGAACTGTTGGACAATCCTACTACGGTTACTTAGAAAATTCCTTTTCCCTCTCCGCAGTGCAATAATTTCACACTTTCTCCTCTCTCTGCATATTCTCAACTCCCCTTCCTCTTTCATTCTCACTGTAACCTCAGACTATGCTTCATAGAGAAAGTAGGTACGATCTGTTGCTGCATCTTCCTACCTCCCTCCAAAGCCACCAGAATGCCTATAGCTCTGCATTCTCTCCACCCACCACCCATGGCCGAGCCCTCCATTAGTGCCCTGGGCCCCATCCGCTTTTGCCAGCACAATTATCCCCTTTCTGTTGTGTTCATCAGTTTCTTCCTTCCTACCAGAGCCTTTCCATGGAAGTTAAATGGGACTTAAAAAGCTCTAAAGCCTTAGCCTCATATCCCCTTCTTGCTATTATACCATTTTTCTGCCCCTCTTTAGAGTGACTGTTCCTGAAAGAGTTGTCTACACACTGACATCTCCACCTCCACACTTCTCATTCTCACTTCCACCCACTCCAACTGGGCTTTTAGCCCTAGTTGTCTGTTTTAATAGCTCTTATCAAGGATGCCAATGACTGACATGTTAAGGTCGCATTGGTGGCCAGTTCACCGTCCTCTATTCATCTGGCCTGTCAGTGGCACTGAATGCGTTTGACCACTCTCTCTGTGGAAGACTGAATTATGGGTCCTATTTCTTGTCCTGCCTCACTCTATCCCTATCCCCTTCAATCCGACTCTGCAGTATAGATGTAGACTATACTGTACTTTCTTGCCCCTTGACTTTGGGCATGGGTGCATGACCCCTTTTGGCCAATGGAATGTAGGAGGAGGTGACATGGTGCCAGTTCCAAATCTAGGTCTTTAGAGGCATTTTATGTTTCCACCTGCTTTTTTGTGCCTATTATCACCATGGGAGAAAAAATGTGCCCTAGCTGGCCTGCAGGTACAAAAAGAGTGAGGGACACGTATGCAGAGCAGGCTCAGCCCAACGGTGGCTTACAGCTGCCCAGCCAACGTCAGCCTCATCTAGCCAACCTCCAGCTGACTCACAGCTTTGTGAGTCAAATAAATATTTACTGTTATGCCATTGAGATTTTTGTGGTTGTTTGTTACCTAGCAATAGCAGACTGATACATCCTCTTTCTCAAAATACTTCCTTTACTGAGTTCCTTGTAATCACCATCTTCTGGTTTTCCTCCAGTTTCATGGGCTGTCTTCCTCAGTCTGCTCTGCTGGGTTTTCCCCTACCAGATCTCTAAAGGTTGGAGTGGCATCAGTCTCAGCCATCTGCTACCTTCTTTCTTGACTCTCTCCCTAAGTGGAATTATTCTGGCCTACTGCTTTGAAGACTACCTACATGCTGGTTCTCAAATTTAAATCTGAACTCCAGACTCAAAGCTGTCTACACATATTTACCTGATGTCTGATAGGTCTTGGCATGGCCCAAA
Source organism: Gorilla gorilla gorilla (assembly GCF_029281585.2). Lineage (NCBI taxonomy): Eukaryota > Metazoa > Chordata > Mammalia > Primates > Hominidae > Gorilla > Gorilla gorilla. The sequence continues at coordinate 74,909,224 of NC_073236.2, read as the reverse complement.
CACAATTATGGATCCACCTCCTACCCCCAGCATAGGACTACCCAGTTAGTCCTGGGTCAGATCATCAGTAAGCCTTATCTATTCCCACCTCCAAAACTGACCCAGAAACCAGTATCACATCTCACCATCTCCATAGCCACAACTGTGGTTTTTAAAATCTCCTCCTGCCAGGACTTTTGCAATAGTATCTTAACTGTTTTCTTCACTCCTCACCTTCTAACCCTCCAAAGGCTTCCCACTGCAACAAAATAAAACCCACACTTCTTACCTTGATCCATGAGGACTCAGCTACCTATGTTCCCAAGGCCCCTCTATTCTTCTTGCTCACATTGCTCCAACCATGTTGGCGTTCACGGTGTGTCTTAAGCATAAGGAGCACATTTCTGCTTCAGGGCTTTTGTTTTTACTTGCCTTTCTGCTTGCAGCACTCTTCCCCAGATCACCACATGGCTGCCTCCTTCCCACCCAGAAGGTCTCGAATGCCACCTCCTCAAAGAGACCTTCCCTGGCTAAATAAAACAGCACCCATCAACCTACCACACACACGGATGCACCCACATGCACACACACACACCCCTCTACCACAATACTCTAGTTTAGCTTCCTTTTTTTGTTATTTTTAATTTTCTTTTGCAGAGGCAAAAGAAGACACTTGCTGCCCAGGCTGGTTTTGAGCTCCTGGCCTCAAGTGATCCTCTTGCCTTGGCCTCCCAAAGTCCTGGGATTATAGGCGTGAGCCATGAGTCTACTCTGTTTCTCCCATTAAAATATAAAATCCTTAAGAACAGGTATTTGTCTCAGTCTCTGATGTATTACCAGGGCCTAGAACATGTCTTGTACATAGTGGACTTTCAATAAATGCTTGTTGATTGACTGACTGATGCTAGAACTGAATAGAGAAGGGATACAATTGGCTAGATTGTGAACATGGGAATGAATGTCCCAGGAAGGCAACTGCAGAAAGGCTGGAGAATTCAAGATACAGTATATCCAAGGGGTTATGAGGGGCCAGGCTGGCTACAGGAGAGAATTCATGGGGAATGAGGGAAGAAACTTCTGCATGGTGGAAAGACTTAAATGCCATCACTCCCAGTCATTGGAGATCGTGGGTGCCCCTGAGGGTTACAGATCAAGGACATGATATGTTGAAAGCACAGGTTTTAGGATGATTAGTAGGGTTGAAAGGTATGCATTTCTGAGTGTCCTTAACTATGTGTCTTCCTGTGGGATCCCAGAATTTTAGAAGACAAAGACATCTAGAAGAATCTGAGAGCCCAGGGGAGCCAGAGAGATTGGTCCCCTTGGATTCCAGATGCAAGAAAAAGCCATTACCCAACCTTTTAGGGACCGATACTGAGTTCCCGGTTCAGGAAGGTCTCCCTGTGTAATTAAGGATTTGCCAAGCGCACAGCCGGCATTCATACACACGTGTTAACGAGCTGGTGCCCCAGTGTCCCTGGGCTCCCTTATACCCTCCCCCGACACACACACACACACACACACACACACACACACACACACACACACACACAGTTGCTTTCATGTACCCAGTAGCTGAACACAAGCTTCCCCATACCCCCATCCCACGGATGCATCTCTAACCCAGCTACTTGCCTTCCCAGCCCCCTCCACCCAATTCTATTGTCAGGGCTGAACAAAAGGCCCAAGGCATCCTGGGTTAAAGGATTTTTAACTCTGCCAATCCCAGGAGGCTCCAACATGAAGCAGCTTCCTGCTGGAGAAATGTGACTGAGACATCTCCCCAGGCGACAGGGGAATTTTTTTTTTTTTTAATCTGGTCTGAAAAACAGAACCTAGCCGCCAATCAGACACTCCTCCCCTCAGGACCCCACCCCGGAGACCTCCCAGCAGTCAAATGGGCCTTGAGGTCTCTTTCCTGATGACTTCTATTTGCAGGCGTCAGGCTTGTTGGTTCCCACGTCCCCCCGACCCCCATCAGACCTGACTCTGGCTCTCCTCTCCTCCCGCACCTCCCCCACCCCGCCCTGTGCCCGGTGGCTGCCCCCGGCGCACGGACAGTGCCCCCTCCGCCTCTCTGCTCCCCGGGAGTGCCGGCAGTGCCCGGGCAAGGCCAGAAGCCCAGGCTAGGCCCCCTCCGTGGGGCGCGCCAGGTTCTGTGCCGCGTCGTCCTTCCCCTCCTTGGGCACCGGCTCTGAACCTGCCCGGCCAGAAACCGAACCCGTTTTCAGGAGGAGCGCCTGCGGGCGTGCTGGCTCCACGCGCGGCTCTCGGGGCGGCCGGGTTGGGGCGTGTGCGTTTCCAGGCGCCTCTGTCCCCAGCGGGAGGAGCGGCTGCGGAGGGGGCCTGCTGGCGGCTCACCCCAGGCCCGGAGGGTTCAGGAACTAAAACTGCATCTGGTGTCAAAACCCCTTTTTGCCCACCCTGGCACTGACGTTAAGCATACATCTTTTTTCCCTGAAGTTTTTTTTCCGTAGAAGAGATACTGGGTAAATTAGAAACATGTTTGAGAAAGGAGTGAGCGGCGAACGCTGGCATCTAAACAACACAAAAGTGCCCACGCCAGGCCACACGCCCAGGCGGCCGCGGCCTCGGCGGCGGCGCAGCGCCCCCTGGCGGCCGCGCGGGGCCCCTACCGAGCCGCCCCGGGCCGTGTCCCCTCACCTCCCACGCTCCTGAGCCGGGAGCAGCCGGGAGGGCCAGGGAGACCCCTGCTCCCCCAAGTCAGAGCAACAGTGGGACACTTTGGGAGGAAGGGAATGAAAGGAGTCCAACGCCAAGGTCCTGGGGGATGCTTTCTGTGGTTTCGTGGCTGGCGCCGAAGTCAAGAACCTAGGGAAGGAGCCAACATAAAAGAAAACCCTTGTTCCATTTTCAATGAATGCCTGAAATTCTACCAATCCAGCATCATCCCTTCACCTGCAGGCTCTGATTCCTTTTAAAATGCAAATGCCTCAAGGAAGGGGAACCCTTAAAACAAGGGCAGATGGCAGGCTACATCAAGAAATCACCAACGTCACCAAAAAGACATGATTACACCATGATGTGTACATACTATATGGTAATGGCGTTTAATAAGCAGCGTTTAATCTTTTTTTTATTCCTGTTGTTGGTTGTCCAGGCATCCTTTTGTACTCTGACAAGCAGTGTTTCTTCAGGATGCCCCGCCCGCAGTGGCCAGACCCTCTAGTTCAGTTGCTCCAAGTTTTCTTACCCTTTGCATCCTAAACCTTTCTCCAATCATTCTACTTCCCATTCTCACAATCCTGCTTGATTGGAAGTTCACAGCATCTTATCGCTAGTCCCAATCATTGCAGTAGCCCAGTGGGAGTATCTGGATCCCTTCCATAGCACACAGGGTCCTGGGGAAGTTCAAGAGAGTCTCTCAAGTCGTTTCTGTACAATACGCAACACCACTGAATCTGTCAAGAGGCGGCTGCCTTGTGCTGGTGGTGGGGTGGGGGGACTGTCTTCCCAAAGTCAGCAGAGAACCCCTGCTTTCGGCTTCCCATCATCTATCTGGAATTTCTCTCCTCTTGCCACTCCTCCATCTGGCAGAAGCCAGAAGTAGGGGTGCTGGGTTTCTGAAGGACCCAGGCAGGGTCTTTCCCGCTTCTCCCCTTTGTCCTCTGAATCCGTCTTTTTCCTGTTCATAGGGTTTCTACTTAGCCATACTGTCCGGTGGGAATGCCTCCAACTCCAGAGCTTCCTCTTCTTTCAAGTGTCTCCTGCTGTATCAGTTATCTGTTGCTACAAAACGAGCCACCCAGTGGCTTACACTCAGTAGCTTAAAACAATAAACATTTATTTGCTCATGACTCTGTGGGTCGGCTGGGCGGTTCTTCTGGCTTGGCTCTGCTGGGCTCACTGTGTTTGTGGTGAGCTGGCAGGTCACCGGATGGTTTAAGATGGCCTCCCTCACACATCTGGTGGTTGGCAGGCTGTCAGCTGGGGTGAAAGGGTGACCCGGCCACGTGTCTCTCATCTAGCAGGCTAGCCTAGCCCAGGCTTCTTCCAATGGCAGTAGGCTTCCAAGGATGGGAAGAGCAAAAGCTACAAGACTTCTTGAGCCCCAGGCTTGGAACGGACGCACCTTCCCTTCCACCGCATTCTCTTCGTCAAAGTAAGTGACAAGGTGGGCCAAACACAAGGGGTGGGCAAATGGACTTCACTCGAAATGGAAAGAGCTGCAAAGTACTGCAGCCATGTGTGCAGTCTACCACACTTGCTGTCTTCTTTCTTGGGGCACGTTATCAATGAAGCAAAATGCACTTAAAAATATGACATCCTTCAGACACACCAAACACAGGCAGTCTAGCACAGTGCTTAAGTGCACAAGCTCAGTAGTCAAAGTGCCTGGGTTCAAATCCTGGCTCCGCATTTACCAGCATCTGACCCCATAAAAATTATCTTACCTCTCTGTGCCTCAGTTGCCTACTCTGTAAAACTGGGAGTAGCTGTAAATATTAGATAAATTATATCATGCTTAGGCAGTGCCTGGCACATAGTAAGCGGCCAATAAATGTCAGCTATTGTGCCCAGGAGGTGATGGCTGGCTGCCCACCAGGAGTGCTGCAGCCTCAGCACCATCTTCCACAGTAGTCCCAAAGCCCCACTCACCACTGCTGACACCAGCAGCCTCACACTGCCAGCTCTCCGGGCAGGGGCAGGGCCCCTTTGAGGTGCCAGCGAAATGGTCCTGTCAGTTTTTACCAGTTCCTTCATCAAGGCTTGCCTATCACTTGAGCCCAGGAGTTTGACACCAGGCTGGGCAACACGGTGGAACCCGGTCTCTACAAAAAATGCAAAAAAATTAGCTGGGCATTGTGGCATGCCCCTATAGTCCCAGCTACTGGGGAGGCTGAGGTGGGAAGATCACTTGTGCCTGGGAGGTTGAGGCTGCAGTGAGTGGTGATTGCACTACTGCACTCCAGCCTGGGCGACAGAGCAAGACCCTGTCTCAAAAAAAGAAAGCATGCCTGTCTAGAGCTGGGATGGGTCAGCTGTCACAAAAAGAGCTCTGAAGTCACACAGACCCCAGGATTGCTTCTGGCTCTTCTTCCTGAGGGATTTAGACAATCGAATTAATTCTCAGAGTTTCAGTTTCCTTGTCTGTAAAATGGGTGTGACAGCAGTATCTGGCACAGAGCCGATAAAGTGTAACGTGAAGAATTAAAGAGCCTGGGCCTGAAAGCTGAGGGCTCTCAAAGGACTCTTGTGGTATCTGAAGCTGCCCCTCCTACAGGGGAAACTGCTGTGGATGAATCCTTACTCCCCACAATGGCCTGCATCACTCATACAGCCCTCCGCCCCTGGTCCGGCAAGATGGGCCAACATCCTAGGGAACAAGCTAAGCTCTCTCTGCAGCTGCTAGTTTGATAATTGTTACCCCCACTACACTTCTGGGCCCTGTACCTTTGTTTTATTTTCAACCTAGTACCTCTAATAGTTAGCCCAGGGCTTGACATGGTAGATACCCAATAAATGTTGATTAAAGAGAGACTGAATAAATGAATGAGGACTTCATTCTGATAGTTTCCCTTTTCCTTGGGTTAGACCAGCTTCTTCTGGATGGTCTCCAAACCAAGAAAACCCACGGAAAAGAGGGAAGGAGGAAGGGAAGCTGCACCTGAGGACTGAGAGTGGGGCCGTGCTCTTCAGCCTTGCTGACACTGCAGCCCTGGGGAGCCAGGGCCACCCCCAGAGATTCGGCTGTAATTAGCATGGGAGCTGGGAGATAGCCCTGATGGGTGTGCTTCATCATTTTCACCGGGTCTCTCCCTGAATCAAGTCTTCCAAAACTGACATCAGAGAACCCCAGATTCTGCTGATGGTCCCCATGCAGTTCAGACCACAGATAATGGAGCTGAGCAGGGATTTAAAGAAACAGACAAACCCAACTTCATCCTGAGTGAGTGTGTGAGAGAGTGTGTGTGTGTGCATAGACAAAAGTGAAAAAAGAAAACACACACACATCATGATTTGATGCTTAACACAATTCATGAAATGAGTTACCACTCACCCCCTTCGTACGTGGGTCCTGCAGGGCACACGTGATGGTGAAAGCTGAGGCAGCAGCAGAGGGTGAGGGCTGCGGGCTGCATGCGGATCTCAGGGGCTGTTTCCCAGGGAGCCAGGGCTCTAGGAGTCCTGCTAGGAAACTCTGTGAGCCGCTCAGGCTGGTGGCCATCCAAACCAATGGCTGGAGGTGGACGGTGGAGGTGGAGAGCAAAGAGCGGCTCCTTGTGGGAAGATGAGACTAAAATATCCTCTATGAAATCAGGGGGAGAAGGTGGGGCAGGGCTCTGTGTAAGGAAATCTGAGTGAGCTCCTAAGTCCACTTTTTTTTTTTCCTGGTGCACATTTAGCTGAGCTCTTTTGAAAGATGGATGTGTATCTGTCTACAAGCACATACCCCCAAGACCAAATCAGAAGGATGGTAGAAAAGTGGGGAGAAGGCAAGTGGGTGAATGCGGGCCACAGTGGCATGACCAGCGCTCAGGCTGGGGCCCAGGCGGGATTTGAGAATAAAGGGATCTTCTTGGAGTACACAGTCCTGGGACTGGGGAAGAAGGCTGTCACCTTCATCAGAGGGGACTTGGAACTCCTGGATTTAAATTTTGACTCCCAGGAGGGCATCTGGTTGCTCAGGGGATAAAGGAGGGAAGGCTAAGATTATGCTGATTCTGAGTTGGGCCCTAAAGTCACTTTATAACACATGGAATGCAACACAGAGTAACACACTGGACTGTGACACACACATGGCAACACATGCAGTGTGACACAGGGACCATGACACACCACAGACTATGACACACGCACCGCAACACAGGAACTGTGGCACACCATGGACTGTGACACACACACCACAACACAGGGATTGTGACATACCACGGACTGTGACACATACATCATGACATAGGGACTGTGACACACCACGACACAGGGACTGTGACACACCATGGACTGTGACACACACACACGGCGACACGTGGAGTGTAACTCTTTGGTAAATTTTTTTGATACAAGGTCTCCCTCTGTCACCCAGGCTGGAGTGCAGTGGTACAATCATGGCTCACTGCAGCCTCCTTCTCCCAGTGTCAAGCGATTCTCCTACCTCAGTCTCCCAAGTAGCTGGGACTATAGACATGCACCACCACGCTGGGTGAATTTTTAAGTTTTTTATAGAGATGGGCATCTTGCCGTGTTGCTCAGGCTGCTCTCGAACTCGTGAGCTCAAGCAATCCTCCCACCTCGGCCTCCCAAAGTGCTGGGATTACAGGTGTGAGCCTCCGCGCTCAGCCAAGTGTCACTCATGGGCAACACAAGGACTGTGGCACCCAGACTGTGACAGATGGAGTGTGACACACAGACTACAGTAACCCTGGAGGCAGACTGTGATCCTAGTCCCCTTACAGTAGAATTAACTGGGCTATTGGTTAAAAACTTGTTCCTGAGGCTATCCCAGATCTACCCAATCTAGATATTGGGCCTCTAAGGATTGGGCCTGAGAAATTCACATTTTACTTTATTTTTTAGAAATGGGGGTCTTGCTATGTTGACAAGGCTATACTTGAACTCTTGTGCTCAAGCATTCCTCCTATTTCAGCCTCCCAAGTAACTGGGACTACAGGTATGCACACCATACAGGCTGGAATTCAAAATTTTAAATATATGCTCCAGGTGATTTCAAGGCCCTAAGGATGGAGGGCCTTTGTTGAGTTTGTAGACAGGGTTAGAGAAGGCCAGTGGCTCCCAAGCCTGGTGGTACCAGAATTGCTGGAAACATTAAAAACCAGGCTACCCTCCTGGTTGATCTGAGGTGGGACCAGGAATCAGTATACTTAGGAAGTTCCTCAGGTGATTACAATAATCCCTTTGGTTTGGTACCCTGGGAGGAAAACAACTGGGAAGAAATTTGCATGATCTGTTACTCAATGCTCCCACATTGCCTTCAGATGGGACATTCTGCACAGCCCTCCCAACCCCACTAGGGCAGGCCTAGAGGTACAGAGATGTTGGGGCCATTGTTCTGAAAAAAATAATTTTTTTTTTTTTGAGATGGGCTCTTGCTCTGTCACCCAGGCTGGAGTGCAGTGGCGTGATCACGGCTTACTGCAGCCTTGAACTCTTGGGCTCAAGTGGTCCTCCCACCTCAGCCTCCCGAGTAGCAGGGACTATACATGCATGCCACCATACTAGTTTAATTGTTTTTCATTTTTTCGGTAAGAGATGGGGTTTCACTATGTTGCCCAGGCTGGTCTCGAACTTCTGGGCTCAAGTGATCCTCCCTTGAACTCCTGGGCTCAAGCGATCCTCCCTCGTTGACCTCCCAAAGTGCTGGGATTACAGGCGTGAGCCACCGTGCCCAGCCTGTCTTGAAATACTTTTGGATTGATAAGAACCCTATGGTTTCAAAGTCAGCAGAGTACCTGAATCAGAAAAACAAGATTCTCCTCCCAGCAAGTCAACCTTTTCCTATGCCTCTGGCCATTCCTCTATCAGCTGCAGTTTAGGACAGCAAGCAGTGACAAGTTAACTGCAATAGAGCCCTACTGCTCACAGACTGGGAATAGACATGAAGTACGTGTGTGTCTACACCAGCGGAGGCCCTGCTTTCTAGCATCCCTGGCTGTGGACATCACATCTTTGCCTATGGGTGAACTTCAGGTAAACTGGTGCTCAGCCCTCAGCCCTCACCAAAGGCAACCTTCCTTTTACAAAAAGCAATTCGATCCTCATCCCAAAATAACACTATATGGCATTGAGACTCTACTTAATATCAAAATGGGCAGGGGGTCTGCAGGGTCAAAACTACTTTCATATGAGATGTTATTTGCCCATTTCGCCCTGTTCTCTCTTGAGTGTACAAAGCTGCGTGCTTTGGGGAAACTCAGTCTGATATCACAGCAGACTGAATGCAAAAGCAGATATGAGACTCCATCTGTCTTTTTATTAAGCTAGACACTTTTTAAAATTGCAGAAATATAAAAGAGGGCCAAACTTCTTTTTGTTTTGGAAAATATAGGTATTTTTCTAAATGAGAAATGTTATGTTAACATGTAGCAGGTTGATTATTGTAATAAATAAATAAATTTTTTAAATTCTCCATTTTGTTTTTTTGGTTGTTTTTCTTGAGACGGAGTCTCGCTCTGTCGCCCAGGCTGGAGTGCAATGGCCCAGTCCTGACTCACTGCAACCTCCGCCTCCCAGGTTCAAGCGATTCTCTTGCCTCAGCCTCCCCAATAGCTGGGACTACAGGCACGTGCCACCACACCCGACTAATTGTTGTATTTTTAGTAGAGATGGGGTTTTGCCATGTTGGCCAGGCTGGACTCTAACTCCTGACCTCAGGTGATCCACCCACCTTGGCCTCCCAAAGTGCTGGGATGATAGGCATGAACCACCACACCCGGCCGTTGGTTTCTATTTTATTTTACACTTTTTAAACTTTTCTTTTTTTTTTTTTTTTTTTTGAGACAGGGGTCTGTGCTGTGTTACCCAGGCTGACCTCGAACTCCCGGGCTCAAGCATCCTCCTGTCTCAGGCTCCCAAGTAGCTGAGATTGTAGGCATGGGCCACCGTGACTGCTTCAGTTTATTTTATTTTATTTTATTTATTTATTTTTGAGACGGAGTCTTGCTCTGTTGCCCAGGCTGGAGTGCAGTGGCCCGATCCCGGCTCACTGCAACCTCCGCCTCCCAAGTTCAAGTGATTCTTCTGCCTCAGCCACGCAAGTAGCTGGGACTACAGGCATGTGACACTACAGCTGGCTAATTTTTATATTTTTAGTAGAGACGGGTTTTCACCATATTGGCCAGGTTGGTCTCAAACTCCTGATCTGCCCGCCTCGGCCTCCCAAAGTGCTGGGATTACAGGCTTGAGCCACCGCGCCTGGCCAGTTTTCTTTTGAGAGACAGAGAGTCTCGCTCTGTCACCCAGGCTGGAGTGCAGTGGCGCGATTTTGGCTCTGTGCAACCTCTGCCTCCCAGATTCAAGCCATTTTCCTGCCTCAGCCTCCCAAGTAGTAGCTGGGACCACAGGGCGGCTAATTTTTAAAATTTTTAGTAGAGATGGGGTTTCCCATGTTGGCCAGGCCGGTTCAGTTTTAATCTAAAAACTGGTAACTATTGAGAGGTACAACCCACATAAACAAACTAAAAGCTCTTCGAGGTCCTCAGTAACGTTTAAGAGTATAAAGGTGCCCCGAGACCAAGAAGTCTGAGCAGGGCTGCCTCATTTCCCCTCCTCCCAGAGTGAGAACGTATCCATTTGACTCTTCAAAGAGCAAACCTCAGAACGAGGCTTATGGGCAGTTGGGAAAGCAATGCGACTAAAACACAATAACTGCCCTTAAGGAACTGCTGGTTATGTAGGAGCTAGCGACAGGTCAGCAGCCGCCCATAACATACCTGTCATTGCCAGGCCACCCCTGCCTCTCTCCCACCGCAGCCCTAGGTTCCCGAAATTCCGGCCCCTGCGCACCCCCTGGTGGCCGCGCCTCTCCGGTGCAGTCATCTTCCTCCGGAGCGTCAGAATGCTCACTAAGGACCTCAGGCCTGGACCCCATCACCGTGAGGACCAGTCTAGGTCCCGGGTGGCCTTCTGCCTGTCCCCTCTGCTCATGTTTATCCCTTGATGACTAATCTCAGCCTGCTTCTGCCTGTGTACCTGCCCTTTGAGAGTACTAGACATCCTTCCCCTGGCCAACCATATTTGTAGGTGATAGAGACAGTATATCAGTCTGGGCACATTGGCTCAGGCCTGTAATCCCAGCACTTTGGGAGGCCGAGGCGGGAGAACTGCTAGAGCCCAGAAGTTTGAGACCGGCCTGGGCAACATAGCAAGACCCCATCTCTTTAAAAACAATTTTTTTTTAAAGAGAGTACATCACAGTAGAAATAATATATGTTGTAGATTGAATCTGAGTCCAGGCAGTGCCATGCCAAAGTTACACTTCTTACTGATCTGCCCTATAGCAAATGATCTGTTGTATAAAGTAACCCTGCACATTGGCAATTGATGGATATTCTACACTGGGATCAAGTTCCTTCAGGAGGGGTAAAGCGAGTCCCAACTCTCCAAATCTTGTTGGCTTAGCTAGATTCCCTGCTCTTCTGGACTGCATGTCACTGGCTATACTTTCAGCATCCTCACATAAGGATCAATACCCCAAGACCTGCATGAGTCCTCCTAGGACTTTCTTCTGGGGATTTAGGGGCCCTACTGTTGTAAACAGGACTCAAGTAGTCAACTATAAAATCCCAGAAATCCCAGAACTCCTCAAAGTGAGTATGCAGATTAACCCTTTGTTTGTTTTGCTTGTTCGTTTTGCTTGTTTGTTGTCTCTATTTTAATCAAACCCTAGAAATTCAGAATGAGAATATCCTCATATTGATAATACTATTGGAAGCAGGTGAGGGAATTTCAGAGACAGTGAGGTTTATCCTACAGTTCTGACCCAGAGTCCATTAGCAGTAACCTGACTGCCCCATAAATGACCTCAACCATCTTAGCCTAGTGGTCTCCATGGTAACCATCAAAGAGTGGTCCCCCTTTCTTACCTACAGATGTTCCTCCCACCTTCACCTGCACCCAGCACTTCAGGCATGACCTAGAACTGGATTCTGTACAAATGCCATTCGCAGAGGTATTGTTCCCTTCCTTCCTCCCTTCCTCCCTCCCTCCCTCTCTCCCTCCCTCCTTTCTTTCTTTTTCTTTCTTTCTTTCTTTTCTTCTTTTAAACAGAGATGGAGTCCTACTATGCTCAAGCAATCTTCCTGTTTCAGCCTCCCAAGTAACTGGGATTACACGTGTGCTCAGCCTTTCTTCCCTTTGAATCCATGTTTTAAGCAAGTAGAACAATTTCTTTAATTTACACAGAAAAGCCCTTTAAATATAAATTAGGAGTATCAGGTACATGAGGGGTTATTTCATTAGTCTTTCTACTTTTGCATATGCTTAAAATATGCTTAAAAATTTTTATTTGAAAATTATCTTGATTGTGACAAAAAATAAATAAAAATAAAAAATTCAGAGAACAAACAAAAAAGAGAAGCATTAAAAATACATCCTTTCTTCAACATGTCTGAAGGAAATCTGGCCTTTGCAAAAAAAAAAAAAAAAAAGAGAAAGAGAAGAGGTTATGCAGTAAATGTCATTTTCTACAAGTGGAAATCGTAGATTGTAAGCCTCAATCATTATCTGGGGTACGGGAAGGGTGGCATAGCTTAAGACTTTAATTTTGGAGTATTTGAAGAATCTAAATCAATCTTTAAAGTATAATAAAAATGTGTAGATTTGGAGGGAAATTTTAAAAATCAATCATATTGTCCTTCTTCCACAATCCCTTTCCCATCTTCTCCCCTAGCAGCCTCCTCTTCCTCACAACCTTTCAGATGTCCACAGTGAGAAATACAGTGTTGACACCTGTTGCTTTTGTCTTGCAGCAGGGGTTGGGTAAACTATGGTTCTTGGGAACTGTTTCATCAGACTTCTTCCACAGATTTAAAAGATGGCCCTTGAATAACAATAAAGATATGATTTTGCTATTGTGCATTTACTTTGTAAGATAAACACATTAATCAAAAATGGAGGAATTAAAATTCAGATTTTGTATTGCTGTTTGCTAAATAATTAACATGAAGGCATACTGTCACTGTCTTTAAATTCTAAAAAAACAAACAAATCAAAAACCCAAACCCCAAAACCCAAAACTATGGTCCTGACCTGTTTTGTTTGACCGGCAAGCTAAAAATGGTTCTATCATTATACATATTTTTTCAAATGTTTAATGTAATTTTATTTTTTTCCACAGGGGAGTTGGCCACTGTCCTGCTGTCCATATCAACCAACACCTTTTCTGGGATCTGATGAGTGTCATTAGGATTGTTCTTACCCAGAGGTTTTTACATTTTTGAAGGGTTGTAAAACAAGCAGACACACAAAAAAGAATAGCTTGACAGACACCCTGTGGCTGGGTCTAACCTCGGCTGTAGGCTGGCTGGAGCCCTGGTGAAAGGTGGCTTTTCTTCCATCCAGGCAGCCACTAACAAGAGGTACAGCCTTGAAGTTGCCATGCCGACAGGGAATTCAGTTCTTAAAATAGTAGACTGTGCTCAGGCATTTTCAGGGTGGGTGGGTTTGGAGGGAGGGGGTTGGGAATAGGGGTGGGGAGAGATGATAAACTAATGAGTCACACCCAACTGGTGACAGCTGCTCCAACAACCCTCTGGCAACAAGAAGTGGGGAGGAAAGGACATTTTCCATGAATGGGAACAGTTTGGTTTCCTCACAGTATTTTCCTGCCTGGCCAGAGGAAATTCCCATCTCCACCCCCTCTCTCCCTCCTGCCACTCCCCAGCCTCCTCCTTGCAGAGAACAGAAGGAGGAAACGCCCATCTCACAAAGAGCCTGCCATGATTCAGAGGGACTGGTTGTTACTGAGGATTAGTCTGTGCAAGGACTGAGAGGAGCTCACTCTCACACACGCTGCCTTGGGACTCCGTGCGTTGGGAGGCCTGGGAACGAGCATTATCATCATCGCAAGATCTAATGAAAGTATTTCACTAAAAATGTCTTTAATCCAGATCGGTGAATCAATCAATAATAGTTATTCTTTGAGAATCGCCTGTTGCCCCTCTACTGTTCATAAGTTTTTGGTTTTGTTTGTTTGTTTGTTTGTTTGTTTGTTTAGAATTGGGGTCTCGATCTGTTCCCAGGCTGCACGACCATAGCTCACCATAACCTCAAACTCCTGGGGTCAACCAGTCCTCCTGCCTCAGCCTCGCAAGTAGCTGGGACTACACCACATCTGGCTGATCTATTTTTTTCTGTGTGATAAATATACATAACATAAAATCTACCATTTAACCATTTCCCAGCGATGCAATTCAGTGGCAGTAAGTTCATTCCCATTGTGCAACCATCAATATCTTCTGGCACTAGAATTTTTTTTTTTTTTTTTTTTTTTTTTTTTTGAGGCAGAGTCTCACTCTATTGCCCAGGCTGGAGTGCAGTGGCATGATCTCAGCTCACTGCAGCTTCTGCCTCCCAGGTTCAAGCGATTCTCCTGCCTCACCCTCTCGAGTAGCTGGGACTACAGGCACACGCCACCACACCTGGCTAATTTTTGTATATTTAGTAGAGACAGGGTTTCACCATGTTAGCCAGGCTGGTCTCAATCTCCTGACCTCAACCAATCTACCCACCTCAGCCTTCCAAAGTACTGGGATTACAGGCGTGAGCCACCGCGCCATGGCCAGGAATTTTTAACCATCCCACACTCTGAAACTGGGTGCATAACTCCTCGCTCTACCTCCCATTGCCATCCCAACCCCTGGCAACCACCGTTCTACTTTCTGTCTCTATGAATTTGGCTGCTTTAGGTAGCTCATGTAAGTGGAATCATCCAATATTTGTCCTTTTGTGTCTGGCCTATTTCACTTATTATAATATGTTCAAGGTTTGTCCATGTTGTAACATACGTCAAAACACAAAATTACAACGAATCCAGTTTAAGGATCTTAACTGACTTTATTTGTGATTCTAGAATTGGGCAACACTTCATTCCGTAAAACGGAATACATGTTTTGGGCCGGGCGCAGTGGCTCACACCTGTAATCCCAGCACTTTGGGAGGCTGAGGCGGGTGGATCACTTCAGGTCAGGAGTTTGAGACCAGCCTGGCCAACATGATGAAACCCTGTCTCTACAAAAAATACAAAAATTAGCTGGTCCTGGTGGCATGGGCCTGTAATCCCAGCTACTCGGGAGGTGAGACACGAGAATCGCTTGAACCTGGGAGGTGGAGGTTGCAGTGAGTTGAGATAGAGCTATTGCACTCCAGCCTGGGTGACAGAGCGAGACTCTGTCTCAAAAAAAAAAAAAAAAGAATACATGTTCCGATGAGCTGAGCAAAGAGGTTGGCCTTACAGACAGAAAAGAACTAGCGGGAGTGGAAGCAAAGAGCCAAGTGTATTAGTCACTTCAAAGCTACTTTCCTTGTAAGGCAGAGACAAGGAGATCGAAAAAATAGAAAAATCACTGATTAGTGAACCTCAGGTTATGCCAGGCTACCTTTTGTGTGCAAAGATTAAGGCAGAGGGAACTTCATTATCCTGTCTATTGAAGATTGAAGTTGGCCTGTTTGGGAAATTGGCTGTTATCTCTCTCTCCTGATTTCTCAGAACTATAGATAATAAGTTAATTTAGGTTTAGTGATGTGGAACTTTAGCATGGGTGACTCCATTTTGACTTTGAGTCTGGTCTTACTGGGACCTAGTGCAGGAGCTCAGCCCAAAAAAATGGCCTATCAATTTTATTTAACACGTGTTAGAACTTCATTCCTTTCTTCCTTTTCAAGGCTGAATAATATTTCATCATATGTATACAACACAGTTTGTTTATCCACTCCTCCGTAGATGGACATTTGGATTGTTTTCACCAAAAGGTGAATCAAAAGGCTTCACCAAAAGGCTACTGTGAATAGTGCTGCTGTGACTATCAATGTACAAATAGCGGTTCGAGTCCCTGCTTTCAAGTCTTGTGGTGGCTAGTCCATTTTCAGAAAGAAAACAATGAGCAGGCTGAGAACCCAGCCCGGGTGCAGAAGACGCTACGGCAGCACGTTCTTGTTTTTTCCATCACATCCGTTGAGTCTCCTCTGAGGCCAGCAAGCCCCTCAACTTTTGTCCTCCCTTGGTGCTCCAGCCCTTGGCTCTTGCTGCTCATCTCCATGGGGTCAAGGCCCTGGGGACCTGTGATCCTAGATCCGTCATTGAGAACAGTGGGGAGCTTTAGGGTTCGTGGTTATCTCTTCCATATTCTTCAGAGTTGTGCATCATTCAAGCAAAGCTTTCTGGTTTTAATACCAGTTGTATCTTTCAGCATGATTTCAATGTGTTTTTGTCCCGAAGAACCCATTTCCCACCAGAGGCAGAGCATGGAAGGACTCAGTGCACGCGTGTCACTAGGAATTTTGTGGTTGGGAATGGGCACGTGGCCTCAGCTGGCTCACTCAGGCTGACAGGAAGGAGTTTTATTTCATGGCTGGGCAGGATGTTCCCTTTTTTCTCTGGAAGTGTTTCACTTGATATTGATCAAAAGAATGCCAGCTGAATTGTGAACAAAGCTGGCACCCAGAGATGAAGGCGGGGCTGAGAGAATAGCAGGACATGTTCCTAGAGCCTTAATCATACAATGCCTGAAGCCCACCCTATCCAGTCTACCTGTGAGGAAGCTAATAAACTGCCTGTAATTTAAGTCTGGTTTGCTAGGGTTTCTGATCCTCAGGGTCAAAAATATTCTAACAGACTCAGTCTGCATGGTGTTAGGGTTTTGATTTTCACCCCAAGAGGAGTGGAAAGTCATTAAGAGATTTCAGCAGGGTGAGTCCAGGGAGGGGTGACAAGATCAGGTCTGCATTTCAAAGCATGACTCTGGCCGCAGGGTGGAAATGGGTAGTGGCTGGGATGGTGGTACTTGGGGGGCTACTGGGCTAGCTCTGGGGAGAAGTTGTAGAGTAGGACAGAGGGGAACAGATCTGGAAGTTTTTAAGGAAGTTAATAAGGTTGATGAGCCTTGATGATGGTTTGTGGGGATGGGGAGTGGGGTGACCTCTAGGCTTGTGGCTGGCTCAACTGGATGAACAGGGGTGCTACCCACCATGACAGGAATATGGTTGAGAAGAAGAGATGGAACACCAAAAGTGTCAGGTTCCTGGAGGGACTGGCCTTAGGTGGGAGTGGCGACAGCTAACATTAGTTTAGTGCTAGCCATGAACCAACTGTGGCCCAAAGTGCTGTACATGTGTAAATTTATTAAGACAATGACCTTACGCCCATTTTACTGATGAGAAAACTGAGGCACCGAGAGGTTAAGTAATTTGTCCAAGGCCACACAACTGTTTAGGAAATGGGAGTTGAATCCAAGCAGTTTGTTCCCGTGAGGTTCCCAAGGAATATATGTGCTGAGAAGGCTCCCATGAGCAAATGGCATGTAATGTCTGTAACACTACTATCTGGGGCTTGGGCCCCCAACTCCAGTGCAGAGAAAACTCTGGGAAGCTAGATTTTGATTCCCAGAACAGCCTCCCTTTTCTAAGTCAGTTAGGCCTAAATGGCTTCTGACGAAGCAGCCTGGGAGGCGTGCTCGATTTCACAGCCGCCACCCCAACTTGAGTCTCCAATCTTGCCACCGTGATCTGGGCAGCCTGGCCTAATGGATCCCCAGCAGGGTCAGGGTGAGAGGCTGTGTGTTTCCTGTGTGCCGATGCTGCTGCTTCAGCCTGCTGCCAGGAGGGAGGAAGAAAGGATGTCCATACAGAAAGGGAGACAGGGATGGGCTGGCTCAGAGGGAAGCGTCTGCCTATGCCAGGGTCACTTGGAAAGAAGAGAGAGAAGAGAGAGCCACCTGCATGGGCTTCACCTCCTTGGAAAACACCACCGCTGGAAAGTGTGGCCTGGTCTCTTGCTGAAACCATCACAGGGTTAACAAAAATTACATGCCAGGTTCTGACAGAAATATAATTAAGCATTAATCAGGCTGCACTTGGCACACTTCCTTGTAGCTGCTTGCTAAATAAAAGTCACACATGACCATTTGCATTCCCATTGTTCCTATGGATAGGATCTCTGACGTTAGCATCATAAGGCTTTCGTTTAAGGATTGCTTAAGATGTTTTTCAGATCCTGAATTCCAGCGGAATGGCTGACGCCAACAAATCTGAAGGCCCCCACAGAGGAACCAAATTGGCGTGAGAATGTAGTTTCATTCCCCCTATCCCATGGCTTCACCCTGCACTCTTTGGCCCAGGAATGATCCCCACATCTCAGCCCCACACTCATGCAGACCCCTTAAAATCTCTAGCCCCAGCTCCTCAGGGAGGCAGATTTGAAGTTCACTCTCATCTCCTCATTTGGTTGCTTTATGAGTAACCCTCTTTCTGTGCTGCACCTTGGTGTCTTGGTGTCATCACTTTCCACACATCGGGCAGCAAACCTGGTATGGTGACGTTGCCTGGAGCCAGATGAGCTCTCATCTGTACATATAGAGATGTAAGTCTTCAGCATGGCTCGTCTTGTCAACACAGAGTGCTAACCAGCGTCCTCAACAACATCCTCCCATTGGACACAAAGAAGAGCTTCCTAGCACACTGTTCTAGAACATCCTTCCGAGTAGGTGACTCCAAGGGTCAATGCAGCACTAAGGCTACAGAAGCGAGGGGAGGGGCTGTGTCTACCACCCATCTTCCTCATCACTCTCATCAAAAGGCATTTCACACTTATACTGTAAAAATGTCATGTGAATGTGGTTACTTTCTCTCCCTTTCTCTCTCTCAAAATATCTTATTGTATGTAATGCTTTTGAACCTCAGTTGACCACGGGTAACTGCAACCACGGAAAGCGAAACTGTGGATAAAGGGGTATGGACTCTTGCCTCATCTCCCACTACTGGATTATCAATTCCTTGAAGGCAGGGACCATGCCATTTAGTTCTGTTATGGCCACTGCCCCCAGCACAGTGCTTGGCACTTGTGGGCACCTTGTGAAACTGATCAAAGTCCCTATTTGTTCAGAAGCCGCCTGGTCACAAGCCAGATAAATCCAAAGTGTCTTCAGGCAGAAGGAGAGGTTTAAGAGACACAGATGCATTGACAGCTCTGTTGCATAGGAAAGAGTTGGTCATTTCAAAGATTTGTTGAGCATTTCTTATACGCAGCATGCAGGCTGTGGCGCTGGGGCACACAAAGATGAACTCATATCTCTCGCCCTCCAGGGCTTCACCCTTGAAGGGGAGATACACGTACTGCTGGCTACCACGCAGTGGACCAGGCGGGTATTGATGAGTATGGACAAAGGGATCCTAGAAGAAATGGGATCTGTTTTGGGGTGGGAAGATGGGTTGGGTGACAGAAGAGGCTAAGGAATGGCTTTTATAGAGGATATGACACTTGAGTGGGCTTTAAATGCTATAAATATAATTATCATAACATAAAATTAGCACTTTAAAGTGTATAACTGGGCCAGGCACAGTAGTTCATGCCTATAATCCCAGCACTTTGGGAGGCTGAGGTAGGAGGATGGCTTGAGCCCAGGAGCTCCAGACAAGCTTGGGCAACATGGCGAGACCCCCATCTCTTCAAAATTAAGAATAAAAAAAATTAGTCAGGCATGGTGGTGCATGCCTGTGGCCTTGGGAGGCTGAGGCAGGAGGATCACTTGAGCTTGGGAGGTTGAGGCTGCAGTGAGCCGTGATGATGCTACTGCACTCCAGCCTCGGCAACAGAGTGAGACACTGTCTTAAATTAATTAATTAATTAAAGTGTATAACTCCGTGGTTTTTAGTATATTCACAATGTTGTATAACCATTATCGCTATCTAATTCCAGAATATTTTTATCTGAGACAAAAGTGGAGAGGTGTAGAAATGCCTGGCCCCTCTGAGGGTGGGAGTGAGTGATCCACACAAGAAAGCATGCCTGGAACAGGGATGGGAGAGGCCAGGCCAGGTTGTGCAGGGCTTCTCCTGTCTTGGGAAAACAGGAATTAGGCTGTTTGCCTGTAGGTAATGGTAGGGCACCCGGGAGAATTTTAGCCTGGAGTGTGACATGAACTTTTGTGTCCCTTTCTCCCTCCCTCCAAGCCTGGGCAGAGCAGTGGGCAGGCCGGGAGACATCTTGAAGATGTTTGCTTCCCTTCTTCAGCTCTCCAGGCTGCTGACATCCTGGCTCCCTGAAGTCTAACAGGGGAGAAAAGAGTGGATTGAAAATAAGAAAATGCTCGTGTGAAGGAGTAAAAAGGCAGCTGGAAGTACAACATTCATTTGGAGATGGAATAAATAAATGAGATAAAATCCTAAATAAATATCTTACACGGTTCTAATTGCATTTTAAAAGCTGCCACCAGAGAACAGATAAAATGATGCTGTATTTCATTAGTGGCTCCTGTAATTCTACGGTATTTGCCAGCAAGCCCTGTTAAAGTACTCTGTAATTAAAGACCAGTTCTAGGTCCTGTAATTTAGAGCATTATCAAAATATGGCAAGTGACAGGAGGTAAAGAAATGGAAACAAACCCTGCTTTTATGAGGTCCTGGTAGACCACATAGAATGTGAATTTTTACAGCTCAGCCTTTGTATTGCCCTCACCACCAGGGCCAGTCCACATCAATGCTTTCCATTTGACAGGTGACCGGTTATGTTTTTGTTTTGTTTTGTTTTGTTGTTAGATGAAGTCTCACTCTGTCACCAGGCTGGAGTGCAGTGGCGCGATCTCGGCTCACTGCAACCTCCGCCTCCTGGGTTCAAGTAATTATCCTGCCTCCGCCTCCCGAGTAGCTGGGACTACAGGCACCTGCCACCACGCCCAGCTAATTTTTGTATTTTTAGTAGAGATGGGGTTTCACCATGTTAGCCAGGATGGTCTCCATCTCTTGACTTCGTGATTCGCCCGCCTTGGCCTCCCAAAGTGTTGGGATTATAGGCGTGAGCCACTGCACCAGGCCTCCAGTTATGTTTTTATTGTCCCAAAGGAGTGTGGATGGAGAAGTAAATCAGTTCTTTGATTTAAAAAATTGAGATATAATTATCACAACATAAAATCAGCACTTTAAAGTGTATAACTGGGCCAGGCACAGTAGTTCATGCCTGTAATCTCAGCACTTTGGGAGGCTGAGGCAGAAGGATTGCTTGAGCCCAGGAGTTCCAGACAAGCTTGGGCAACATGGCAAGACCCCCATCTCCTCAAAAATAAGAATAAAAAAAATTAGGAATGGTGGGGCATGCCTGTGGTCTTGGGAGGCTGAGGCAGGAGGATCACTTGAGCTTGGGGGGTTGAAGCCGCAGTGAGCTGTGATGATGCCACTACACTCCAGCCTCGGCAACAGAGTGAGACACTGTCTTTAATTAATTAATTAATTACAGTGTATAACTCAGTGGTTTTTAGTATATTCACAATGTTGTACAACCATTATCACTATCTAATTCCAGAATATTTTTATCACCCCCAGAAGAAACTTTGTTCCTATTGGCAGTGTCTTAGTACATTCCTGCTGCTATAACAAAATACCCAAAATTGGGTAATTTAGAAATAACAGATACTTATTTTTATTTTTAAATTTTTTTTTTTTTTTTTTTTTTTGTACGGAGTTTCGCTCTTGTTGCCCAGGCTGGAGTGCAATGGCGCGATTTCGGCTCACTGCAACCTCCACCTCCCAGGTTCAAGCAATTCTCCTACCTCAGCCTCCCGAGTAGCTAGGATATAGGCATAAGCCACCATGCCCAGCTAATTTTATATTTTTAGTAGAGATGGGGTTTCTTCATGTTGGTCAGGCTGGTCTCGAACTTCCAACCTCAGGTCATCCACCTGTCTCAGCCTCTCAAAGTGCTGGGATTATAGGTGCGAGTCACTGCCACTGGCCCAGATATTTATTTTTCATAGCTCTAGAGGCTGAGAGCTCTAAGATCAAAGCCAGCAGATTTGGTGTCTGGTGAGGGCTCCATCTTTGCTTCCAAGATAGGTGCTCTTGTGTGTCCTCACATGGCATAAAAGTGAAAGGGGAAAAGGGACTAAGGCATTCCCTTTGATCTCTTTTTTATTGTTGTTGAGACAGGGTCTCACTCTGTTGCCCAGGTTGGAGTACAGCAACACAATCACAACTCACTACAGCCTCAACCTCCTGGGTTCAGCTGATCCTCCCACCTCAGCCTCCTGAGTAGCTGGGACTATAGGCATGTGCCGCCACTCTCAGCTAATTTTTGTTTGTTTGTTTTGTTTTGAGACACAGCCTCCCTTTGTTGCTCAGGCTGGAGTGCAATGGCATGATCTCCGCTCACTACAACCTCTGCCTCCTGGGTTCAAGCGATCCTCCTGTCTCAGCCTCCCGAGTAGCTAGGATTACAGGCATGTGCCACCACCACTGGCTAATTTTTGTATTATTAGTGGAGACAGGGTGTCACCCTGTTGGCCAGGCTGGTCTCGAACTCCTGACCTCCAGTGATCCACCTGCCTTAGCCTCCCAAAGTGCTGGGATTACAGGCATGAGCCATCGTGCCCGGCTGTCACCTTTTTGTAATTTTTGTAGAGACAGGGTTTCACCATGTTGCCCAGACTGGCCTCAAACTCCTGGGCTCAAGCAATCTGCCTGCATTGGCCTCCCAAAATGCTGAGATTACAGGTGTGAGCCACCAGGCCTGGCCTTGACCTCTTTTATAAGAACACTAGTCTCCCTTATTGGGATGGAGTGCTTATAACTTAATCACTTCCGCAAAGGTACCACTTCTTAATACACTGGGTATTCACTTTCAACATATTCAGTTTCAACATATGAATTTTGGAGGGACACACACATTCAGATCATAGCAAGTATTCAGTCCTCATTCCCACCTACCCAGCCTTTGGCAACCACTAATCGTCTTCCTATCTCTACAGAATTGCCAATTCTGGACATCTCATATACATAGAACCATACAATACCTGGTCTTTTGTGTCTGGCTTCACTTAGAATGTTTTCAAGATTCATCCCTGGTATAGCATGCATCAGTACTTCATTCATTTTTATGGCTATTCTGCAGTGATTAGGTCTATGCAAACCTGCCTCCAAAGGCCAAGGGAGTCGAGAGGCCAGAGAAAGAGGCTGGCAATCCAGCTTCTCAGAAGTAAACATTTAGTAGGGATATAAGAATGGAAGCCATGTTCCTGGTGGTATGAGACAGTGAATCCCCACACCATTACCCCCTAGGCCCAGGGCTTATATACCATAGGGAAAAGATATCCATGCCTCAAAACGAATTTGCCTAAGGGCAGGATTTACAGTAAGTAGTAAAGTAGAAATCTTAGAGGCATTCCCCAAATGGGTTTATCAGAAGTCAAAATGGCAGATTAGCATCCAAGATGGAGTTAGTTGCTTTAGCCTCTACAATAGAGAAAAGATAGATTGTTGCCTGGAAACACCACATTTGGTTTATTCATTCATCTGTTGATTCCACATTTTAGGTATCTATTATATGACTATAAACATTCATTGCAAGAGTTTGTGTGAACGTAGGTTTTTTATTCTCTCAGGTACCTAGGGGTAGAATTGCTGGGCTCATAACTCGATGTGTAACCATTTGAGGAGCTGCCAAGCTGTTTTCCACACAGCTGCACCGTTTCCCATTCCCAAAAGCAATGTATGAGGGCTCCAATCTCTCTATATCCCTACCCGCAGTTGCCAATGTCCTTTTTCTTTCTTTTTTTTTTTTTTTATATATAGCCATCCTAAGGGTATGAATCGCATTGTGGTGAAGTAGTAAGTAGTATCGCATTGTGGTGAAATCTGTCCTGTAACTAGGAAAATAGCCATTCTTTTGCCTTTGCTGTTTGTGATAAACCATGGAGGTTCTCTGTGTTAGGCCAGCATAAGACAGTTTGTGGTTCTGCTTCTCCTGTTCTCACCACTGGGCCCTGGCCTGGAGACCTCCTCCTGACCGAGGACACTGTCAGAGGGACTCAGGTGGATTGGGTTCAATCCTGGTTCTGCCAATTGTTAGCGAGGGTGAACTTATTAAAGGGCGAGTTATTAAAGTTTCCTAAGCCTCATCTCTAAAATGGGAATAATTTAAGTGACTGCTAATTTATTTCAAGGACTCTTAAGATATACCCTTTTCACATCTTAACATCTCTGAGATAGAGATGTGTTTCAAGGTGTTTGTGGGGCTGGCAGGAGTTGTGAATGTAGTCATTCTCACCTGGACATACACATTAGAACTCGCAGATGGGATGTCAGCTGCCAGAGAGAGAACCCCAGAGACAAGAGTGGAGCCTCTTCGAGGCAATGCCACCGTACCAACACTCTTGCCACAAAGGACAGCACTGTGCGTAAAACTCAGATCTCAAGGACTGGGCCATGGTGATCCCAAGAGTGGGCCCTAGATCAGAGGAAGTTTGGGGAGTATCTTCACCTGTTCATTTCACTTGTATTTTCCCTATTATCTATGCACAAGAGTGGTATGCAGTAACCATCTCTGTTGAAGGAAATCTAAAAGAGCTCTTTCAGAACTGTAAAATAAAAATTCTAAGGGCTAAGAAATACTTTGTGTCAATTAATTGACTTTATTTTCCTTTTTTAACAGTATATAAAATAATGATGTGTGTGACAATCAGTGATGAAATAAAGGTACCTACTTCCCACATTGGAAGGCTATTGAGAGGCCTTGGCAGGGGGCGGATAGTGTGCGTGGAACACTGAACACAGGGCCTGGCAGAGAGTAGTCCTGTTATAAATGTTGCTGGTTAGGAAGATTATTCACAATAACATGCCTATTTGTAATATTATTGTAGCAGGACGAACCACTGACAAAACCCCTCAGACACTGGGTTAAGGAAGGATTTGGCTTTATTTGGCCAGGAGCCTCGGCAGACTCACGTCTCAGCAGCCGGGAGCTTCGGCAGACTCATGTCTCAAGAACCGAGCTCACCAAAGCCAGAGTTCCTGGCCCTTTTAAGGGCTTACAACTCTAAGGGGTTCCACGTGAAAGGGTCGTGATAGATTAAGAGCATATGTGGTTAGAGTGGGGGGTTAACCTTTTAACCTCAGGCCTGGTCATCAGTGGCACTGGCTGGCCTTGCCACTGACTTCATTCCCGTTGTTTTTCAACTTTTTACTTCCTCCTTCTCTTCAGAGACAGGAGACAGTAAGAGAAATGGCCTCGCTCCTCATTTCCCCCTTTGAGAACCTCATTCACTAGTGAGAGTTTTCACTGTCATGTTCACAACCCAGGTCTTCCTGCCAGTCCAGTTCCATCGATTCCTAGAGTTACATACTCTCCTGTTTTCCAACGGGGATCAAGTAGTTCTAACGGGTTATAGCACACATCAGGTTGGTCACTTCCTGGGATGCATACCTTGTACTGGGTGGCATTATACACACAAGTCCCTTTTAGAGTTCCAGTACATTTATAATAACTACAAAACAGAAAGACTGTTTTAACTTTTTGCCCTACTCAGTAACTTGAACAGTCCTCAGTCTGAGGAAGGTCAGTTGAAGTCCTTACTGCACAAGTCCGAAATTTAAGGAAAATGAGTCCCACGATGAGTTTCCTCATGCTTTGGCCATGCGTGGACCAGTCAGCTTCCGGGTGTGATTGGGGCAGGGCTTGTCATCTTCTTCAAAGTCACCTTGCATGGGTTGTCTGGGTTTGGTCTCCCCTCCCAGGTCTCAGGTGCTGTGGGTTTTATGTGACTGTGGTGGATCCAGGCTGGGATTTCCTCTACTTTTATGGCTGTGGGAGTGGTCAAGACAACGGTCTGGGGTCCTTTCCACTGTGGCCGCAACGGGGCTATGCTCCAATCCTTGATCCACACCCAATCACCTTTGCTGTCTTCTGTACTGAGTCAGCCACAAATGCCAGCCCGTTGTCCGAGCTGATTCGTAAGGGCAGCCCAAACTTAGGGATGAGATCTCAGAGAAGCACACGGGTTACTTCATGAGCTTTCTCAGTCCGTGTTGGATAGGCCTCTACCCACCCAGAGTATGTACACACTAGAACTAGCAATTTCTTGTTACCTCCACATTTGGGCATCTCAGTAAAGTCTACTTGGAGATCTTCAAAGGGGGCTGCTCCAGAAGCTCGTATGCCGGGTGGGATGGTTGGACCTTGCCCAGCACTGCGCTGCCAGCAGACGACACACTGCTGCACCACTGTTTCTGGCAAGGGCTGACAGATGCGAGATGTAGAAGTACTGGCCCAACAACTTTTCAAGTGATCTTGACCTAGGTGGGTGGTCTCCTGCACAGCCAGTACGACTGCAGCTCCTAGCAGTTGTGGCATGGCTATTCTTCCACCCAACAACTGGATCCATCCTTCTTCTATCACCTGCCCTCCCTCTGCCTGGAGAAAGTCCTTCTCTTCTTTAGATTAAGTAAGTACAAGGTCAGGTACCTGAGGGAGCAGGGGGACTGTGACTGATGCCCGGTAGGGGGTGGATGCTGATTTTCGAGCCTCTGAGTCAGCTCAGGAGTTGCCCAAAGCAATCAAGGTGGAAGTTCACTGGTGTTCTTTGCAGTGCATGACTGCCACCTTTTGGAGCTTCCATACTGCCTCAATAATTGCAGGATCTCTTGCTGATATTTTATGTCTTTTCCCCCAGAGTTCAACAGGACTTTTCCTTTATATAACGCCCCATGCACTTGGAGGGTTAAGAAGGCATACTGAGAGTCAGTATAAATATTTACAGTCTTACCTTCACTTAGCTCTAAGGCCCAAATTAAAGCAATGAGTTCGGCCTTCTGGGCTGAAGTACCCTGGGGCAATGATTTGGCTTCAATGACAGCGTCCAGGGTTACCACTGCATATCATGCACACCTCTCTCCCTGTGGGTTGACAAAGCTGCTCCTGTCCACATACAGCTCCCAGTCTACTGATGCCCAAGTATGGTCTTGGAGGTCCAGCCTGCTAGAATAAACTGTGTCCAATACCTCTACACAGTTATGTTCAACTGGGCTCTCTGGTTCCGGGAGTAAGGTGGCGGGGTTCAAGGTGTTGCAAACTTCAATAGTTATGCAGGGCTTTTCACAGAGTAAGCTTTGGTACCTAGTTAGTCTAGCATTCGTAAGCCAATGATGTCCTTTGGTATTCATTAAAGTCACCACAGCATGGGAGGCCTTTAAGTTCAGGTTTTGCCCAAGAGTTAGTTTATCCACTTCTTGTGCTAGCAGGGAAGTTGCTGCCAAGGCCCTCAAACATGGGGGCCAATCTTTAAAAACTCCATCTAGTTGTTTGAAGAGGTAGGCTACCAGTCTTGGCCAGGGCCCCACCATCTGGGTTAAAATTCCAACTGCCATTTTTTCTCTCTCTGACACATATAGTGTAAATGGCTTTGTCAGGTCAGGCAGCCCCAGGGCTGGGGCTGACATGAGTTTCTCTTTTAACTCATGAAAAGCTCGTTACTGTTGGGACTCCCATTCAAAAGACTCTTTGTTATCCCCCTTTGTGACTTCGTACAGAGGCTTGGCCAGTACTGCAAAGTTTGGGATCCATAACCTGCAGAACCCCACAGCTCCTAAGAATTCTCTCAACTGCTTTCTGGTCTCAGGCTCCGGTAGGTTGCAAATGACCTGCTTTCTTTTTGACCCCAGGCTGCACTCTCCCTGTCGGATAGTAAATCCCAAGTAACATACCTGCTGTTGGCAGATCTGAGCTTTCTTCTTGGACACCTTATACCCACAGTCCTCCAGGTGCTGGAGCAGGGTATCCATTCCCTTGGTGCGCCCGACTGCTGTGGGGTGTCCCAGCAGGAGGTCATCAATGTACTGGAGCAACACGCAACCTAGGTCTCTAGCGGGGAACTTTTGGAAGTCTTGAGCCAATGCCTCCCTGAAGATGGTGGGGGAGTTCTTGAACCCTTGGGGAAGCTGGGTCCAAGTGTACTGAGTGGTGACACCTGACCACAGATCCTCCCACTGAAAGGCAAACAGTTTCTGGCTCTCAGGGTCTAGTCTCATGCTAAAGAAAGTGTCCTTCAGGTCCAGGCAGGTGAACCAGCTGTCCTCAGCTGGCAGTGACCCCAACAATGTGTATGGGTTAGGTACCATTGGGTGCAAAGTCACTGTAGCTTGACTGACCAAGCACAAGTCCTGCACTGGCCTGTAGTCCTTGGTCCCTGCCTTGGGAACAGGCAGGAGGGGAGTGTTCCATGGAGACTGACAAGGAACTATAATTCCAAAGGCCCTCAGGCACTTGAGATGGACCTGGATACCTTCAAGAGCTTCTCTGGGGACCGGGTACTGTTTTTGCCTGACTGGCTGGGCCCCAGGCTTAAATTCTATGAGTATGGGGGCCTGGTTGATTGCCAACCCTGGAGGGTTGTCTTCTGCCCACATCCTTGGCCACCGCTTAGCCAGAGCTGTTCCTATCCCTTGGCCTGGCTCAGTTAATAAGAGTTTCCATGAGGTTCCAAGATGGCCCAATAGGAACAGCTCCAGTCTATAGCTCCCAGTGTGAGGGACACAGAAGACAGGTGATTTCTGCATTTCTAACTGAGGTACCAGGTTCATCTCACTGGAGTTTGTCAGACAGTGGGTGCAGGACAGTGGGCGCAGCCCACGGAGCATGAGCCAAAGCAGGGTGAGGCATCGCCTCACCCAGGAAGCACAAGAGGTCAGGGAATTCCCTTTCCTAGCCAAGGGAAGCTGTGACAGACGGCACCTGGAAAATCGGTCACTCCTACCCTAATACTGTGCTTTTCCAATGGTCTTAGCAAACGGCACACCAGGAGATTATATCCTGCGCATGGCTCAGGGGGTCCCACGCCCATGGACCCTCGCTCATTGCTAGCACAGCAGTCTGAGATCAAACTGCAAGGCAGCAGCGAGGCTGGGAGAGGGGCGCCCACCATTGCTGAGGCTTGAGTAGGTAAACAAAGCAGCCAGGAAGCTTGAACTGGGTGGAGCCCATTGCAGCTCAAGGAGGCCTGTCTGCCTCTGTAGACCCCACCTCTGGGGGCAGGGCATAGCTGAACAAAAGGCAGCAGAAATTTCTGCAACCTTAAACGTCCTTGTCTGACAGCTTTGAAGAGAGTAGTCTTCAAAGACTCCCAGCACGGACTCTGAGATCTGAGAACAGACAGACTGCCGCCTTGAGTGGGTCCCTGACCCCTGAGTAGCCTAACTGGGAGACACCTCCCAGTAGGGGCCAACTGACACCTCATATGGCCGGGTGTCCCTCTGAGATGAAGCTTCCAGAGGAACAATCAGACAGCAACATTTGCTGTTCTGCAATATTTGCTGTTCTACAGCCTCCGCTGGTGATACCCAGGCAAACAGGGTCTGGAGTGGACCTCCGGCAAACTTCAACAGACCTGCAGCTGAGGGTCCTGACTGTTAGAAGGAAAACTAACAAACAGAAAGGACATCCACACCAAAACCCCATCTGTACATCACCATCAAAGACCAAAGGTAGATAAAACCACAAAGATGGGGAGAAACCAGAGCAGAATAGCTGAAAATTCTAAAAACCAGAGCACCTCTCCTCCTCCAAAGGAACACATCTCCTCGCCAGCAACAGAACAAAGCTGGATGGAGAAGGACTTTGACAAGTTCACAGAAGGCTTCAGAGTATTGGTAATAAACTTCTCTGAGCTAGAGGAGGATGTCGGAACCTATCACAAAGAAGCTAAAAACCTTGAAAAAAGATTAGATGAATGGCTAACTAGAATAAACAGTGTAGAGAAGACCTTAAATGACCTGATGGAGCTGAAAGCCATGACACAAGAACTACGTGACGCATACACAAGCTTCAGTAGCTGATTCGATCAACTGGAAGAAAGGGTATCAGTGACTGAAGATCAAATGAATGAAATGAAGTTAGAAGGGAAGTTTAGAGAAAAAAGAGTAAAAACAAACAAAGCCTCCAAGAAATATGGGACTATGTGAAAAGACCAAATCAACGTCTGATTGGTGTACCTGAAAGTGACGGGGAGAATGGAACCAAGTTGGAAAACACTCTGCAGGATATTATCCAGGAGAACTTCCCCAACCTAGCAAGGCATGCCAACATTCAAATTCAGGAAATACAGAGAATGCCATAAAGATACTCCTCAAGAAGAGCAACTCCAAGACACATAATTATCAGATTCACCAAAGTTGAAATGAAGGAAAAAATGTTAGGGCAGCCAGAGTGAAAGATTGGGTTACCCCCAAAGGGAAGCCCATTGGACTAACAGTGGATCTCTCAGCAGAAACTCTACAAGCCAGAAGAGAGTAGGGGCCAATATTCAACATTCTTAGAGAAAAGAATGTTCAACCCAGAATTTCATATCCAGCCAAACTAAGCTTCATAAGTGAAGGAAAAATAAAATCTTTACAGACAAACAAATGCTGAGAGATTTTGTCACCATCAGGCCTGCCTTACAAGAGCTCCTGAAGGAAGCACTAAATATGGAAAGGAACAACCGGTGCCAGCCACTGCAAAAACATGCCAAATTGTAAAGACCATCGATGCTAAGAAGAAACTACATCAACTAATGAGCAAAATAACCAGCTAACATCATAATGACAGGATCAAATTCACACATAACAATATTAACCTTAAATGTAAATGAGCTAAATGCTCCAATTAAAAGATGCAGACTGGTAAATTGGATAAAGAGTCAAGACCCATCAGTGTGCTGTGTTCAGGTGACCCATCTCACATGCAGAGACACACATATGCTCAAAATAAAGGGATGCAGGAAGATCTACCAAGCAAATGGAAAACAAAAAAAAGCAGGGGTTGCAATCCTAGTCTCTGATAAAACAGACTTTAAACCAACAAAGATCAGAAGAGACAAAGAAGGCTGTTACATAATGGTAAAGGGATCAATTCAACAAGAAGAGCTAACTATCCTAAATATAAATGCACCCAATGCAGGAGCACCCAGATTCATAAAGCAAGTCCTTAGAGACCTACAAAGAGACTTAGACTCCCACATAATAATGGGAGACTTTAACACCCCACTGTCGACATTAGACAGATCAACGAGACAGAAAGTTAACAAGGATATCCAGGAATTGAACTCAGCTTTGCACCAAGCAGACCTAATAGACATCTACAGAACTCTCCACCCCAAATCAACAGAATATACATTTCTCTCAGCACATCACACTTATTCCAAAATTGACCACATAGTTGGAAGTAAAGCACTCCTCAGCAAATGTAAAAGAACAGAAAATATAAAACACTGTCTCTCAGACCATAGTGCAATCAAACTAGAACTCAGGATTAAGAAACTCACTCAAAACCGCTGAACTACATGGAAACTGAACAACCTGCTCCTGAATGACTACTGGGTACCTAATGAAATGAAGGCAGAATAAAGATGTTCTTTGAAACCAATGAGAACAAAGACACAACATACCAGAATCTCTGGGACACATTTAAAGCAGTGTGTAGAGGGAAATTTATAGCACTAAATGCCCACAAGAGAAAGCAGGAAAGATCTAAAATTGACACCCTAACATCACAATGAAAAGAACTAGAGAAGAAAGAGCAAACACATTCAAAAGCTAGCAGAAGGCAAGAAATAACTAAGATCAGAGCAGAACCAAAGGAGATACAGACACAAAAAACCCTTCAAAAAAAAAAAAAAAATCAATGAATCCAGAAGCTGGTTTTTTAAAAACATCAACAAAATTGATAGACCACTAGCAAGACTAATTAGGAAGAAAAGAGAGAAGAATCAAATAGATGCAATAAAAAATGATAAAGGGGATATCACCACCAATCCCACAGAAATACAAACTATCATCAGAGAATACGATAAACACCTCTACGCAAATAAACTAGAAAATCTAGAAGAAATGGATAAATTCCTGGCACATACACCCTCCCAAGCCTAAACCAGGAGGAAGTTGAATCCCTGCATAGACCAATAACAGGCTCTGAAATTGAGGCAATAATTAATAGCCTACCAACCAAAAAAAGTGCAGGACCAGATGGATTCACAGCTGAATTCTATCAGAGGTACAAACAGGAGCTGGTACCATTCCTTCTGAAACTATTCCAATCAATAGAAAAAGAAGGAATCCTCCCTAACTCATTTTATGAGGCCAGCATCATCCTGATACCAAAGCCTGGCAGAGACACAACAACAAAAGAGAATTTTAGACCAATATCCCTGATGAACATCGATGCAAAAATCCTCAATAAAATACTGGCAAACCGAATCTGGCAGCACATCAAAAAGCTTATCCACCATCATCAAGTGGGCTTCATCCCTGGGATGCAAGGCTGGTTCAACATATGCAAATCAATAAACATAATCCATCATATAAACAGAACCAAAGACAAAAATCACATGATTATCTCAATAGATGCAGAAAAGACCTTCAACAAAATTCAACAGCCCTTCATGCTAAAAACTCTCAATAAATTAGATATTGATGGGACGTATCTCAAAATAAGAGCTATTTATGACAAACTCACAGCCAATATCATACTGAATGGAAGCATTCCCTTTGAAAACGGGCACAAGATAGGGATGCCCTCGCTCACGGCTTCTATTCAACATAGTGTTGGAAGTTCTGGCCAGGGCAATCGGTCAGGAGAAAGAAATACAGGGTATTCAATTAGGAAAAGAGGAAATCAAATTGTCCCTGTTTGCAGATGACATGATTGTATATCTAGAAAACCCCATCATCTCAGCCCAAAATCTCCTTAAGCTGATAAGCAACTTCAGCAAAGTCTCAGGATACAAAATCAATGTGCGAAAATCACAAGCATTCCTAAACACCAATAACAGACAAACAGAGAGCCAAATCATGAGTGAATTCCCATTCACAATTGCTACAAAGAGAATAAAATACCTAGGAATCCAACTTATAAGGGATGTGAAGGACCTCTTCAAGGAGAACAACAAACCACTGCTCAATGAAATAAAAGAGGACACAAACAAATGGAAGAACATTCCATGGTCATGGATAGGAAGAATCAGTACCGTGAAAATGGCCATACTGCCCAAGGTAATTTATAGATTCAATGCCATCTCCATCAAGCTACCAATGACTTTCTTCACAGATTGGAAAAAAAACACTTTAAAGTTCATATGGAACCAAAAAAGAGCCCACATTGCCAAGACAATCCTAAGCAAAAAGAACAAGGCTACAGTAACCAAAACAGCATGGTACTGGTACCAAAACAGAGATACAGACCAATGGAAAGAACAGAGCCCTCAGAAGTAATACCACACATCTACAACCATCTGATCTTTGACAAACCTGACAAAAACAATCAATGGGGAAAGGATTCCCTATTTAATAAATGGTGCTGGGAAAACTAGCTAGCCATATGTAGAAAGCTGAAACTGGATCCCTTCCTTACACCTTATACAAAAATTAATTCAAGATGGATTAATTTAAAGACTTAAATGTTAGACCTAAAACCATAAAAACCCTAGAAGAAAACCTAGGCAATACCATTCAGGACATAGGCAAGGGCAAGGACTTCATGTCTAAAACACCAAAACCAATGGCAACAAAAACCAAAACTGACAAATGGGATCTAATTAAACTAAAGAGCTTCTGCACAGCAAAAGAAACTACTATTAGAGTGAACAGGCAATCTACAGAATGGGAGAAAATTTTTGCAATCTACCCATCTGACAAAGGGCTAATATCCGGAATCTACAAAGAACTCAATCAAATTTACAAGAAAAAAAAATCAAACAACCCCATCAAAAAGTGGGCAAAAGATTATGAACAGACACTTCTCAAAAGAAGACATGTTCATCATCACTGGCCATCAGAGAAATGCAAATCAAAACCACAATGAGATACCATCTCACACCAGTTACAATGGTGATCATTAAAAAGTCAGGAAACAACAGGTGCTGGAGAGGATGTGCAGAAATAGGAACACTTTTACACTGTTGGTGGGACTGTGAACTAGTTCAACCATTGTGGAAGACAGTGTGGCAATTCCTCAAGGATCTAGAACTAAAATACCATTTGACCCAGCCATCCCATTACTGGGTATATACCCAAAGGATTATAAATCATGCTGTTATAAAGACACATGCACATGTATGTTTACTGCAGCACCATTCACAATAGCAAAGACTTGGAACCAACCCAAACGTCCAACAATAATAGACTGGATTAAGAAAATGTGGCACATATACACCATGGAATACCATGCAGCCATGAAAAAGGATGAGTTCATGTCCTTGGTAGGGACATGGATGAAGCTGGAAGCCATCATTCTGAGCAAACTATCGCAAGGACAGAAAACCAAACACTGCATGTTCTCACTCATAGGTGGGAATTGAACAATGATAACACTTGGACACAGGATGGGGAACATCACACACCGGGGCCTGTCGTGGGGTGGGGGGAGGGGGGAGGGATAGCATTAGGAGATATACCTAATGTAAATGACGAGTTAATGGGTGCAGCACACCAACATGGCAGATGTATACATATGTAACAAACCTGCACGTTGTACACATGTTCCCTAGAACTTAAAGTATAATAGTAATAATAATAATAAAAAGAAGAGTCTCCATTCCTCCTCCTGAGGAACCGTAAGGGCCATGATGACTCCCGTTCCAGGTAACTTTAGCTGTAAAGAGCTGTGCTTTGTAAAAGAGATGGTGGCTTTCAGTTTGCTAAGTAGGTCCCTTCCTAGCAAAGGCAAGGGGCAGTCAGGCATGTACAGGAACTGGTGAATCACTTCATGCCCCCACTACGGTACAGGTCCGGGGCTAACAGAAAGCTTGCTTTGCCAAAACC